>NC_027750.1:27090205-27118344 GCF_000695525.1 Brassica oleracea var. oleracea
GACAGTCTGACTTCCAATGTCTCTTCTCTTTGCAATAGTTGCAAATATCAGATGCTTTAGGACCTCTTGGAAACGACTTCCTATCTTTCGAAGTCCTTCTGTTCCGATGTCCCTTCACACCACTGACAAACAACCCCGATGCTTGATTGTATGTCTCTGAGCTGGATGCCTTATGGCGCAATTCCCGACTATGAATCGCCGACCTAACTTCTTCCAGTTTCACTGTATCTTTGCCAACAATGAACGATTGCACGAAGTTCTCGAAGGAGTTCGGCAGAGATACCAACAGGATTAGTGCCGCGTCTTTATCCTCCACCTAAACATCGATGTTACACAGCTCCAGTAATATCGAATTCAGCTTTTCAAGATGGTCGCGAAGCTCAATACCTTCTTGCATACGCAAGGCAAAGAGGCGTTGCTTCAGAAGTAGCTTGTTCGTTAGAGATTTTGTCATGTACAAGCTCTCCAACTTCTGCCACGCCTGCATCTTAATCTGCCAAAGACTGAAGCTATTTCTCCCATCAAACTTGTCGATCTTCGCGTTTATTCTAGACATCTTCTCACCAAATCACCAACCCCGAGCTCTGATACCAATTTGTTGTGACGGACGTGAGAAGGAACAAATGCAGAAACAAATGAATAAAGCGATGTAACTACGACACAGATATTTAACGTGGTTCACCCCTAGGGCTACGTCCACGGGCAAAGAGAGATCTTATTATTAGAGGCGATATTGAGCTTACAAATTGCAAGTTTAAGGTTACTTCGAATACAAGATATATATAGTAGCATCTCGCATCTAAAACTCTAGACTATACGGACTCATGGGCCCAAGCCCACGATCAGATGTAACATCCATAATAACTTGATGCAACGCTCTTGATGCAACCGAGTCGGTATGATGTCCGTGATGTAACATCTATCTTCTAGATGTAACATCCAGATTCAAGGCATATCAACAACTACTTTCGATCTTCAGGGCCTCTTGTAAATTTAATCAATCGTGAAAATCGTGGCTTATTTAGATGATTATCTTTTTAGGTATTATGTCTCTTATATCATTGCAAGTAAGTTGTAAGATCGTGTAAGAAAAAGTTGTTAGATCATATTCTTGTAATATACAATTTTCGAATTGTAATTGAACTACTAAACCGTTCTCAAAAAGTTGTAAACTCTTTCAATCTTTGAGATCCAATAACTAGACATCAGGATGATTCTCAAGTAACTTACATCATGTCGTGGCAAAACACTCTCTTAAAAAGGCTAAATTTCTTGATGTTGTCAGTTCAGGAGAAAAACAAATGCATTTTAGGAACATGATTAGTTGTCTTGCAGAATCGAAAAGTTGGAGCAAGTTAATTACTCTTTCGGACTCTTTTTTAATTCGTTATAGTCGTCATCGTTCTGCCTACTCATAATATCGAACAATTTATATGTTAACCCAACCAAAAAACGTTAAGAAGGGAGTGGGAAAGGAAAACAAAATCCAAAACATGTTAAATTTAAAAAATTTAAGTATACCGAATGGGAGGCCTACAAATTCAAACAAAAACTATTTAGTTAAAGCCTAAATTCAAGAAACGGATCTCCTGATCTTATTGGGCTTTTAATAACAGTTACCAAATCAAATAGGCTGGACAAGAATGCCGTGAGGCAAGTATGGACCCTCCTTCGCGCGCCTCTCTTTACAACTAAGGCTAAAGTTGTAATTAGTTAAACTTTTAAGGAAAAACTCTTCTGTTTAGTGGATATGGTGGAGGTAAAATGTAAAAACCCCATAGGGGCTCTCTCTCTTCTCTTTAGAGAGAAGAAATTATCTCCTTTCCTCTTATCTATAAAAAAATCTTTTAGAGGAAAGAGATGGAATTCAGAAAGAGAGAGAGAGTTCTTCATCTTTTGCCGGAAGGAATCAACAGGATGGTTGATGAGTTTCTTCATCGATTCACTGGATTCTCATCGGCTCATGACTCCCGGTTGTCGGGCTTCGATTCTGGAATCTGGTGGCTTGTTTAGCACCATGTTTGTCGACACCATCACTAGCAAATCATGTGGCTCTCTGATGATTTTGTCTAGTTCTAACAGGATTTATATTCGGTTTTGTCTCTTTATTTCTTCTATTTAATTTCTTTTAGTTTAACCATGATTCTCTGGGTTTTTTTTTCAATTGTGTTACGTTTATCAATTATAGATAGTTTTATCCTTATTCCCGTTTTAAGGATTCTTCATCTTCAGGCTTATTTCTATCATTAAAGATGATTTGAGCTGAAATAGATAGATTTAAGCTATATCTGATGGTATCCTGTTCGTGATACAATTGGATTCATGCTTTGAATCGATGGTTCGGTTATGGCTCAGCCGATCTGGAATTGGTTATCCGATTCGCCTTGGTCCCTGTCGATTTCCAGTATCGGAATATCATAGCGTCGGGTTTCAGGCCGGTGGAGGAAGGAAAAGGTTACGTATGCCGTGTGTCTTTACTTTCGTAGCAGCCCTACACGTGGACATGATATATTTTTCTCCTTTTGTTTTTTTTTTATAGTTTGGGCTTTTTATGCTTCATATTGGGAATTTGTGTTTATTTATAGCTCTTCATGGACCTTCAATAAAATGAGATGCCAAAAAAAAAGATATGGTAAAGGCAGTGTTTTGAAACCCGACCCGGACCCGCGATTGAAACGGTAAATTCGGTGACCCAGAAAAAATCCGATTTGGGTTTTGTGAAAAACCAAATATTTATAAACCCGCAAAAATCTGCCAAAACCCACTAAAACCCAGAACCCGATACCGGTTGAACTACCGATTGAACCAATAAATAACTTTTTTTTTTTTTTAGTTTTTAGATAATGTTTTATATTCTAAGTTTCCAATTAAGAAGTTAGGTGCTGACGAAAAAAAGTTAGGTTTTCCCTTTTAATTTTTATATTTTTGATTTTTAGATTTTGATGAAGATTTCATTATGCCACCAGAAGAAAATGAAATGAACAATGGTAGAGGGAACCAAAATTAGTTGATGTGATTTGATGTTAGTTTATTTCTGTTATTGACAATTTATTACAATGATCTTTTATTTTTGGTTTATTTTGAATTTGAAGTTTTATTTATTATTCATAATAGACATTAAGATTTTCAATCTCAAGTTCCAACTTTTCAAGATCTTCATCTCTATTTTGATTTTCTTCATTCAAAATATATTTGTTTTCTTTTTAAAGTTTAAAGACTGAATGATTATATTCACTTATTTAAGTATTTATGAATATTATATCTTGATTTTTTATATGTCATAACTCTTAATTTGTTACACAAATTTTTAAAAAGTCTAAACAATTTTTTGATATTTTTGTATGTCAAATGAAAATAAAAATATAAAAATTAAAATTAAGTATTTTTAATTACTTTTAAACATAAAATATATACATATCCAAACTATTATTTTATGTTTTAAAAACATTTAGAAAATATTAAACTTTGGTTTTTATATATTTATAGCTATATATTATTATATAATAAAATTAATTCATTTATTAACCTGCGGTTCACCCGCGGTCGACCCAGTGACTCGGTAAATCATCCGGTTTAGTGTCCGGGTCGGGTTTAAAAACAGGTAATGGACGCTTCTTTTGCCAATAGGTGTTACTGTGTTACGTTATAGAAGCCAATCTCGATAAGACTATGTACAGGCTGACTATGTATAAAAAGTAAATTACTTCATTTCATTACATTGCATTGCAGCATTATGCATGAAAACTAAGACCTGGTACAGAAGTTACGACCACAGTACTTTGAACATAGAGACATACACCTTATTATGTAGACCTTATTCATGGATACATGCATACGCAAGCAAACGTTAATGGTCATGACACAAAACACAAAACATAAAACAACAGAACGGAAACACAGTAACCAAACCAAGAGAAGGGATACTTAATTAGTATGAAATCAGCGGGAGAGGGTGACAACGAGAGGGGTGACCAGTTCTCTGAATACCTCCATGTTATTTTCGTTGGAAACGACGATTACGATGGGACCTACACGTACCATGACGACTCTGTTGGTAGGGGGGCTGGGGTTGCATGTAGAGAGAGGGGTCATGCCATGGCGCTACAACCGTCGTAGATGACTTCTGAAAGCGGGATCGTAGACACTGTGTTTGGAAGGAAACGAGAATCCTCCACCAACGTCCGTATTCGTAGTTGCAACATTTTTTCCACCACACTGAAGCATAACGGCCCTGTTTATTAACGGGAGAACCTGTTTGTTTGTTTGCAGCAATATATCAGCAATTATATTGTATACGAATTTCAATATTATACTCACAAATTAACTATTTTGTGAATATTATATTAAATGGTCCGTACTTTATTCACTTGACTCTAAAATTTTGAGTGTGCAACAAATAGTATTGAACATATATACTACATTCGATCTAGAATTCTACGTATTCACAAAAATATTGCTTCAAAATACTGTTGATTTCACAAACATGTTTTACCTGATTTTACTAATATCAATTGGTGAATAACTAAATACAGATTAAAAAAATTCTTGGTCTGTGTGTGATATACAATGAAACCTCTATAAGTTAATAATGTTGGGACTACACCAAAACTATATTTTTTTTATTAATTTATAGATATATTGATTTATTGATATACTAATTGAACAAAAAACTCAATTTGAGACTATAAAATTATATTATTTTATAGTGATTTTAGTGTATATTAATTTATAGAGTATTAATTTAAAGAGGTTATACTGTATCATTTATACGACTATAACTATCACATAATCTACAACAGAACCAGCTATGGTTTGCAGAAGCTTCGCAAATTTTGTTTGGCTTGTTTTGCATGATTGCTCAAAAGAGAGCAGACCTACCATCTGGAGGAGTGGAAATCGGATTACCATCGATAGAGCACGTCATACGCCCTTGTATACTGACGATTTTAGGATCCCTGCCAAGAAGCCCATCAAGTTGAGCCTTAGCCACTGGAGACACCACAATTAGACATATCAAGACCAGTGAGAAGGTTATGTTTTTGTTCTTGATGAGCATTGCCATGTTAGGATATTAAAGAGTAGAGAGTAGAGAGTATAGAGAGAAAATACATTTTTTGTGTGTTGTTATTGGTTTTGATGTGGATGTATCTTCCGATCCCTTGCAGCTCTATTTATAGAAAAAGTTTCATAGATCTCCCACTCCTATTTACTTTGATGTTATCTGAAAAATTCTTCGGTTCACCCCCTAGGGTGAACCTTTAGATTCACCAACCAATAATATTTGAGTATTTGATATTTGATATCTTTTAAAAAAGGAAACAAAATTGAATTTCCAAATAAGATTATATTTTTAAAATAAAACAATAAAAATACATAAAAATAGTTGCAAAAAATAAATAAATAAATATTGTTAAACTTTTAGCAAAATACTAAATCCTATACCCTAAATTCTCAACTCCAAACCCTAAATTATAAACCTTAAATCTTGGATAAACTGTAAACCATTGGAAAATTTTAAACCCTAAATCATACATTAAAAACTAAATCTTAATAACACTAAACCCTAAACCCTAATCACTAAATCCTAAACCCTTGGTAGAGTTTATGATTTATCCAAGGGTTCAGAGTTTACCCAAGGGTTTAGGGTTTACCCAAGGGTTTAGGGTTTAGTGATTAGGATTTAGAGTTTAGTGTTAGTAAAATTTAGTTTTTAATGTATGATTTAGGGTTTAAGATTTTCCAACGGTTTAAAGTTTATCCAAAGTTTAAGGTTTAACGTTTAGGGTTTAGGGTTTAGGATTTAGGGTATAGGGTTTAGTATTTTGCTGAAGATTTAACAATACTAATTTATTTATTTTTTGTAACTATTTTTATGTATTTTTATTATTTTATTTTTAAAATATAATCTAATTTGAATATTCAATTTTATTTCCTTTTTTAAAAGATATCAAATATCAAATACTTAAACACTATTGGTTGGTGAACCTCTAGGTTCAACCTAGGGGGTGAACCCAAGAATTTCTCATGTTATCTTCTTCTTTTTTTCTTTTTTTTTAAAGAGGTTTAAGCGTGAATTCTAAAGAGATAGTTTCACCTGTAGTACACAAATCTACTCTATATTATTATTTTTCCAGATTTTTTTTTTTTTTTTTTTTTTTTCCAGACATTAGTTATATAACTTATCCAAGAATATCTTTGAAATTTTTGAAGGAATATCATTTTTACTTTCTTGAACATCAATGGAGGATTAGTCGGGTATAGCGAAGCTTTGAGTGTCAACTTTGGCATTTTTTTACCCTCTACAATCCGAACAAATATTTTTAAAAAATTAAATTTGATAAAACAACGTAACTTGTGTCTTCCATAATATTTCAACGAAAAAATAATTGTACGATAATTGTCGATAAGCATAGATATCGAATGTAATGGCTTTTTAATTGATCAGTTTTTGGTTTGTGTAAGTTTTTTTGAGACAAGATTAAAAAATAACAATAACTACTGATTTTATTAACATAACTTTAGCATAAAAAACTATATAGTTTATGATAACAACAGCTAAAGCAATTAGTTGATTATTTTTTGGAGTTAGTACTAGAAGTAAAACCATTTTCGTAAAAAATATAGAAAATGTTGATCTTTAAAATGATTTGTCAAGAGATCGAGCCTTCTACGTATAGTTAACTAGGAAAGATGAAGAAAAAAGATATGGTGACAAATTCAACAGTTGGCAACTGCCAAACCCCTAATCATAGGGGATGGGGGAGGGAATGGGGGAAAAAACAAATCAACTTGCGCAACGCAGATTCTTGTTATAAGGAAAGAGTAGCAAATCCATCACCCAATTTGCGTTACAGATTGGTCCAAGAACCTATTTTTAATTTTGGACTTTGAGTTAGATGATCACTCGATTTTTGGCCATCACCAAAGTGACTCATGTAACTTGATCCCTCAAGTTTAAATTCGATCAATTATTAAGTGTATAGTAAAGTACACAATCAAAATCCGTCTTGATATATATCCAGATTAATAACTAAAACTATTTCAGTACAATGAAGTATATTGTCAAACGAATCAAATCGGAAATGTTGAAATAATATATCCATATATGCCGTGTCAAACTTAATGATGATGTGCTAAATATAAAAGTTATACGAAAATTGTTTTATGTTAATTTCAGTTGAAGATTTGATAGCTTTATTTCAACTGTTTTCTATTTTAAAGTACATTTTTGTAAGACTTTGAGTTGGATCTTTGTCAATAAGATTTGTATTGGTCCAGGCCATGGATTTCTAATGCAAGATTATTAATTCCGCGTGTGGCCACCATCAATTAACATGGGGTGAAATCGGCGGTTCTCCAGAATGCTTTAGGCGGCGGTGCTATTAGGCGCTAGTCAGACTCCGTAAGTTGTTTGGATACTAGGATCATAAAAAAAAAAATTGTATTGACCTTCTTGCGTATAAAGATAAGACAGGACACTATTTCATGAGGCTCCACGGGACCAGAAAAAAAAAAAATCCTCCACCGATCAAGATGTCCAATTGGTAAGGGTGAGTGATCGCTCAATATTATTGTTTTAAAGCTTTCGAACCCCTAAGAAAGTCAATCGGAAGTTTAACTATAGAACCAAGATACTCAGGTAAATGGTAATTAACAAGACAAGATATTTTGTAAATATTATTTTGATTAATACTTTTATACTGTTAAAGAAATCGTAATTTTAATTAGTTGTGAAAATCATTGTTTTCCTAATTAGCATTATACCAATATGTACATTTTATAGTAGATGATTATCTTATCAGCTATTACGTCTTTTATCATTATAAGTAAGTTGTACGATCATATCCTTGTATATATATACGATTTTCAAACAGTGATTGAACTACCAAGTACCAAACTAATCTCAGAAAGTTTTAAACTCTTTGAGTCTTTAATTTGTGATCCAATAACTAGATACCAGGATGATTCTAAATTAACTTAGACCATATATGTTGTGGCAAAACTCTCTCTTAAGAATAACTTTCTTGATGTTGTCAGCTGATGAAAAACAAATGCATTTTCTGAACGAAACATAGTGATACGTAAAAACTTCATGAGTTATCTTGCATAACTCATAAAGCGGTAGAAAGATAGTTACTCTTTTCAGATGGGAAGCCATTGCTCGGACAGTCTTTTTACAATGCGTTAAAGTCATCATTGATCTACCAACTCATAATATCAAACAATATATTCGTTAGTCCCAACCGAGTACGTTAAGAACAAAGTGAGTAAAGGAAAGCAAAGTCCAAAACATGGTTAAATTTGAAGTAACCATATAAGAGTTCAAATTGAATGGCCAAGTCATGAGAATATGGAATCACATTAACAACTTGTGGGTCTTGAAACGGTGGTGGTGGGGGGGGGTGGAGGCGGCCGCCGAGGCGGTGGAGCCGTGGAGGTGGATGTGGTAACGGAGGTTACGGATTAGAAACGTATAACAATGAAGTGATCGTTTTTTGTCGTCACATCACATAGGCATGCATTGGTAATAAACATGCACATTCACATTTACAATCTCATAAGAGAGCCTCAACCTCAGTGCCTTGGAAAAATATTGTTTGGCAAAAGAGAGGAATCCCAAAATACAAAACTCTCACCTGGCTGTTTGTTCTTGATCGCTGTCCCACAAGGAACAGACTGCTAGCTTGGGGTCTCCAAACTGATGCAGGTTGTCTCTTCTGTAATATAGAACCTGAGTCGCGTGGCCATCTTTTCTTCTGCTGTGATTATTCCTACCGAAGAATAAAGACCGAGTCTTACGCTGTCTCAGAGTATCAAGGACTTAGTTGCGTGGTAGTTACATTTGTTTCTTTTTGAATAAGTATTCCTGTTTCTTAGGGATATCGTTTGAGTTTGTTGAGTCTTTTAAGTTTAAGTCTAGCTGAAGTTTTTCTATTTAAAACCTTGTACTTTCCTTTGAAGTCAGTAAGAGAAAAGAACGATTCAGCCATTCTCTCTTGTTTGAGTTCTAAAATCAGTTTACAATAAGTGGTATCAGAGCCTGTAATCTAATCTGTTACAGCTCTTGAGAGAAATAAAAGAGTGTCAAAATG
Source organism: Brassica oleracea var. oleracea (assembly GCF_000695525.1). NCBI lineage: Eukaryota > Viridiplantae > Streptophyta > Magnoliopsida > Brassicales > Brassicaceae > Brassica > Brassica oleracea. The sequence goes on from NC_027750.1 coordinate 27,099,298, forward strand.
AGTGATAAGGATAGATCGATGAGCATTCCAAAGTTTGATGGTGACTATGAGCATTGGGCTATGCTCATGGAAAATCTGTTGAGGACAAAAGAGTGGTGGGAGCTAATTGAGAACGGAGTAACACAACCAGAGAGAAACGTGATCCTGACGGGGGTTCAGAGGACCGAGATTGCGGAGCAGAAACTCAAAGACCTGAAGGTGAAGAACTATCTATTCGCTTCGATCGACAAAAACATCTTAAAGACGATTGTGAAGAAGGAGAGTTCCAAGGATATTTGGGAATCTATGAAAACGAAGTATCAAGGAAACAAGAGGGTTCAAAGCGCACAACTTCAGAGACTTCGGAGGAACTTTGAAGTGCTAGAGATGAAGGAAGGTGATTCTATCACTGAATACTTCTCATGTGTGATGATGGTGGCAAACGACATGAGGAACTTAGGAGAGAACATGCAGGATGATAAGATTGTGGAGAAGATTCTGAGAACTCTGGTGGAGAAGTTCACTTATGTCGTGTGCGCAATAGAAGAATCCAAAGACATTAAAATGTTGTCTGTAGACGAGTTGCAGAGTTCGTTGTTGGTGCACGAACATAATCTCAGCAAACATGATACTGAGGAACGAGTTCTAAAAATGGAAGGTGGTAGAGCTCGTGGTGGATATTCTCAAGCCAGAGGAAGAGGAGGATACAGAGGAGGCAAAGGAGGTAGAGGTGGATCAAGCTTTGATAAGAGTAGTGTGGAGTGCTACAAGTGCCATAAATTTGGTCACTTCAAAAATGAATGTCCCATGTGGGAAAGGACGGCCAACTATGCTGAAATGGAAGAAGATGTGTTGCTGATGGCCCAAGTGGATAAGGTGACGGAGCAAGTGTGGTACTTGGACTCAGGTTGTTCAAAACACATCTGTGGGAATAAGGAATGGTTTGTTGATTTCAATGGCAACTTCAGGCAGCAAGTTAAACTTGGAGATGATAGAAGAATGCAAGTTGAAGGGAAGGGGAATTTGCGACTTGAGATTGATGGTATCATACAAGTCATCTCATCAGTCTACTTCGTACCAGGGCTGAGAAACAATCTCTTGAGCGTGGGGCAATTACAACAAAAGGGACTGAAGATTGTCATTGAAGACAACGAGTGTAAGATCTGGCATAAATTGCAGAGAAGACTGATCATACACTTAACTATGTCCAAAAACAGAATGTTCATCATCTCAGCTACCATGAGAGAATCAAGGGATGGCTTAGAGGCAAATCAAGTGCACTGTCCGGAGGAAGCTGTAGACGAGAAGTGGCACAGAAGGTTTGGACACTTAAATCACAACAGCCTGGTGACTCTTGCGGAGAAGGAGATGGTCAATGGCTTGCCTAAACTCAACAACAGTGGAGCTGTATGTGAAGTCTGCATGAAGGGGAAGCAGAACCAAGCAAACATACCAAAACGGAGCGTGTGGAGGTCAAGCAAGTGTCTGGAGCTAATTCACAGTGACATCTGCGGTCCAATCTCACCAACCTCTGAGAGTGGGAAAAGGTACATCATAAACTTCATTGATGACTTCAGTAGGAAGTGTTGGACGTTTTTCTTGGTAGAAAAATCAGAAGCACTAAAGGTATTCAAGGAGTTTAAGGTAGCTGCGGAAAGAGAAGTTGGTGAGCTCCTGGTCTGTCTGAGAACTGATAGAGGAGGGGAGTTTAACTCCAAGGCATTTCAAGACTTCTGTGTAGAAAATGGCATTAAGAGGCAGCTCACAACAGCCTATACGCCGCAGCAAAACAGTGTTGCCGAGAGAAAGAACAGAAGCCTAATGAATATGGTTAGGTGCATGATGCTTGGGATGAACGTGCCACTCAAGTTTTGGACAGAGGCTACACAGTATGCTGTTCACATACTCAACCTCAGTCAACCTGCAATACTAGGCGAAGTAACACCTTCTGAAAAATGGTGCAAGCACAAGCTTTCAGTAGAGCACCTTCGCGTCTTTGGCTGTGTGGCGTATGCTCTAATTCCTGATGAGAGAAGAACCAAGCTAGAAGAAAAGAGCATCAAGTGCGTGTTATTTGGTGTTAGCAAAGAGTCAAAAGGTTACCGCTTTTATGACCCAGTCTCAAAAAGGATCATCATCAGCAAGGATGTGCAGTTTGATGAAGCAAAGGCGTGGCCATGGGAAGAGAGAAGCGAAGACAGTGTACTCCTGGAGGATACGAGTGATGAGAAACAAGTGAATGAAGTTGCAGACAGAGACGTTGCAGAAGAAGATCAGAGAGGTTCAGAAGAAGAAGTAGACAACGTTGGAGAACAGAGAGAAGTAGTGATTGACTCTGGAACTGCTGAAGAGATTGATCCTCAAATGGGGGAAGCTCAAGCTACTGTAAACGGAAACATAGCAGGAAGAAGTGTTCAAAAGCCGGTGTGGATGAAGGACTATGTGTGTGAAGGTCTCAGTATGATAATAGAAGAAGAAGGAGATGAGCTTATGGCAATGTTTGTGGCAGGAGGAGATCCAGAAACGTTTGAAGAAGCAATACTACACGAGACATGGAGGAATGCTATGGAGGCTGAGATCAGTTCTATAGAGGAGAACAATACGTGGGAGCTGGTAGACTTACCTGAGGGTACAAAAGTGATTGGTGTGAAGTGGATTTTCAAGACAAAATTCAATGAAAAATGAGACATCGACAAGTTCAAGGCAAGACTGGTTGCCAAAGGGTTTCATCAGACACAACGTGTTGACTTCCATGAGGTATTTTCACCAGTTGCAAGGTGGGATACAATAAGGTTGATACTCAGTTTGGCTGCACAAAGAGGATGGTTTGTCCTACAGCTAGATGTGAAGAGTGCCTTCTTACATGGGGAACTAAGTGAAGATGTGTATGTTGAGCAACCCAAGGGCTTTGAATCTAGAGAAGAAGGTGGTAAGGTGTATAAGTTGAGGAAGGCTATGTATGGACTGAGACAAGCACCTAGGGCTTGGTATAGTAGGATTGAAGGCTACTTTGTCAAGGAAGGGTTCAAAAAGTGCTACTGTGAGCATACACTGTTTGTAAAAACAAAGAAGGAAGGCGTGTTGATCCTAAGTCTGTATGTAGACGACTTAATCTACACGAGTAACTCTGAAGTGCTACTAGAGAAGTTCAGAAAATCCATGGAGAAAGAGTTTGCTATGACTGATCTTGGGAGAATGAAGTTCTTTTTGGGCGTAGAAGTCATACAAGATGAAAGAGGAATCTTCATAAACCAAAAGAAGTATGCGATGGATACACTCAAGAAGTATGGGATGGAGGAATGTAATTCAGTGAGGAATCCAATGGTTCCTGGTAACAGACTCACCAAAGATGGAGATGGAACCAGTGTTGATGCGACCTCATTCAAGCAGCTGGTAGGAAGTCTCAAGTATCTCACTGCAACAAGGCCTGACTTGATCTACTCTGTCAATCTTGTGAGTAGATACATGGAGAATCCTGGTGCTCTACACTTGGCGGCAGCAAAGAGAATTCTAAGGTACGTAAAAGGAACCAATGGTTTTGGCATTCAGTACAAGAGAGGTGGAGAAGCAAGTTTGGTTGGATATGTAGACAGTGATTACGCGGGTGATGAAGATGATAGAAAGAGCACTTCAGGCTACACGTTTATGTACGGAGAAGGTGCTGTGTCTTGGGCGTCTAAGAAGCAAGCCATCGTCACACTCTCCACAACTGAAGCAGAGTATGTAGCTGCTGCATATGGGGCGTGCCAAGCTGTGTGGCTGAGAAATGTGCTTGAAGACATTGGATTCAATCAAGAGAAAGGTACAACTCTGTTCTGTGATAATAGCTCTGCCATTAAACTGTCAAGAAACCCGGTGCTACATGGAAGGAGCAAGCACATCAGTGTTAGGTACCATTTCCTTCGTGATCTTGTCAGTGATGAAGTGATCAGCATGGAGTACTGTTCTACTCAAGAACAATTGTCAGACATAATGACGAAACCAGTTAAGTTGGACGTGTTCGAGAAGCTTCGAGGGTTGATGGGAGTTGGACCTAAGGTGGAGTAAACTGGAGTGGAGTGGTTCCGGTTTAGGGGAGGGACTGAAGACTAAAGACCGAGTCTTACGCTGTCTCAGAGTATCAAGGACTTAGTTGCGTGGTAGTTACGTTTGTTTCTCGTTGAATAAGTATTCCTGTTTCTTAGGGATATCGTTTGAGTTTGTTGAGTCTTTTACGTTTAAGTCTATCTGAAGTTTTTCTATTTAAAACCTTGTACTTTCCTTTGAAGTCAACAAGAGAAAAGAACGATTCAGCCATTCTCTCTTGTTTGAGTTCTAAAATCAGTTTACAACACCTACTCGGTTTGGGGTACTCTTGCAAGGAAGCTGAATCTATCTCTATCTTCCAACTCCTGGACTGACTCTCTTCTTGCTTTATGCAACCATTCTGGAGGCATTGAACGTCGTTATCTCACGATCCTGGCTTGGCAAGCATCAATCTATGAACTCTGGAGAGAAAGGAACAACAGGCTCCACCGCAATATCTTCAGACAGTCTACATCGATTCTGTCTTCAATCAACTCCACAATCAAAAACAGAATCTCATCCTTCCGGGACGTCAATACCGCTTTCTCTAGTAATATGATGCAGTTTTGGCTGTCTCTAAAGTCTAAATAAGGACTACTGTGTCCCCGCAAACTCTCTGATCATCACCCCTTGTCGTCTGCATATTTGGATATCATCGACCTTTGGAGTTTCCGTCTAGTTCTTCGTTATTCCTCAGCCTGCGATTGGGCCTCCTCATGCTTTTTTTCATTAACGGATGGGTTTTCTCTATTACCTTCAAGACATTCTCATTAAACCTTTTAAAGCTATCTTCAGCACTCAGACTGGGCATGGGTTCATCACTTCTTAGCTCATCAGACTTTTAACAGGGGGTTAATGTTTTGCTCTAACCAGAGTTTTTTGTAAAATAACTCTTGCCACTTTTTAATATAATGCATCAAATTTTAGCAAAAATAAATAAACATGGTGGTTGTGCAGGAGTGGTTCTCTCTCTTTAACTTTCTCTCCACCTTCTCTCTAAGTTCAAAGCTCAGATCTAGTTTTCGCTTCTTTTCTCCGACGCCGGCGGTGCCTTTGGCCGGTGTCGGGGAATCTCCGGTGTTCTCCTTCCTGTTTCTCTGCTGTTTCTCTGCTTTCTAATCGGTCTTTGCTATCTACTCTGGATCTCGTTTCGCTGCTTCTTTCTCCTCTTCTACTCGCGATAGATCTGTGAGAAGAAGCTTTGGTGCTATGGGCTTTGGTGTGGTGGCGACGATTTAGGCAAGGGTTTGCCGGTAGAGTCGGCTTCGTGGGAGGTTGGTGCTTTCAGATCTGTTGCTGCGGTAGCTTCTGTGGAGCTGGCGGTACCAAAGTGGTGGAGAGGTGTGTGCTTGGGATCGGCGTCGCTCCTTCTCTCTCGCTTGCTCAGCTCCCGTCAGCCTCCCTTAGTTTTTCGCAGATCTAGGGTTCCGGCCTGAATGTGGCAGCGCGTGGCGCTCTGTCTTCCTCGGCTAGGGGATCCCGCTGTTGGTTCTCACCGGTGGGTGCGTGTGAGGAGCTCTCGTCCCTCGGAGTTGTCGCTTGAGCGGGGTGGGTTTCTGTGGCGGCGCGTGGCGAACCACAAGACTGCATCCGCGTCTCTTTGTGGTTTTCGTTTCCCAGCGGTTTGGTGTAGAGCGGCGCGTGGCGAACCACAACACTGCATCCGCGTCTCTTTGTGGTTTCCGTTTCCCGGCGGTTTGGTGTAGAGCGGTGGCATCGTGTTGTCTCTTTCTCCCCCAATAAATGCGTAGGTTCTCTCTCGACTCGGCGGCGATGTCTGTGTGTGGTGGCCTTCCCGGTTTGGAGGTTTGGATGACTTGGCCGCTCATCTTCTGAGGCGGACACCGGGTATGGGGCCAATCTACCGGGTTCGTGCTCCTGGGCTTAAAGCGGCCTGCTTCATTCAACAGCTACATTAGGCAACTTTGCTTCCTCTCCCTTCAGTCAAGGCAATGCTATGTATTCGATGTTGTGCGTGGTTGGGGTCTCCTCCGTTTTTTCAATCTCCGTTCTTTGTTGTTGTGTTTAGATTTAATTTTTCTGCAAATCTACTTCTTGTGATCTTTGTAAATTCTGTCTATAATGAAAATGGTAATAAACTTAACATTTTTACCAAAAAAAAAAAAATTAAATAAATAAACATGCACATTCCCATGCACTGTATACAATTCTAATGATTTATATACATATTTCTACTACTCATTCTATGAAATACGTTGGAACGACATAAAGAAAATTTGCTTGGTTCCCGCAGAGAATAACATGCACAAACCATTTATCCAAAGAAAATAAAAAAGTAATATGTATGAGGCACAAACTAAAAATGGTGCAAGAGGAAAAAATTATAAAATAAATAAAAGTGGACTTGATGAGTTGCAACTTTGATGTATTAAACGGGCTTGTCAACCCAATTAAGTTTATAGTTGGGACATTTATAGGCCCTAAACTTTCAAGGATTTGTCGGTGCGGCATGGCAGACAGAATATGACTGGTCTGGTCTTCGTCAAAAAAAAAAAACATCCCCACGTGTGTCTCTTTCCACAGTTTCCCCAAAAATTCTGGATTAACAATCCTCGTTATAGAATTTTATACAGATTTTAAGATTTATTTGTGCACATTCAAAACATATTTCGCTCTATCTAGATGTGATAATATTTCTCATTTACAGAGATTTATACAGGACGTTGAACGTACATAGCTACCTACAATAATGGAAGGTATGAGAACGTTAACGATGGTGCATCTCTAGACATAAGTAGACTGTTACTAGCAAGACGACAAAAAAAGTAGACTGTTACTAGCTTTTTATTGTTTTCTACTAAATGATGAGTGAACTATAGTGATCCGTTGAGAATAAAAGAAGAAGACAAATATACCAAATTTATCTATCTGTTGCGATAATAAACGTGGTATTCATATACTAAGGTGCGTATGTGTAAACAAGTCAGTTTCATGGGGCCACGGTATTATTTCGAAAATGGACCGATTAAATTAAATGTTGTCTGTCAGTGAGATGTGAAGAGCTCCCTACCAATCAGACACCTCCATGCCTTATGATTTCTCTAGAATTATTAGAGCACCCGCAATTGTATTATCCGAAAAAGAATCTTTAGAAAAAATGTATTTTATTTTTTTAAGTATTATTATTTTTTTTTTCAGATAAAAAAAAAATATATCAACCAATCGCGGATCGTAACATGTCGTGAGGACCCGCAAATAGTGCAATGATTCACTAAGAAAGAGTCCTTATTTAAAAATTTTAAAGATTGAATCTTTAACTTTTGGTGGGATCCACTGATTATTTAATTATTTTTTTCTTAAGAACTCTAACTCAAGGACTCCGATTGCAGATGTTCTTAGCTTCGTTGTGATAAATGAAACTGAAGTTTCCTATATATATATAAATTTTTTTTTTTTAGTTTCCTATATTTCACTATTCGTTACCGTCTTACTGGATCTCCCTAGTGATTCTGTAGCATTGCTAGTGGAATGGAATACTAACAACATAAAAGCATCACATGTACAAAATTCAGACCCATAGACAACATATCTATATACAAGAACATCTCCGATGTACACCTCTATAATTTTCTTTAAAATAGAGATCTCCATTATAGAGGTGAAAATACTCAAATATATGTCTTTATAATAGAGTTCCTCTATTTTAGAAGAAAATATAGAGAAAAATTATTTTTTGCCTCTATATTTAGAGGTGAAAATAACATATCTCTATATTTTCATCTATAAATAAAAGAACTCTATTATAGATGCATACATTGAAGTATTTTCACTTCTATAATAGAGTTTCTCTATTTTAGAGAAAAATATAGAGATAAAAATAAAGGTGGGTTGGAGATGGTCTAATAGCAAACCCAAATTCTGTACTTGCTGACATCATCTTTTTTTATAGAAAAAAAAAAGTTCAATCCAATGGTCAAATTTTTTTTATTTTTGTGATCTAAAAGCCATAAACACTTTTGCTGATGTCATCAAAATATTATGTTTGACAACTCTTCCTTAAAACAATTATATATTTAAGCAATACATCTTTTAGAAAACATACTTTTTCATTATCTATTTAAACAACGCATCCCTTAACAAACATATTTTTCACAATTTAAATTAAAAAACAAAAATCTGAAATGTTTCCATCTCAAACAACACATTGCTTCTAGATTAGTCCTCGATGTAGCTTTTCATAATCTATATAATGAAATTTTTAGAGCAGAAATTTATAAAAAACATACTTGGTTGTTTTAGTAACCATCTTCTATCTCCTTTTCTTATTTTTTTGGTATCTGTCAAGGTATGTCATTCCGTATTCATTTGGTATCTTATTGTACACTTAATAATTGATGTTTAAAAATAGATTCTATAACGGTTGATTAAAGGGAACAAACAGAAAAAAAAAATTTAACGTCACTAGTCTTTCTTCTTCTCCTTCCTTTAAAGTCTCAGAGTCATTATTGAAGTGTTGATATGTTTACGGTGACATTTATCACTGGGTTTTGTTGTTTTTAAAGAAGTAGAGTAAGTATTACAAGTTTTACATACCTTGCTATTGTTGTCGCTAGAACGTTAGTATCAAATAAAATAAGATTGCAAGTCTTATTTAAAAAAGTAGAGTTAGTCCAGTCTGAGATTTATCTCATTTTATATGCAAGTCTCATTGTAAGAGAATTTGATGTTGGTATTGTCTCCTCCACGTCTTCATCATTCGGAACCATTTCGTTGGCTTTTGATGGCACGGCTGCTTCCTCCTGTAGTTGTGTCTGGTGACGACAATGGTGGCTCGTCCTTTAATTGCATCAAAGCCAAGAGATGAAGAGTGGGAAGTAGAGTGTCCAACGAGACACAACCCATTCTCGCAACGTGATAAACAAGATGATTTTAGTGTCCAACCAAAATATAAAGTTGGATAATAAATATCGCAAGTGACCTTGTTGTTAGTCGCTAGAACGTTAGTATCAAATAAAATAAGATTGCAAGTATTATTTAAAAAAGTAGAGTTAGTCCAGTCTGAGATTTATTTCATTTTATATGGAAGTCTCCATGGTAGTCTGAGATTTATTTCATTTTATTTGTGAAACTACCAAACCGTTTGATCACAAATAAACCATATAAAATCATAGATGAAAATAATTTGCACGAAAAGAAAAAGTAGAAGAAGAGTAATAAAGTCTACAAAAATAAAATAAAATAAAAAGAAAATTGGAAGGGATAGACATAGATTTTTGCCCATATTTGTTTATTCTCTTGACAATTAATTTTTACCAGCATAACAATGACTTTTTTTTAAATTTAAATATGAAATGGATTAGTTAACAAAATCCTATTTGGTTTTCCTTTCCATGGTAACCTTTGTAAAAAATAATTAAATTGTATAAGAATAAAACTTTTTACAACATTATTACTTACCAAAAAAATTAATAAATATTTTTTTACTACGTCTTCTTATTTAGAATAAAAACATCTATGTACATGTATAAACATATTAAAATATAACTGATGAAGAACTGAAAAGTTGTGACGACTCTACTTCTAATTTAAGCAGATGTGCTTTTTCATTCTTTTTTTTTTTCTATTGAAGATAAATTAGTAAACACCTTAAAAGGATTAAACTTTCCCTATTGCATAAATAAGAAGTGAGGATATTTTATTTTAAGTTATTATAACCTTAAAATCATGAATATATAATTATATATATACTTGGTCTAAATATATAGACATATATAAATATCTTAAAATATAACTGATAAAAAAATGAAAAGACGTGTCAGTGCTTCTAATTTTAACAGATGTGCATTCTCATCATTTTCCTTTACTATTGATAATATAATCACTATATCCGTTTGGATGGACGCTTAATAATAAATAAGTTACCTTTTTATGATGAAAAAACTTTTTTTATCTGTTATTTTAAATTATTATAACTTTCAAAACAAATGTGAAAGGTGCGTTTTCGCGTTGAAAGACATTTGGTAACACTAGATATTAGTTTTTTTTCTTTTGTATTTCATCATACTAATGTACGTAGTCCATGTATTTGAAATAACTAAAAAGTTCAAAGAAAATGAAAAGTTACCATTAAAAATACAACACAACTTTTCAAAACTAACAGACACAATTGTTCAAGACTCTTTTTACACTATAAGTAGAGAAAAAGGGATTATGCAAATTAAAGTTCAAAGAAAATGAAAAGTTACCATTAAAAATACAACACAACTTTTCAAAACTAACAGACACAATTGTTCAAGACTCTTTTTACACTATAAGTAGAGAAAAAGGGATTATGCAAATTAAAGTTCAAAGAAAACTCTTTTTACACCCCAGTGGTTTGACTAGGGATTCATTAATGCTTCTACACCAAGAGGTCTGAGTTTCAATTCCCGGAGAAGGCGGAATTATGCGAATTAAAGAAGAAGCATTATGCGAATTAAAGTTCAAAGAAAACTCTTTTTACACCCCAGTGGTTTGACCATGGGTTCATTAATGCTTCTACACCAAGAGGTCCGAGTTTCAATTCCCGAAGAAGGTGGAATTATGCGAATTAAAGTTCAAAGAAAACTCTTTTTACACCCCAATGGTTTGACCATGGGTTCATTAATGCTTCTACACCAAGAGGTACGAGTTTTAATTCCCGAAGAAGGCGGAATTATGCTAATTAAAGGAGAAATGCTTACAAGAGATCTACATCATGACACAAGGAGTACCGTTAAGCATGGATCCCATAGGGCGGCTTAGGTGATGCAATCAGACGTGAATCCTCATACGGCAGATAGAATTGTCTACTGTAGAATCGTCTGTAATATTTCTTATAGTTGTAATAGCATAATTATCCAGCGTTAAAAAAAAAGTAGAGAAAAAGAGATCACTAATTCACAAACAACAACAACATGGATAGGAAGGAATCAAACTTCCTACCTACAAATTACTAGAAAATATCAAGATGAAACGTGGAGAACAAGGAATTATAGAAAGAGTAATAAGACAATGTGGGAAGTAAGAAATCCTAAAATTGGTAATGAGGTTATAAGTCTTAATTTCTTACTACTGGATGAAAAGTTAATGTTTTCAATATTTTAATTGAATTACTTTTAATACAATAAATAACTTCAAAATTTTTATAATCTAGGAATCTACTATTGTGGGATCAATTTATAACTGATACGTTTATCAATTTTCTCAGGAACCTTTAGAATGTAAAATATATATATATGCAATGATTGTGAGTATGGAGGGCTGGAGATCATTATAAAATTTCAGAACATCCTTTTATTATTTGGTTGAATGATTCAACAATATCTCAAATTGAACAATATGGTGTATTAATAAATTGTGAGAAATTTAGGTTCCGCGATTATGATCAGCTTATGGAAATTGTAGACAAAAATTAATCATATGATTTTAATACAAAAATTAATAAAAACAAAACTTATTAATGTAGATAATGTGTATTAAATAATTAAGTTAATTACAGATACTATTGGTGTTATCATTGAAGAAAGGCTGAACACAAAAGATACAAGTAGTGGACAAAGAAGAATAAATCTAGATCTTCAATTCGAAGGGTAAGTTCATAGTTACATCGGTCAGAAAAATAATTTATTAGTAAAATATTAAAATATCAAATTTTTGAGATTTAACCTCTTCTCATAACTTAGAATTTGATTTAAGTTTGACAAAAAAACATAATAAAATATTTTGCAAAACTACTGCATCAAATTTAAATAACCTAATATTAACTTTATTACTACATTTCAAAATCTCGTTTTAATAATATTTACGCTTCTTTTTATACTTACTGTTTTATAATATCACTAAGTTTAAACGTTTTTAATATTGTTTACTAAAAAATAGGGAAAGCAAAGTGTATATTACTATATGAGACAATGTGGTAGATACCTAAACAAATAAAATATAAAGAAGCAAAAAGTGTAACTCTAATAATAACAAGTGGCAATCCCAAAACATTTTCAGGTTTTGTAATGTATCATCATACTTAATTTAGATAGAAATTAAAATTTTAAACAATAAATAAAATTATGGTTTTAAACATGGAAAATGTGATATCTTTATTTAAACACAATGTCAGCCTCAAAAATATATAGAGATGATCGCTTGGGTACTATTCAATCCTTCAAAGTAACCAATGCATATAGATTGAATTCAAACATATTAATTAATTGGCTAGATATTATTGTATATGTATAACCAATTAATTAATTTGTGGACTACCCAGAACACCTACAACACAAGTGAAGTTGGAAAACAATGTAATCAACACACTTAACAACATTGTCAAAATAACATAAATAATGAATTTCATTTCTAGATATTTGTTTGAGGTATCTCAATTATTTATTCTAATAAAACTCACATATGAGTTTTAAAAACATAAAAATATTCATAATTATTAAAAAGTATGATGTACTCCATTTATTGTCAGGAGAAAGAGTTTACCATTGAAAAAAAAATAAGGAAATTAGTTCAATAAATGGATGAAATTACATATCTTGTCATCGATGTGCAAAAATATATCAAAAAGTGGGTGGAAAGTTTATTTGCAAAAATGCACAAACATGGATATTGTTGGTATCTTAAAGTAACTAAGAGTACTAAAGATTTTTTAAACTTAGATAATAAACAGATTAATAATAAAATGGTAATTTATAATAGCTATAAAACATAGGCTATTGTCGAAAATAATTCAAATACTGCATTATTAACCACATTCAATAAAGAAATGACAAGGATTACGGGTAAATATCCAACAGACTTGATTAAATTACGTAAGGGCACTACTTATAAATATTATTACACTATAATGTATAAATAAATACTAATGTTTGAAATTAACAAAAATGCAGGAGCAATCATATACTGATTCATGTGATAACACAATTACCTCTTTCTTATCAGAACAAATTGGAAAAGTTTTCAAATTCAATGTTAAAGTCACCTCTTTTAATTATAAGTTTATAACTCAACTTCAACAAGATTAACAGTCACATGAATCAACAAGAAACCCAATTAATATTGAAGAGGTACAATACATTTTGACTAACAATTGTTATACTCTTTCTTTGGTTTCTAATTATAAAAAACAAAGTAAATAAAATACAAAAAATGTTTTTTTTTAATAAATACATCATTTGTATTTAGCAGCCTGTTATAAATGCAAGTGTTGTCCATGCAGAAGGAAGTAAAGTCATTATTTCTTGTAAAGAAAAAAAAAGAGATCAGAAAAAATATTTATGGATGATTACGTTTCTTAATTTTACAATGCTACACTAGAACTGTTTAATTTTCAAACACATATAATAATATTTTCTTTTTTATGTACGCATTATATATTTACCACTTATTTATTATATAAGTTTTCAATTACACAAGTTATTAATCTACTAAAACTATGTTAAAACATTTTATATTAAATAACTAAAAAATTAACACAATTTTATAAGTCCAACATTTAAATTAAACAATTTACGTTTATTCTTCACACGCGCAAGGTTGTTTCATAGTATACTATAATGTGAAAATGTTGACTAGGATTTAACTTGACTTATGAGTTTTTAAATGAGAAGAATAATTAAAAAGTGTAAACAAAACGAGGTTGTTGACGAATTTGACGCGATAAGACAAAGAAGACGTTGACGAGCTTCTCTTTAGGCATGGTTCTTACTTCTTAGTAATCAAGATATTGGAGGTTAATTGAAAAGGTTTTGTTAGTTAACGGACCTAATCTCTTTATTCCATAGCGGTTCTCGTTGAAGTCATCATTTTCAGATATTTGTAAACTGGGACAGATAGATTTATAGTAATCAAATTGGGCCCAAGTTTATTCAATTAAGGACAATGTATGTCGCCATATTTGTCTCTGCCTACCCGATTCTGTCTTCGTCTTGAGTTTCTTGTAATTTCATACAAAAATTACAAAATTGAATTTTGTATTTATGTAAAAACAAAAGCACCCTCGAAACAAAATATTTGTAGGAAAGAACAATATTTGTAGAAGCTTATGTAATTTCCAAGGTTCTAAAAATCGGTCTAGGCGGCGCCTAGGCCCCCGCCTAGGCAGCAACTCGTTCCTATCCGAAACGATTTTCTTAAAATCCGATTTATACCGATTTATATGATTCAAATTGGTTTAAACGGTTCTAAATCGATTAAAATTGGTTAAAATCGATCTAAAATTGTCTATATATGTTAAGTTAAGCAATAATATTATTACAAATCTACAAATTTGTCTACTTTCTTCTGTTTTGTATATCTAATTTTGATAATTCATCACAATAATTTTATAATTAAACTTTAAAACTAAAATATGTCACATAAATATATAAAATATATAAAATAAATCAATAATTTGCTAATGCTCTCCGAATAATCCGCCTAATCGCTAGTCTTCTATAAAGCGCCTAGTTACCGCCTAGCGATTTTTAGAACATTGGTAATTTCTGTAAAAAACAAGAAAATAATTAGTTGAAAGGGCAACAATATATTTTACGGGTGCAAGCTCATAAGAAATAGAAAAATAAAGGGATCAAACAGGAATAAAATAATATTTGGCCCATCTCGGTGCGTCGGTGACGTGAAGCTTCCCTGCTGGAGAAAAGCTCACATGCGTAATCTCAGCTATATTTAGGACATCAACCAACACATGTCCGAACACAATACACTTCTATATCTGTTTTCAAATTCAAATCTGCTGTCCTTTTATCTTAATTTTAAAACTAGCAGATTATTAATTTTTATTTCGTTGTTAAAATCCAGAATATCTCACAATAATACCATCTATATATCTCGATCTCTCCTTCTCCTCCTGAAGAAAATATTTTTGGAAACTTCGACGAATCGGTCTGAAGTGGGACAAGTAATCCGCCATTTTCTCCTCGGTCTCTCAGCTCATCTCGTCACTATCGGATCTAGGTCTCCTTCTCTTTCATTTCAAGGTACAAAAACAAGTTTCAAATATTTTTTCTATTTCATTCACACCAGTTTCGTTCACATTTTAAAGTTCTTTTTTTGGTTTTCCTTTTTTTCATCCATCATTCATATACTCATCACTCAGTAATTCTGAGTTAATTTCTGGGTTCGTAATAAATTCAGTGAAAATTATTTAATTCCTTTTTATTAATTTAAATGTATTCCCCCCTAAGTCACGGCATCGGAAAAAAGCAAAAACACAGCTGTGTTTAAGTATATATTTTCATAAAACATTTAATTTGAATCAATGCACTATAAAGTTACCTACTTTTGACAGCATCTGAATAAAAACATAAACCAAATTCAAACACTTTCTGTCTCTTTAATCCTCTAATCTAGTCTCTACTTTTAATGTTTTTGACTTTTTTCTATCTATACCATGTGATTTTTGATTCGGTAATTATCCATATTATGCATTATGATTAAGCATTAAAGTATTTCCTTTATCGATTAATGAAAATTAAAGTTTGTGATTTTATTATTGCAGATTTTTGGTTATTTCTGGGGACAAGGCGTTAGCTGTAATTCAATTTTTTATTAGCTTTGGCTATTAAAGGCGGCACAAGCGTATGCGTTTGTGTCCTTTCCTCTCAACTGGGGACAGATCTTGTTCTTGATTACAGATTCAAGAACTAAGAGATTGTTTTCAGAACTTCGATTCTGGTCTTAATCTGGTGAGTTCATGGGGATGAGTCTCGATTTCGATGTTGATCTTGAGAAAGGAATCGTTGATTGCGACAATGTTTATACGAAGTCTCCGGAGAAGCCACTGTTACCGATGTCTCCAGATAATAAACCGGTAAAAACCGGAGACGAAACTGTCGGTTTGTTAGAAACTGATGTAAGTCCGG
Organism: Brassica oleracea var. oleracea; assembly: GCF_000695525.1. NCBI lineage: Eukaryota > Viridiplantae > Streptophyta > Magnoliopsida > Brassicales > Brassicaceae > Brassica > Brassica oleracea. The sequence continues at coordinate 27,115,185 of NC_027750.1, forward strand.
TTCAATGTGCGATCAGTAAACCGGGATGGGGGAAGGAGAAACGCAAGAAATCGGCGTCGAAGCCTCCTCGACCGCCGCGTGGACCGTCGCTGGACGCAGCGGATATGAAACTGATAAGGGAGATCGCTGAACTGGCGATGCTGAAACGCGCGAGGGTCGAGCGTTTGAGAGCTTTGAAGAAATCGAGAGCGGCCAAAACTGAGTCTGCTGCTTCTTCTCTAGGCAATGTCTTGGCCTCGATTCTCACCGCTATTTTCTTCTTCGTCCTCGTTATCCAAGGTGTGCTTTGATTTTAATCTTGCGACTGCGTTTGCGTTTTGCTATAGTTAATTTCAATCAATCTTACATTTGTTTTTTTCTGAAATATTCAGGATTTTCGCCAAGAGCAGCCGATAGCTCCAGCACCGGGAAAGCCAATGGTGGTTTTGTGTCGGTTCAGTATGCGGGAAACCCGTCCGCGAGTGAACCGGGTGGAAGTTATACCGGTCCGGTTTTAGCAAGGAGATTACCAAAGTATGTTGTTGTTTCTTTGTCTGTTTAAGAAGAGCAATCATATTTTCTTTCGTCTGAAATAATCTCTAATCATATATTTTGTGCTGGCAGTTTACTAAAACCGGTTTCCGGTTTGGAGAATGGAAAGAAGATGAATAGAGTTTCACAATGAAGCGTAAACCAAATGAATAGACCTGGACAGGTTCATCACTGGTTGATCAAACCATTTATCGGTTTACATTGTCGGTGAACCGTACACTCGTACCGATAAAGTTTTTGGGCAAAAGCGGCTGCTTTCTCTGCGGCTATGAAACAATAACTATAGTTTTGTAATATTCTTCTTGAAGTAAAAATAAGAGAAGTTACAAATAATAAATTTACTATTGTGTTATTTAAATGTGTGTACCTTTTTACATGTGCCTACTATAGAACCATAATACAAATTAGGATCTTATTAGTAGTAGATTCTTGTGTGTTTTTAACGGGTGTAACGAAGTATGCAGTATTCAAACTTTAATGAGATCAAAACGTAAAAAATATGAAATCATCATTATTGGTATAGTTTTTTAATAATATAGATTTGAAATCACATGCTACTGATGCTTGCAGTTGAAATTTGAAATCATTTATTTAAATAACATATATTTGGAAACAGAATCCATGTGGCTGTATCTAGACACTCCCACTAAGCATAGAGACCACTTTTAATGCTGTGCGAAATTAATTGAACATGTGATTTCGCGTGTGTGTATATATCAAACGTCTATTATTTCTGTTGCGTTGCTGTCTTCGGATGCTTCGTGGTCCCGATATTAAAACCCCAACTCCTAGTTTTTTTTTGTTGATAGTTTTAGTGACCATATATACTCCCCAACTAATTAAATAAAAAAAATGTAAGAATAATGCTTAACAGAAACATACAATTTCTATAGTGAATTACTTAATTATGGTAAAAATTGTTCGTGTCAATAATTTACAAATATATATTTTATTACTTGGGAAAGAAACAAAGATTCTTAACGACTGTTCATTAGAGATTTAATCACAGAAACGGCCACGTCGCAAAGATTCTTAACCAGCTGGTTCCTAGCCGTAAGAGCCACCGAGCTTTCATCGTCGGCCATGGTACTATTGATCCGTTTCTGGCAAGAATCAGTCTGCTTCTCGGCGTCACCGAGAACATACGTCGCGAATCCAAACTCCCCTCGCTGCATTGCCTCGATCGCCTGAGGAATGTTGAACCGGACCACCGGCCGGTACAGTTCAGCGCACTGAGCCAGCGCTCGCTCCGCCGCTGGATCTTTAGAATGTCTGATCAGCGATTGGATATAACCTAAGTTTTCGGTCATGTTACCGAGCACAACGTTGGCCATTGCGGAGGCTAGAGATTTGGGATCGGAAGGTGAGGGAGTGAGAGGGCGGAGAGAGGCTTCGCAGAGGTCGCAAAACGGCGTCTCTTTGCAGACTGTGTCTATTAGGTCGTCGGAGGAATGAACTTGCAACGGTAGGAACAGAAGGAGAAAGAGGTATAGAGACGGTTGTGATGTGACGGCGGAGGATTTCTTCATCGTCGGCGATGGTGAATTTGAAAAGAAAGTGAGAAAAATATTGATGTGTAATAACTTTAAAGTTAATACTTGTGTGTTGTGGGTGCTACTAGCTACCTATGTTTCTAGACTTATATAGTTGCTATTTAAATTTGTTATATACATATTAGTAAATGTTAAAAGCTTACAACTCTTAGTTTTTCTTTTAGTAACCAAGACGAATGCTTTTTACGTGTCATCACAATGTCACATATGACTCGTTTTATATCTATATGAAGCTTAGATAGATTTGCTTACTAGTGATTATTAGGTCTATGTTGTTGCTCTTACAACTTCACCCGTGACAAACTTTGTTGAGTATAAACTTTGTTGTGAGTATTGGTATGGTATACGTATATTGACTGATCAATATTTAATTTTCATATACGTACACATGGATATGCGGTGGTTGTTGGCCAAAAAAAGGGAAAGAAAAGTAGATGTTGTGTGTGGTATACTGGTATTGGTGAATAGATTAGGTCCTTTGTGAGTCGGTCCACATGAAACGAAGATACCATGATACATTTCACACTATACTACCTGCTGTCAGGGCCGGCCCTGAGATTTTGAAAGCCTGTGGCTTTGTTTATATAAATTTTTTTTTTTATAAATTTAGGGGTCTAAAATTTTTTTTTCGGGGGCCTATTCATATGTAATATTTTAAAAAAAATTTGGAAGCCTGTTGCAAATGTTTCACTACGCATTCCCAGGGCCAGCCGTGCCTGCTGTTTAGTTGTTGTTGCTTTTGCAAATATTTTTTACTTATAACCAAGAAAATATATATTGCGGGGCTTCCTTCTCTAGTCAGTCTGCCTCGTGAATGTTGGTATTACCAGTTTAGCAGAAATCAAGGTACGAGAACGACCTTAATTGACTCTGTTTACACTACAAGAAAACATAATCTTAACGAGGGCGGTTTTCCTCGTTAGTTCGTCGTAAAAGAGGCTTTACGACGAATTAGCGAGGAAGCGCGTTTGCTCGTTACTCATCTGTCGTAACACATATTTCCTTGCTAATTCGTCGTAACTTAGCGAGGAATATATTTCGTCGTAAAGACGAAGTAGAGCTTTTCGTCGTAAAGA
>NC_027750.1:27120936-27131231 GCF_000695525.1 Brassica oleracea var. oleracea
CCTACGTGGTATTTACGACGATTTCATCCTACGTGGTTTTTACGACGAATTCATCCTACGTGGTATTTACGACGATTTCATCCTACGTGGTTTTTACGACGAATTCATCCTACGTGGTATTTACGACGATTTCATCCTACGTGGTTTTTACGACGAATTCATCCTACGTGGTATTTACGACGATTTCATCCTACGTGGTTTTTACGACGAATTCATCCTACGTGGTATTTACGACGATTTCATCCTACGTGGTTTTTACGACGAATTCATCCTACGTGGTATTTACGACGATTTCATCCTACGTGGTTTTTACGACGAATTCATCCTACGTGGTATTTACGACGATTTCATCCTACGTGGTTTTTACGACGAATTCATCGTACTTGGTATTTACGACGATTTTGTCCTACGTGGAATTAACGAGTCCCGCGTTCTTTTTTTTTATATTTCGTCGTTATTTCCTCGTTGACCTACGAGTCCTTTACGACGATTTTTTGTTTGTGGAATTAACGAGTGTTATGTTTAAATCCCTAGAATCCGAAACCCCCAAACCCCATATTCCTTATTTTCTACTTCATATATTCCAAACCTCATCTTTATTTCTATTCCAAACCACAATTCCCACATTTGCTTATTCATAAAACAAACTCCCAGCATTCCCTTATTCATAAAACAAACCTCACATTATCTTATTCATAAAACAAACTCCCTCATCTTATTCATAAAACAAATACATCAATCGGATACATCGACATTCTCGTCATCACTAGAAACATCATCATTTTCATTAAACTCGTCTTCAACAGCTTCGTCTGTGGCATCATCGGTAAGATCTTCGTACTCGTGATTATGCGGATCAATGAGAAGGATGTCATCAATTTCTTGTTCAGGTTCCTCGACTTCATTTATCTGTTCTTCTTGCAATGGTGGTTCTTCTCCACTGATGATTCGTCCTCGAGGTGTAACTTTGATCACTGCTAACCAATTTATACCTGAATCTCTCATCCGAGGGTATGGAAGGAAGCTAACTTGGTCTGCTTGTGAAGCTAAGATGAAAGGCTCGAATTTGTTGTACCTTCTTCCACCGTTGACATCAACTACACCGAATTTGTTAGACCGAACACCTCTGTTGACGACGGGGTCGAACCATTCACATTTGAAGAGGACGCATTTCAGCTTCAGTATCCCTGGAAATTCGACTTCAATAATCTCCGTCAAGATCCCGTAGAAATCTGTTTCCCCTTTCACACATATTCCATAGTTACTGGTCGCCCGCTGTCTACCATAGTCATATGTATGAAAAGTATAGTCTCGTGTGAAATACATCTGTGATGTGGTGACCTTTACAAGTGGAGATTGAATTACTTCGTGTAACCACTTAGGATAATCTGCATCGTCGTCGTCATAATCAACCTGCAAAAATAAAGAGAATGTTAATGAAATACAGATAATGTATGAAATTTTTTTTAGTTAATACCTGATTCCGCAACCACTTAATGAAGTGTTGATCTTTCCTTTTGTCTACGTCACTTGTGGATATACCAGGAAATGTTTCTTCGACTTGAGAAACAAATAGGCTGTAAAATCACATTTTATAGGAATGAATCTCTCGCAATTATACAATTAATTATACTTATATGTGTTTCGAAGTGTCAATATATGTTACCTTTCAAAATAACGCATCAATGGATCTTCGCAATTGAGTAGAATATAGGTGTGTGCACTATGAGCGTCTTGTTCACTCGACCACCAAACCTCTTTAGACTTTCCACCGAGTCGCCCAATCTGGCTAAAGATGTCTGGAACACCAGCAACTGCATATGTTGGCGCAACACCACCATCATCATATCTTCTTGGAGCTCTTCTCCGTGTACGTACTTTTGACGCAAAGTAGTACGATGTGAAGTGAGAAACTTCTTCCGTCAAACTTCCAGCAATTATAGAACCTTCAACTTTGGCGAGGTTCTTTGCTTTTCCCTTCAAATATTTCATGGCTCGCTCATACTGATACATCCATCCGTAATGTACAGGTGCACGAAGCAATGCCTCATATGGGAGGTGGACAGCTAGATGCTCCATGACGTCAAAAAATCCGGGAGGAAATATCTTCTCCAAGTTGCACAATAAGATGGGAATGTTCTCCTGAAGCTGTTCCACGACTTCTTCTTTAAGAGTGTGTGCGCTCAGATCCCTGAAAAATGTTCCAATGCCTTTTATATTCGAAAAAAAATTAAACACATTGTTAGTCATATATTATTTTGTAAATTATTGTGATATAATACACTACGTACCTGCAAGTGCTTCATGTACGTTTGTTGGAAGTAGCTCCGCAAATGCAAAGGGCAGTAGTCGTTGCATAAATACATGACAATCATGACTCTTCATCCCGGAGAACTTTTGACCCTTTTCAACACATCTAGAGAGATTCGAAACATACCCATCGGGGAACTTCACTTCTGATGCCACCCAGTTGAACAACACCGACTTTTTTTCTGAAGATAATCTGAATATCGGAACGGGAACTTGTCCATTGCTTTTAATATGTAACTCGCTTCTTGAGCAAATATCCGGCAAGTCCAACCTCGATTTTATGTTGTCTTTTGTCTTCCCTGGGACATTCAATATTGTATTCATGATGTTCTCAAAGAAATTCTTCTCTATATGCATCACATCGAGGTTGTGGCGCAGAAGAAGATCCTTCCAATATGGCAACTCCCAAAATATACTCTTCTTGTGCCAGTTGTGATGAACACCGTAAGAATCTGGCATATTACGAGGGACATGCCAATTACCACCCCAACGAACTGTTTCGTTAGCTCCGTAGTAGTCGATTTGCGCTTCAATTTGTTCTCCAGTTAGATATGGAGGAGGAGTGTCTCTCACAACCCTTTTGTGCCTAAACAAATTCTTGTTTCTTCGGTAAGGATGGCCAATGTGAAGAAATCGACGGTGACAATCAAACCAACTTGTCTTCCTACCATTCTTCAGTTGAAACGCATCTGTCGTTCCATTACAATATGGACAAGCTAATCTCCCATGTGTAGTCCATCCAGACAACATCCCATAGGCAGGGAAATCACTTATGGTCCACAAAAGCATCGCTCGCATCGTAAAATTCGTCTTCGTTGAACAGTCATACGTCCTCACCCCTGTTGACCACAAATCCTTCAACTTTTTTATCAGTGGTTGTAGGAAAACATCCAGGGACCTTTTTGGATGGTTCGGACCAGGTATTAATATGGTCAAGAATAGTAACTCCCGTTGCATGCACATCTCCGGTGGCAGGTTGTATGGAGTAAGAAAGACTGGCCACAATGAATATTGTCTCCCTGACATTCCGAACGGACTAAATCCATCTGTGCATAATCCGAGATACACATTCCGGATATTGCTAGCGAAATCTGGATGTACTTTGTTGAAATGTTTCCAGGCTCTTGCATCTGATGGATGAGTCATCTCACCATCCGTCTGAGTATGCTCGGCATGCCATCTCATCTTTCCAGCAGTCTGCTCTGATTGATACAATCTTTTCAATCTGTCTGTAATTGGTAGGTACCACATCCTTTGGTACGGTACCCTATTACGTCCTCGTCCTTGCGGCTTGAATCGTGGCTTCTTGCATAATCGACATTCTTCTAGCTTCTCATCATCTCCCCAATAGATCATGCAGTTGTCGATGCAAACATCTATCATCTCCGAAGGCAACCCAAGACTATAAACCAGTTTCTGAATCTCATAATAAGAATGAGCAGACACATTGTCTTCCAGCAAATACTCTTTAAGCAAGTCCGCCCATTCGTTCATGCAACTTTCAGGTAGATTGTGATCAGTTTTAATATTCATCATTCTAGCAGCTAACGACAATTTAGAGAGACCTTCTCTACAACCACTGTAAAGTGGTTGATTCGCTGCGTTTAACATTTCGTAAAACTTTTTTGCATCTATATTAGGTTCTTCATCTTCATCATGAGCTACGAATGCATCAGCTACCATATCATGAACCCTATCATAATCTACCATCTCCTCCTGATGGTAACTATGTTCATTATGCAAATGATGATCAACCGGTTCTTTTTCCTGAAAATTGCTATTACTACTACTAGCTTCATTCTGATCATAATTAAAACCTTCTCCATGTTGAAACCAGATATAGTAATTTGCCGTGAAACCTCTATTTATTAAATGCTTCCAAACATTTTCACGGTTTGCCAGTTTTGAATTGTTGCATTTCCGACAAGGACAGAACATCTTACCACTTTCTTGGGCGAGCGGTGTTGAATCTGCTTGATGCATAAATGTCTCCAGACCCGCAAGGTATTCTTTCGTCACTCTCCCGTTAGCATCTCTATGCATATACATCCACTTCCGCAACTCGTAAATAGTCCTGGAGCCAGCCATTTTTTTTTTCTTTCACGTTTTTTGTTGTTGGTGTGTTTAAAATGATGTTCAAACATCCATATTTATAGGAAATTTCGAATCTGGTAGTTGCAAGTTTCCTATGAATTTACGACGAAAATTAATTAGGTGGCAAAAAAAAACGTGTAACACCTACAAAGTTGGTGGGTTCAAAAATTTTCTCGCTAAATACACGTAAACTATTTCCTCGTAAATAACACGCAAAGTTTACGTCGTATTTACGAGGAAATAGTTTTTTCTCGTAAAATACTCGTAAAATTACATCCACTTTACGACGAAACACTTTTGTCGTTACGTTACGAGGAAATAACGATGACTTTAGTTTTTCACTTAAATTCCTCGTAAACTCGACGTAAATTTACGAGGATTGTTTTTCCTCGTTAAATTTCGTCGTTAAGCATGTGTTTTCTTGTAGTGTTATCCGGTTAAACCAAAGTCTAGATCGATGGTTTTATCAACTTAATTATCACTTCCATTAAATATTTTTCTAGTAAGATAATAGCTTCGAGGAATATTTTTGTTATTGTTATTTTAATACATTTTAAAAAGGATTGTTCAGAGCAACATTCGGACGATGGCTCTGGTTACATCACAGATCTTGACCATTTTCTGGGTCAAATCGGTTAAGGGAGATTGGCCTTTGGGAAACCCTCCTTCACAGACGGAGGCTTCAACGCCAGCGTCGACAATTGCATCCTCGGCGAACTTTTTTTTTTTTTTTTTAATATATAAAATCTGCCGATGAATCGGGAATCAGATACGGTTACAAGCTTGTTTTGATCAAAGTGTCGAAATCAAAACTATTACAAGACTAGCTTCGCCCACCCACTAAACCCGACACGTTCCGCTAGTTTGTTTTTCGAAATCCTTCGATATCGGTAGCCGTTATCAACCATCAACGTGATTCTCGAAAAAGTGAGGTTCTCCTCGTTGTCTCGGATGCCGGGATTTTCTTTGACGTCTTCGGAGTAGCTGGTTCCCGATGATCTCCACAAACTTATAACTTTCTCTGTCTATGAAGCTCAAGATGACCGAAGGGGAAGTTTCAAAAACTTACCAAGACCTTGCAATGCCACCAAAGCTGGAAGAAAGTAACGCCACGCGACGCTTGAACCGCGTCCCTAAACGAGCAAGCGCTCGCTTCTGCCATCCAGCGAACCTGCATAAAATCGGGTTGAAACCATCGGCACCTCCCGAACAACAGCCTCAGTACCTACGCAAGAAAGTCCGCAACACCACCGCAGATTGGGGCAAGACCAAAACCACGGAGCCGGGATGTGAGCTAGGACTAGATGCTGACTCTGAAACGACTAATGACTCCCGAGAGCCGTCTCCGCATCCACAGTCTTTGAAAACCAAAGAACAATTTCTTGACCACGAAACAAACAATCCCCAGAGCCAACGGAGAATGATACCACAACGAAGAGCGAGACTAAATCCTGAAAGTAGGCCGTCGCCTACACACGGAGTGAACTGAACGAGAAACCGGGAGAGAGAGCTTGAAGGAGTTGGGGGGCAACTAGGAAAGCCCTTGTAGCCATAGACGACTACTCGAGACAAAACCAGAGGCACACACACGAGAAACAAAACCAGACACTTCCACCAAAGTCACATCCAACTTCAACCCTCGCCTCCAAAGCTACAAGAGCCCGGAGCACTCCTGATTACGGTGTGCAAGTACCAGAATCTCTCCGACCCGAAGAGACCCTAAATAGCTACCACCATAACCGAAACAAGCACAAAGCCACAGATCCGGAGCAGCAGAGCACCACCGAACCAGCCTTGACACGAACCCTCGCTATCTCCCCACAATGACAAAAATCCGGAGCGTTCCAAAGAGGAAAAAAAGGAGGCGCTCCATAAACTCTAAAAGCCGACTCAGAACCGCCCCACCTCGCCCAGCCCTCGCCGTAAGTCCGGAGAAAGAGCCACCTCAACCATGTGTAGACTCCTCGCGACTGGAGCTTCCACCGGATACGCGAGCCCCAACCTAGAAGAACGCACATATCGGAAGGGGAGAGGAAGAGGCGATGGAGAGCAAAAAGAGAAAACATGAAGGGAAGAAGGAGACCCGCCGGCCGCAGCACGCGCGCGTACGCGCGGCCGTTCACCGGAGGGTGAGCACAGGCGTTGGTTTGGAAACGAAAGGTTGGGAGAGAAAAGAGATAGAGGAGAGAGAATTAGCATAGGAAGATTTTGTTCTTCCTCGGCGAACTTAGGGTTTCCTTTTATAGCAATAGTGGCTGTGTGGACGTCGGCCTCTACGATCTTCTTGTATCTTAGACTACATTCATCCAACTCCCGGTTAAGCATCGTTTTAGTTTTGTACTCCACGTTGATCTGCCCGATAGTCTCTGTCCCAAGCGCCTACAACATTCAACACCAGAGGTCTGGCAATTATAGTCGGAAGTCTTGGGTATAATGAGATGAAACATCCGCCTATTACTCTCATAGTACTAGTAATTCGTATTTATATATTTCCGGTTCCAAAACAACTATAAAAATTGTATGTTTGTTTGTTAATAGTTTCAACTAGATGTTGTGCCCGCACATGCGGGCATAATATTTTCACGAATGTTTATTAGTTTATATTTTATTAAGTCAAAACGCAGATAAATAATTATTTATGTTTTCAAAACTATTAATCAAAAATAAAATTATTTTTATATGAATTTTTTTTAATTAAAAGATATATGCTTACTGTTGTATTAAAATTGTATAAACACTTAGGTATTATAAAAATATTTTAGAAAATATATTTATATAAATATTTTAGAAAATATATTTGTATAAATATTTTAGAAAATATATTTATATAAATATTTTTGTTTGATTAGTATTCAATAAGAAATTTTTTCATATCTTAATTTTAAATTTTTAATAAAACAATATTATGTCAAGATAACAACACAATTTAAGACCATTCCAACCTCCTTTTAGCCATGCATAAAATATATAATAATTATCTTGTTTTTAAAATATAATATTATTAATCCAAAGTTAGTTTTTAATTATATATATTTTATTTATTAAAGGTATTATTGACATTAACCGCTAACACAATTTATAATAATTAATCTTGTTTTAAAATAGAAATATAATATTATTAATACAAAATTAAATATAGGTATATTATCCTAAACCTAACATATATATGGTTTTCATCGGTATAATGAAAATTATCGCACGTTTATATTAATTAATAATTTGCAATAACCAATTAAAATGTCTAAAAATATAACAGATCAGTTTTAAAATATATAAGTAAAATTACTAACTAAAAAGAATTAAAACATAATAATAAATATTGACAAATAATCAAAAAACCTATAAATATGGATAAACTGACACGTAAACCAAATAATTTCATAAATAATAGTATAGATCTCCAACCGGCTCTGTAATCACCCTAATGCAACTTTATATTGTTACAAAATCAAAGCCATAAAATACTTTCTGATTAAAAAAAAGATTATGTAAGAGAATGAGACCGAGGCCGACGATGTCAGCTGAGGAACTACGTGGATCAGAGTCAGGTATCTCTCTGCATGTATTATCTACAATATTTCCCATCGCAGTTCCCATCATCACTATTATCATCATCTTTATCATTTTCATCTTTTATAACCTTGGAACTTAAGATGTATAGTTAATGAATCTTCCTAATCGCAGAAGTGTGTATATATGTGTTTTCGGTGTGACTAGTTTTGAAGTTTTCAAAACTCTATCTTTGAAGTTTCTTAAGTTATTCTCCAAAAACAAAACTTTAAATTTAATTTCAAAATCAATTGTATTTTACACTATAGTCTTTATATTTTTCTTAATTAATGTAAATTCATAAATCTTTTATAAATGACTATCACATATAAAAGTATTACAGCAATATTAATTAATTAAATCTTATACAAAAATATAAAATTATAAATAGAAATACATAATTGAATATTAAAACTCCACATTATTCCATAAAATTATTTATGTAATGATCCATCCTCGGTTACATAAACTTTGTTTTGACAATATTTTGAAGATTTTAGAGGTTCCAGAGAAATTTACCCGACTATTAGTTTTTTTTGTAATATTTAAACTTGTGTAATAATTATGTTCTTATGTCTCTTTTAAAAAAGTTTTTTATTAAGTTTCTTTTGTTTCTTGTTGTCTAATTTTAGTTTTGAAATATTGTCAATTTTATTTTAAAATTTAATTTAATTTTATGTGTTAAAATTAAATTTATAAAAATAAATTTGAAATATTTAAGAGTCATAAATGTGTTGTGTAATTAATTGTAGGGATGAAAATGCAAATATAAATATGAAACTTTAAATTTGAAGTTTTGAAGTTTCTTTTGGAGAACGAAAAAAATTTATATTTGGAGTTATAATTTTTCTAGTGTAGATGTTTTAAAACTTTTTTTTTTGCTTCGTAATATATTTATTGCACATTAATGAAATTTCATCTTATGGTATTTAGTCAACTACAACTTTTTTGTGACACAAATTCATTAAAACATGAAACTGGTCTCAGGCCCAAGTCAGCCCGTTAAAGGGTCCATTACAAAAGATAATTAAAGAGTTTGTTTTGCCAAAAGATCGGCATCAATGTTTTGTAAACGAGGAAGATGAGAAAAAGATAACTCGACAAAAGCAGAGATCATCTGTTGGATATCTTTCACGATACGAAAGATTTCCGAGGCATGTGTCTTGTTGGTGATGGCTCTGATAAGCGTTGCATTGTCACAGAACATTTTGAGGTGTTTAATCTCACAGTTCACCGCTGAGATGATTGCTGAGCGAAGGGCGAGCGCTTCAGCTATTAATGGAGATCCGATGAGATCCTGGGTTCTGGAACCTTGGTCGATCCTAGCTCTAGCTGAATCAGTGAAGATCCAGGCGAAACCTGCTCGATGGGATCTGCTGTTGAAAGCCGCATCTGATTTGACGATCGTTATCATCGATGGCACCGTTGAAACACCAAGAGGCCGATGGAGTAAAGGTAATAATCTCTTTGTAGTTTGCTCTTTCTCTTGTGCCAGATTCCATTCGCGTGCTAATCTGATTCCTTTGGTTGCTACTTCCATAGGTGATAGGGTTATGTTCTCAAAGATCGCAAGGTTCAGAACTGTCCAGATTGCCCAACAAATCCATGGTAGGATATTGTTTGGCACACCTATTGGTGGAAGGCAAATTGCTTGTCGGAAAGCCACAATTGCGTCTCTGAAACTGCTTCCTGTAGCTAGATGAACTACACATTCGAGGAGGATCAGATTTCATATCTCTTGTGCAAAAGGACAGTGAAAAAAGGTATGCATTGCTGATTCAACTCCTTTGCATTTATAGCACAACGCATCAACTCGGATTCCTCTTTGTTGTAGTTGTTCTCCTAGAAGCAATGCTCTCTGGATCACTGACCATATGAATATTCTCATTTTTGGTGAGAATGACAATAAAAGCTGGCTAAGTATACGACAATGTTCATGTTATTTAGTCAACGAAATGTTGCAGTACTATCCCCTATATATTATTTGAGAAGCATTGCAACATTTGTTTGTAGACACATGTCAACACTATAATGATTTTTAGAATCCTTAGAGAAATAGGTTGGTCCATCTAAATATATAATAAGCTTTTTATTAAACCACAATAAATACATTATTAAATGTGCTTCATTATTTCCTTAAATAAGATTACAGAATTGCCTAATGTGGCTAAAGTATATATGACAATTAATGATTTTGAATAATAAAGATTTGATAAAAATAAGTGTGTATTATAATTATATTTGTTTAATTTTAAGCTATTAAAATAAATTAAACAATCATAGTAACTATATAATAAAAATTTAAAAAATTATTTATATATTATATTTTGAATTTTTAAAAA
>NC_027750.1:27131444-27135566 GCF_000695525.1 Brassica oleracea var. oleracea
AACTTAATTTTTAAAAATATTATAAATTACTTAAACCACTAATCCCACAGTGAAAATTTTGTTATCACTAATTTAGATTTTTTTGCTATAACAGATACAAATGATAAAAAAATATGAGTAAAAATCATCATCTAATAAATATTAATATTAAAATATAACATATATATGTTACTACCATTTAAATTTAATTATATATCACATCAAATAAAAAAATATTTTTCGATTTATAAAATTTATTTATATGTTTGCAACAATTTAATTATATAAGTAGATAATGACTTTTTAATTATTCAATATATATTTATTATTTCATAATATGTTATAAACATATAATATATAAAATAATATATATATATAATGTTTATTCCGCGCAAGGCGCGGGTCTTAACCTAGTTATTTTATATTTAAGGTTTTTTATGTCAACTATAATGGAGGTTATAGAATGTCAAAGATCTTTGACCGAAAATATATATTTTTTAAATACTAATAGCAGTGAAACATCATCAAAAATAGAGGGTTGATGATGTTAGTGCATGATAAACATGTAATCTACCTAGTGAATATATTTCACCATATATAGTAAGTATTTAGCCTGCAATATTAGTACTTTTTAGCAATACCATATATAGTTTCTAAATATATACTCCCTCCGTTTCATTTTAATTTTCGCTTTTAATTTGAACACACAGATTAATAAAATATTAAATTTTATATATTTATTAAATAAAAATATCATTACCAATATACCTAACCACATTTTAACCAATAAAAAAATAAACTAAAATATAAAATTAATAAATTTTGCATTAAAACTATAAAACAACACTTATTTTGTTGAAACAAAAATACTACAACGTTATCTAAATTGAAACGGATGGAGTATAATAAGTATGAAAATTTGCAATATTCTGAGAAAGATAATTAGTACTTCGCAACAAAACTTTACGTTCTCTTTACGCCTTTTGAGGCCATCTTTTCGCTAATCTTCATCTACATTTCTTGAATTTCATATCAATTGTAAGTTTCACTTTGTATATGGTTCAAAATATCTCTCCTTCCTTTGATTAGGGCTGGGCAAATAAACCGAACCTAAAAATCCGAACCGAACCCGATCCGATAAAAATGAATCTAAACCGATCCGAACCCGACATAAATACCGAATGGATCTTGTTTTTTGGTATTTTGTGTTATGGGTATTATCCGAACCGAACCCGGACCTAAATGGATATCCGATAGAACCCGAAACATTTAAAATCACAAAAAGAACTTCTACCAAATATGATTTTAATTCTTAATATGTATCCAAAATACTTTAAGATATTATTGAACTTCTAAGATAATTATCTGTTACATGAAGGTTGATTACACGAAGGTTGATGGTGGAATGTGGCAGTTGAAGCCTGAAGTTTTTAGATTTTGGTTTTGTTTTCATTGAATAATGTTTCTCATTTCACGAGAACTTAGTTTTTGTTTTATGATTTCATTTATCTGGTTTTCTTTCTATCACTAACTATGTTTATCTCTCGCTTGATTTTGAATGATCACGTTTGATGTTTTTTCTTATTTTGGATCGATTTTACTTATGTTTTGGCTATTAAAATATGTACAAATCATGTATTTTAAATCCGAAGAACCGATTTCATTTATGTTTTAGTTACAAAATAAGTTCAAATCATGTATTTTTAAACCGAAGAACCGATTGGGACCCGAACCTGAAAGTACAATGGATTATACCGGTTCTTTGAAGATTTACTAACCCCGACCCGAACCCAAACCGATCCCGAACCGAACTTTTATATAGCCCAAATGGGGTTGATTTTGATAAACCCGAAAAACCAAAACCCAAATGAATAAAACCGAAACTTGATTGGGACCCCGAATGCCCATGCCTACTTTGATACATATATCTTCATGAAGTGGTTGGTCACATTCTTATGTATATAAAATTACAAAGCCATGAAATATAAAGTGCATAATTTGAATTATTAGGGTTCTCAATGATCATGATATGTTACCCTAGTTAATTAGCATAATTTTATTCATAATCAAATTTGGTAGAGTAAACCAAGTATAATATATATGATTTCACTATTTGATTGATTTTTGTTGGGTTTCTTTAACATCGGTTGTACTTCAAAATATGATCATTTGGTTCAGTTATTCCCGACCAGCTACGTTTCCTTTTATCTCTGTGATGCTTTTGTTAATCATCATGAATGTCGACCAAACAAATATTAATCGTAAACATATTTGGAATCAAATAATACTGTTAATATACAAATCTAGAAAGATACTGGTCAATTCAGCTGTCGCACTAAGAATGAATTTTTTTTTAATAGTTACGTGATCTCTTTCACACTTTAAACTGAGTCAACATTTTATTATTAAAAAAAACTTCCGGTGACCATTCTGAAAACAAAAAACATTAATAAAAAAAGAACGTAGAAGAATAAAATTACAGGAATGAAGAAGAATGGATGTTCCATCCCTTATTTAATAAGAAATTGTTATGAACCGATTTGTGAATGCCATAACCAAATAGGCATATTTCCTTTCTACTTAGACAGTTTCCTTTTCCTTGTATGCTTAGGATTTTCTTTTCCTAATCACTTTAGGATTTCCTTTTCCTAATCACTTTAGGATCATCCGAGATTCTCAGGGACAAGCCATCTCACATAGTAGACGATCTTATTCTGCGTGTCGTTCTGTCACAGAGGCAGGTTTGAACGCTATGTTCTGGGCAGTGGAAGCAGTCAAGAATATGCGTATGAATAAAGTCATCCTGGAGGTGTCTTCTCCCGAAGTTTATGAGATGTTAACCAACCCTAGGCATAGTTTGAGAAGGTGTGCGTTGACGGCTAGGGTGCTTCATCAGCTGAGCTCGATAAGCCATTACCACCTGACGTATGTCCATATTGAGGCGAATCAAGTAGCTGAGGAGATTTCTCTTAGTGTCACACGTGATACTCGTCTTCAGTCATATGTAGCTTAGGACCCTTATTCTCAAGGAAGCGGCGGTGAGTGCCACAGACAATGCGAGTTGAGGTTATTAGTCTCACTTGTCATCCTTGCTATCGAGTATTACAGGTCCTCTGGTTGGCCTTTACCGGTTTTTCATCACCGAATTTATGGGTTTGTAATCGGCATCTACTAATGTCATCTTGTTTTTTCTCTCCCAGTTTGTTACTTCTCTGACCTATTTGGTCGAATTATGTTGGCTTCGGCCCCAAGTTAAGTTTTAATGACAAAAAAAAAAAATCACTTTAGGATTTGTATACTTTTCATTTATCTATGACGGTCTATTGTAATTCTCTATATATAAAGGGTTCCATAATTATGAGATATAGATAATCTCTTTCTCCCATTACTTTCACAACACGTTATCAGCACGAAGCTCCCTAATTCCATGAGTTCTAAAATCGACCAGAAATCCTATTTTCCTTTTCTTTCTCGTTTTGAAACTTTGATCATCATAAACCCTAATTTTTCTTTCTCTCTCGGCGGTTACCCTCTCATCCGATAAAGCCATCCGATACGACCAGTCAATCGGACGACCCGATAGAAGCTCAGTCGATCCGACAATCCGATAAGTACCCGAATAGACGATATGTTCGCATCCTGACGCACCGACGACCAGGCGATCCCGATAGCGCATCCGATAGACGATCCGACTGACGATCTCGACTGCTCTTCACGACCCGACGATCCGATCCGGCACGTACCAGCTCACGAAGTTCTTCTCGATTCTCGATGGTCCGTTCAACCCGTTTGGGGGTTATGGTAAACATCTAAACCCTAAAACCTTAAAACTCCAAATCGGATTCTAATAATCTGATAAACCCTAACCCTATATCTATAAACCCTAAATAATATAAGTATCAGAATTAATTATACTATAATTATCAAATCACATATTAAAACTCTAATCAAATATTTTTGAAATCAAAACTGTTTTCGGTTTTGATCATTGAGGTTTTAAATCTGATTGAATCTGATGCTATGTTGCTAGAATTGTTTGACCGTTAAGTTGCTAGATTTATTATTCTCATCCTGCTAGTTTAATAATTCTGATCTGTTTGTCTTGATTAAATCCGACCTGCTTGTTTTTATTAATGCTTTAAC
>NC_027750.1:27135824-27138474 GCF_000695525.1 Brassica oleracea var. oleracea
ATAGAGAATCCGTATGCTAGGTTGATAGATTCATGATAAAATCTAATATTTTAAGGTTTAAGATTGTATGCTAAGTTCAATTTTATTGATTGATCTGATTAGAAATCATGAAACCCTAATTCTAGTCCTAACCTTAATCCGCATATTTGGTGAAACTGATTCATTGAAATTCATGCTTGAAATCTATATTCTAGTATTGCTAAAATCAGTCTTGAAACTGATTCATTGAAATTCATGCTTGAAATCTATATTCTAGTATTGCTAAAATCAGTCTTGAAACTAATTCATTGAAATTCATGCTTGAAATCTATATTCTAGTACGTACTGTTAAAATCAGCCTTGAAACTGATTGAGTGATTAATGAATCTTTTTACTAGTCTTGCTAAAATCCATTGATTATTAAACCCTAATTGCATGATTAATTGAATCCGTTTTTGTTAGTCTTGATAAACCATAATATTATGGGGACATAGAAATAGTATTGCTGAGACTTGCTAGAAATTGACTGATTGATTAAATGCCTTTAAAATTGATATTTTCATTGTCCTCACAAGATTGAAATCTAAATTGATTGTTTTTAAGAGTAAGGCCGCATGAAAATTATACCTAAATATTGAGTGATATATGATTTGAGATGTTGAAAATCAACCTGGATTTTGCTGCCCGAAATCTCTCTGGAGATAATTATTTACGGTGGGCATTGGATGCAAAGATTATCCTAAAGTCAAAAAGACTTGGTGAATGTATCATAGAAGGCATTAATGCCAATGAGAAAGATTGATACATGACAATATTAATTATTTTCCATCATCTTATTGAAAGTCACAAAGATCAGTATTTGACAATTGAAAATCTTCTAGACCTTTGGATAGAATTCAAATCGAGATATGATCACCAAAGAAAGATGTTATTACCAAAAGCTATGGAGGAATCTCAGAATCCAGGACTACAAGTCCGTGGATGAGCCTATTGCTAGCTAATAAGAAACAATGAATTGAGACATCCTGGATCAACCCTATTACCTGAAGCAAATAAGGCCGCAAAGGAAAAGAAAGAATCCAAATAATTTAACCACATCCAGAATGATAGATCACACGGCCATGGCCGTGGAGGGTAGAAAGGACGTGGCCATGGCCACTATTATACATTTGGCCGTGGGAACCACTATGGCAAAGACCCTGGGTATCAACCTAATTTGAGCCATGGTCGAGGCAGAGACCGTGGTATATCCTTTAAACCACAAAGCTCGACCAAATCAGTGTGCCATAGATGTGGAATGGGGAACCATTGAGCTAAGATATGTAGGACTCTCAAACATCTTTATGACCTCTATCAAGAGAGTCTAAAAGGGAAGAATCATGAAGCCCACTTGGTATATAAAGATGGTAAAGATGATTTTTGATCATGAAAGAGATGATCCTACGAAATATGAAACTTCTAATTGCCTAAAAGAATAATGTTGATTTCGACTTCTGAGTTTGTTTTGCTTTTATACTTGCTTTGTTTTATCACATTGAATTTCTTTTATTGCTTTGTTTGCTCTGAACTTAATAAAAGAAATGAATGATTTTTCAAATATATAAGTTTATAAGAAATATAGTTGCGGGTATAGCCATTCTCATGATAGGCTGCGGCCAGACTAAAGAGATCTAATGATTTATATTCACTCATAGAAGCCCACTGAGTTTAAAAGATATAAGAGTGATTTTAATATTGAAACAATGGGCAAAGGAAATAAAAATTTCCTTTTAGATATATAAAATTCGCCCAAGAACATAGAAAAATGGTCGAGACTATACCTGCATTCTCTACTGGTCTTTACTATGTCAAGATCAAGATGATAGAGGCTAAATGCCTGCGAAAAATATTCACTTTTTGGCATAACCGGATTGGCCATCCTGGTTCAAACATAATGCGAAATTGATATACAAATGGACACATATTGAAAGGAAGAAAGAGTTATCCCAAAGAATCTCACGTGTATAAGGAAAACTCACTGATAGGCCATCACCAGTCAAAGAGACTAAGTAAATAATAAACTGGTAAATACATGTCTCAAGCATTTAAATGATTATGGTATGTCCATGGGGGTAAGTGTGGACAACTCCGTGATACATGTCCATACCAAGAACGGCTTGGCCGAAATCTTATATTAAACGCATACAGCAGATTGCTAGCCATTACTAATGAGGTCAAAACTCTCAGTCACAGCTTGGGCCATACGAAATTTACATGCATCTAAGTTAATACGCATCAGGCCATTTAGTGAGCATAGATATTCCCCATCGATTAGATAACGGGTCAAGAGCCAGACATATCCCTTCGTAAGACATTTGGATGTGTCGTCTATATAAAAATTACTCCACCACAAAGAACTAAGATGGGACCTCAAAGGAGGATGGGGATATATGTTGGATATGATTCTCCCACGATTATTAAGTACCTTGAGCCAAATATGGGTGATCAGTTTGAGGCCAGGTATACGAATTAGGGAAAAAAAGTAATAAGCTGGTAAAAGAGTAAAAGAGATTACATGGAATCAACCATCATTTTCTTGGCAAGATCCTCGGACTAAAGAATGTGAATTGGACGTCCAAAAGATAATACATTTACAAAAGCTAGCTAATCAATTGCCAGACTCATTTGCTGA
>NC_027750.1:27138551-27144920 GCF_000695525.1 Brassica oleracea var. oleracea
ACATAATCAAGTTGCTACAGAGTCTAGACAACGTTTGAAACGTGGTAAACCGATAGGTTCCAAAGATAAGAATCCTCCGAAACAAAAGAAAGGTGGAGAGAATGATAAACAAATCTGAGGTCGAGGAAACAATCCTAGACATGAAAACAAAGCCGGTCGGCTCTAAGGTACCAAACACTGAGGCTTGGGACGCCAAGCTTCAGGGTACTAATGGTCCTGATAATAATGAGTTTGTAATCAATTATCTCATGTCTGGAACATAATGGAACACATAAGAATGTCGACACATAGATGATATATTTATATACAAGGTAGCAATTGAACTGATGGATATAAACGAGGATCACAAACCCACGTCAATATAAGAGTGCGCACTCGTAGGATCAGATTGGATTAAATAGAAACGTGGATTAGACTATTTAAAGAAGAGAGGCGTATTTGGTCATATAATATAGACGTCATATGATATAAACCAGTGGATATAAATGAGTCTTTGTGAGTAAGAGAAATGAATATGAGAAATCATGAGATATAAAGCACGGCTTATTGCACAAGGATTCTCACAATAGACCAGGAATAGATTATGAGGAAATATACTCCCATGTGGTGGATACATATACTTTTAGATTCCTAATAAGTCTGGCTATATATATAAGAAAGGAAATTAGATGGTCCACTGGATAAAAAGATAAAAGTACCAGAGGTTATTGAGCTCAAAGATAAAACAAGTTCTTAAGAACAACATTGCATAAAGAAATTCGAAAATATCAGTATGTTGATAATCTGAACCTCTGGATACATGTCCCAAACATGCTATCTATCAGATCTCAGACAGGTTATGAAACAAACCATCGCAGCAACATTAGCCAAGAAATTCGTGAGTATATTTGGCCGCAGGGTTGGAGGTCCATAACTCAATATACTCGATCAGATTGTGGCCGATGGTAAAGAAAGACCAACTATCATGGGGCAAACCGTAGGCGCGTGTAGTCAAGGTCCATTCGATCAGAGTATAGGATGATCGACGGCTAAGTAACATATTCTACCCAAGTTTTCTTCACCAACGAGTTCTAGAAGACGAGAGGGGTCCAAGTACTTCATGTTCATTCAAGTGACAATTCAGAAGATCTATTCATCAAGAACCTTCCAACATCAACCTTTCAGCGAGGTTCAAATCAGGGGGAGTAATATGTGTTGTACTATTTTTTTTATCCATGGTTTTGTCCCACTGGGTTTTCCTGGAAAGGTTTTAATGAGGCAATATCCAAAGCGTATTACGAGCTCTTATGGTTATAACATTCAAGAGAGAGTGTTATGAACCGATTTGTGAATGTCATAACCAAATAGGCATATTTCCTTTCTACCTAGACAATTTTCTTTTCCTTGTATGCTTAGGATTTCCTTTTCCTAATCATTTTAGAATTTGTATACTTTTCATTTATCTATGACGGTCTATTGCAATTCCCTATATATAAAGGGCTCCATAATTATGAGATATAGACAATTTCTTTCTCTCATTACTTTCACAACATGAATTACTTTGTTATTTATTTCTCTACAAAAATTGGAATGGTTGGAAATGAGAAGTAAAAATTATTCCTTGTAAATAGTGATTCTTTTTAGAAATGTTAGGGAATGCATTATTTCTTGTCGTTCCTCGGTCACCATTAATAGCCTTAGTCATCGGTTTACGAAAAGAAACAAAACCGGGTCAACGTTTCATTCACACCACCAAGATAAACATGCCAAATAGGATCTTTTAATAAATAAAGTTACTGTAAGTATTATTTTCAAATTTACAAAGTTTGATATTGCTAGTAATAGAGAGCCCAGCCCAATCAAATACTCAAATCCCATTACCTATGTATTTAGGGTTCATAGCTAAGATAGAGTTCATATAAATATGTGTAAGGATCATTATGTTTGGTAACTTTGGCTGTCGATTGTGGCAGCCTCTCCTTTCCATTATATGAATCAATCTAAACTATTTATCTCTTGGTGACAATCTCAAGCTTTCTCTTCTTCTTTAGTTTTATAATAAAGCTCAATGAGCTATTTCAGTTTGTTTTTTCTATTTCAATAAAGCTCATTTGAGCAAAGACTTAGTCTTGTTTTAGTTTGCTTTCAGCTAGAAAATGCAAGTATTCTGTAGTACTAGTAACTATTTTTCTTTTCAACAAAACCTGTTTGCTTAAATCAAAATAAATGTTTCGTTTTAGTCCCTTTTGCAATCTCTGAAAAGTTTCAACTACCTAAAATCCATTTTAAGTGGTGATACATACAAAAATCTCATCCCGCTTATTGAATAGATAATTATATAAAATTATTACCACAAGAAAAAGGTGGAGAAAATTAAGGTGAAATCATTAGTGAGCAATCGCTAATTTGGATACTTCTTGATAATTTTATTATAGAATTGCATTTTATTAGAAGTCCCTAAGCGTAAAATGTGCTGGGTAATCAAAGTCAATGGATATAGTTGTCATGTGATCTTTTTCTTAATAATGTGGACATTCCTAAACAGTAGAGAGAAAGAGAGGAAAGTATCTTCTATATAATTTAATTGCTAATTAGGAGCAAGCACTCCTTAAATCTAAGAAACTACATAGCCGCTTCTTGCACACTCAAGGCAATGGCTTTTTCTTGTGTCACAAGATACGTGTTTTCTATCCTTCCTCTTCTCGTTATCCTAACAATCACCCCTTTGTCTTCATCCCTTTCTCCAGGCGACAAAGTCACAACGGAACTACTTAACCAACTCTGCGCAAAACCGCCAATTGATAATATTACTTTCTGCGTCTGGCAAACCTCTTATGCGATAACCGTATCCCTCGACCTAGGTGGTCTGGTCGATATGGTCCTCGAAAAGACGCGAGTGTTTGGCAATATGAATCTGTCGGCGATGAAAGAGTTAGCGGCGGCAACAACGACTAATCCGTATCTCAAGGACACATATGAGATTTGTGTGATAGATTATGAATTAGCCGTTACAGCGATCGAGGGAGCTCAAGAGTTTGCGAGGTCTAAATCGTACGAGCTAGTGCCTCAGGCCGCTTCTAAAGCCTTGGATATCATATCTTCGTGTGAGGCTGACCTTAAAGATCTGAAACTGAAAAACGTGGGTGCTTATTCTATACGCAATTCGGTGTTTGAGAAAATGTGTAACATTGGTAGCGTTTTCTCCAACGTTTTGACGTCTTGATTCTTTTATGTTTCATTCACCTACATGATTGTAACAAAAAAACGATTAAGATGTCATTTACTCTTGGTGTAGCAACTTATAAACATGCACATGACATAAAAATCGAAGAATTGATTAATGAATCATTCGAGACCAACTCAGGGAAATCAACTAAATCAACATCAAGGTAAGATTACTCGTTAATTTAACCCTAGCTATAGCTATAGTACCCAATAAACGAGAATTGTGGAAAAAAATCAATTTATGGTTCAAAGGATTGGAAGCAAAACCTGCAATATAAGTAAATTGATAAATAAGAGCTGCTAGATCAAAACGACTACGATGCATAATGGGGATAATTCAAAAGTCTTATGATGATCACAGTCATCAATCTACATATTTTCTCTAGTTAATGAAGTGCATGTCTGTGCATTTAGTCTGCACGGGGCCGGCCCTGGGCTAAAGTCCGTAAAGCAAAAGCTTTAGGCGCCAAAAATATATCATACATTTAGGGGCAGCAAAATACAATTAGTTCCCTTTGGTGAAGTGGTTGCGTGTGTGTTTTCATATTCTCTCTTCACTTCTTTTTAAATATTTTTTTTTTCCTTTTTGACAATGACGTAAACAGATTTATCGTAGATTGTGATTTCCTTTCTAACAAATTTAACTTCCTTATGTATCTGTTATATTAAAATAAATTATAAAATATAGAAACACAAAAATTAATCAAAAACAAATTATTTTCCTAACTCTAACCGTTGACGTTTCCTCTTCTCAGTTTTTAGCATCTATTTTAATTTTTCTCTGTTCGATCATTGCCACAAAAACAGTATGTTCCATTGTTCATCGTATCTGTTGGAATAGCTGGCTTCCCCAATCTTCATGTAAGTCTTCTTAACTTATTTTATTTTCTGTTTTTCTTCCGTGAATTCTTATCATCTTTTTTGGAATTTTCCGAAATTCAAACAAACAGAAAATTATAACTATGAAACTCTATGGAAAAATTAGAAGATTTTGCAAACTGAAATTGATGCAGACAAGATTTGATCAAAATATAAAGCTTGGCTATTCACTTTTTCTTTTATCTATGTAATGTTTCTATGTTTTATAACTTATATTTTGATGTTTTTAAATTGTACAAAATGCTACCAGGAAATAGAATTAGAAATTTACTGATGTTTTTTTTTTTGCTTTATTTTTAGAACAAAAATTTTAATAACATTTTGCATTATTTTGGATACAGATTTTTTGACATCAAAAGTTTTATACTTTTATTAAGTTTTGGATACATTTAAACTATCGCAAACAAATTATGGTTAGGGCAGCATTTTTTCAATGCGCTTTAGGCGCCAAATACAACCGGACCGGCACTGAGTCTGCACACTCTGAGTTAGCAACAATCCTACGGAAAGTTTCAGCTTAGAGATCTTAAGCTCAAGTTCGTACATTCTTGACGATAGATTGTGTACTGAACACGTTCTTGTTCCCGCATAGGTCAATCCTCCGGAAAACTATAACACGATCAAATAAATGCAACCAGTTTGCTACATTGAGGAAAGTAGTTTTAAGCAAAAAAAATTTTTTTTAATATATTCTGCCTTTAAGTTGCATGGAAATTTATTAAGTTCTATCGAACCGAACGTATTGGCTCCCTTTCGTCTAATGGTTCGGACATAGTCTCTGTCTTTCCACGTCGAAGATACGGGTCCGGTTACCTAAGAGCTTGGGCTGCTTCAGAAACATTGCGAGGCCTAACTATATTCTAAAGCCCATTTAATGGCCCAGTTACATTTACAAACCGTGGTCCAGCTCATGTAGGGTTTCTGCATCTTCAACGAGATATCACTTCTATTGCCCCTTTATTATAACCCAATCTCTGAAAGACCTTAGTTGAAATTATTTTATTTTTGAATTATTTTTAATTCGAAAAGTTGGTTGATTACATTTTTGTTCCTGATTATTAATCATAAATATCTATGAATCAGTTTCTATTTATTAATTATCTCATTTTTCTTTTTTTTTTCTCTCTTTTTCTACGACATCTTTTCTCTTCCTCTTTGCAACTTTTTTTTTCTTCTCCTTTCTCCTTCGATATAAAATCCGATAGTGAATATTTCTTCTTTCTTTCTTCGTTTTATATCTGATAACCACATAATCAAAGATGGTAGAGAAGCTACAGCGGTTATAAAGTGCTTGTGGTTGAACCTGATATTAGATCTAAAAACCAGAAAAAGAAACAGATCCACGATGGCTCGGATATTCTTAAGATCTACTTAGTTTTAGGGTTTTTATTGTTCTTGTTCCTTCGTGTTTGTAATTTATTTTCATCTTCAGATCTGGATTCAGTATAACTTGGTATTACTCTTGGTACAACTAACTCAGTAATACTTAGTAGAATTCAGTAGTACTTAGTAAAACTCTGTAGTACTTAGTAGAACACAATAATACTTAGTAGAACTCAGTAGTACTGATAGAACTTTGTAATACTTAGTAGAACTCAATATAACTAACTCGAGTAGTAATCAATTTTACACAGTATAACTCAGTAGAACTTGGTATAACTGCACTTAGTAGTACCACTCGGTAGTACTTACTTAGTAATACTCAATATAACTCAATATAACATAGTATAGCCAGTATAATTCAGTATAACTAAACATCAGTATTACCGAGTAGAACGAAGTATAACTCAGTAAAACTATACCGTATATATTGAAATTTTGAAATTTTCAAAATTTAAAAATTTGAATTTTTTTATTAAAAAATAATTTCGAAAATGAAAAGGGCTAAACCGAAAATTTCAATTTTGAAATTTTGAAATTTTCAAAATTTAAAAATTTGAAATTTTTTTAAAAAAAATAATTTCGAAAATGAAAAGGGCAAAACCGGATATTCATGTTTCATTAAAACAACGAGGGTATAAGAGATTTGAGAGGCCAATAGTAGGTTGCTCTCCGAAGATAATGGGGGCATGGAAGAAGTTGGGTCATCTTCAAACGAGCCAACTTCTCTATTGCCCCCACTTGTGGTAGAACTAATCTCCTATGGCCTCTCAAATCTCTTATACTCCTATTGCTTTAATGAAACATGATTTACCGATTTTGCCCTTTTGCATTTTTGAAATTATTAATTTCAAATCATAAAAAATTCGAAATTCAAATTTTCAAATTTTTAAATTTTCAAATTTT
>NC_027750.1:27144945-27145290 GCF_000695525.1 Brassica oleracea var. oleracea
TACTACATTATACTGTATAGTTTTACTTAGTTGTACTGGGTTATACTTCGTTCTACTGGGTAATATTGATGTTAAGTTATACTTGAGTTATACTGAGTACTACTGAATGTAGTTATACCGAGTTATACTGAGTTATACTTAGTACTACTAAGTGTAGTTATACCAGATTATAATTAGTTATATTGAGTACTACCGAGTGTAGTTATACCGAGTTTTACCGATTGTACTGAGTACTACTAGGTACTACTAGTACTACTACTAAGTTAGTTATACCGAGTTCGACTAAGTTCTACTGGGTATACTGCATAATACTAAGTACTACTGAGTTAGTTATACCAAATTCGT
>NC_027750.1:27145460-27149073 GCF_000695525.1 Brassica oleracea var. oleracea
AATCTTAATTTACAACCCTAAATCGAAAACATGAGGACAATAAAAACCCTAAATCGTGAGGCACCGCGGATCTGTTTCCATTTTTGTCCCCTTCAACGTCGCCACATCGAGGCACCGAAAATCTGTTTCTTCTTCAAGTTTTCAGATTCCACAGAGAACACTCTTCGCTATCGGATTTGATGTTGAAGAAAAAAGAAGAAGAAACAAGAAAAAGAGAAGTTGCAGAGAGGAAGAGAGAAACCGTCGGGAGAGAGAGAAAGAAAAGAAAAAAAATGAGAGAGAGTAAATAAAAGAGACATTTCCTCTGGTGCCCCCAAATGTAAAAAGGCACTCTCACAAAGACACCCATATAAACAGAAAGATAAATATTTTTTTTTAAAATCGAAAAAGGCGGAAATGACAAAAAACACTGGAATAAATGAAGTATTTACAAGTTGTACCAGGGTATAACTCATCCGCAGTGACCCGACCCGGATGTATGGTCAATTCAATTGAACCAAATCGTTTAACCGTTTAACCAATCCCTCAAAACCAAACCCATCCTTCGAAACCAAACCAAATCTATCGATTTTATCAAACCCTTTACAATTTCCCTGAATCCTCCAATTAATTCATTCGACTTCATTTCTCCCCCTCTTTTCACTCCACTTTAAACGAGAAGAAACCCTAGTTTTGAAAATCAATCGGTGAGTTCAGAGGAGCCAACAACGATTGCGATATGGTGGTCGAAACGAGAGGAGGGGGTAAGAGGAAGGATAATCCAACGAAAGAAGAGGTTCGGAAAGTGAAGTTTGTAAAGACGGCCTCCGATAATATTGAGAAGACGACGACGGAGAATGTTGAATCGACGGGAATGGCAAAGACGACGGAGATTGTTGACTCGAGGGAGAAGACGATGGATGTCTCGACGGAGGTGACGACGGATGTCTCGACGGAGAAGACGACGGATGTCTCGGCGGAGAAGACGAGTGAGGACGCGAGGGAGAGTACGGCAGAGATAACGGAGCCGAGTGATGTGGCTTTAGAAACTGCTCCGGCGACAGTGAACAAAGGTCCTGCTGGCCCATCTCCTCCAGCTCCTCCAGCAACTCCGGCGATTGGGACTGAATCTGAAGAAGAAGAGAATGAGGAAACCCCTTCTTCTGGAGATGAAGAGAATCAGAAAGCCGGTTCTGGAGAGGAAGAGAATGATCATGACGACCGTTCCGATGGTTCTAGCCAGGAGAATGAAGATGCTGAAGAAGAACAAGAAGAAGCAGATGAGAAGGAAGAGACTGAAGGTTCTGAAGAAGGAAATGAAGACGAAGAAGGAAAGGATAATGAGAATGAAGGTTTTGAAGAAGAAAATGACCGAGAAGAGTTAGCAAATGGAGATGACAATGAGAATCCACCTGAACCCGGGAATCCACCTGAACCAGAGGTAACAAATGTAACAAATTTTCAATTGAGTGTGTTAATGCTAGTAATACTAGGGGAAGTATAGGAATAACATGTTAGTTTTGGTAGAGGTAAACTGAAATTGTGTAAACGGATATAACTTGGATATAACTTGGATATAAGTTGGATATAAGTTGGATATAACTAACTTGGATATAACTTTAGTATGACTTGGATATAACTTTGGTATAACGTGGTGAATACTTTGGTATAACTTGCAGGGTTTGAATGGAAATGTGGCAACCGAGGCAATCAAACCAACCAGCATGTTCTTCAAGCCAACCGAGTACAGAAAAAAAATAAAGCTAGGGACAAGGTGTATGATAGCTAGCGCGATTAAGACGCTAAAAAATCTGAAACCCAAGCTGTCTAACGCGGAGATGAGCTGGTTCAAGGAGCATCCTCAATTCAGACACATTTTCCACATGAAGATAGAGACTAACCACAGGGTTCAGGGAATGTGGATGTTGTTGTTGCGTAATGCTGGTAGCGAGAAGCTGAGAGAAGTGTGGTTCATTGTGAATGGGGTTCCAATCCGTTACGGGCTGAGGGAACATGGTTTGATATCTGGGCTATTCTGCCAGAACTATCCTCTCGGCTACAAAGAGCTTGGTGGGACGAGGTTCGTTGATCGTCATTTCAAGGAAGGAGAACCGAGAAGGTTAGAGGATGTTAAGAAGAAGCTGGTGAACATGGGACCCCACAAAGACAGACTGAAGATGGCGGTTCTATTCTTCTTAGCTTCGGTTGTTTGTGCGCAAACGAAGGTTGGACACAAGGCTAATGATGTATTGGAGGTGTTCCAGAGAGCAGTGGATGATCTTGAGTACTGCAAGTCCTTTCCGTGGGGGAGATTTTCCTATGATTACATGCTGAAGGAGATCTCTCACACAATGAAGCATTTTGGAGGGGTGGTTAAAGAGAAAACATTATGGCCGCTACCAGGTTTCTGTGTTCCATTAGAGGTATGCAAAATCCCATTAAACCAGTCTGACAACATTGTTGTTTACTAATGCAAAAATGTTGTGTGTAACAGCTTCTTGCATTCGAGGCAATTCCGAAGCTAGGAATAGCGTTCAGAGAGCCTGTGGTTGGAGCTGGTCGCGACTGTCCGAGGATGTGCAAGTCCTACTTTAAACGAAATGGAATGACAGGGGTGTCACTTTCTGTGATAAACAAGGAACTGGGTAACACAACTGTAAGTCTTCCTGTGAACTGTGGTAGAACTAGGAATAAAGTGAAACTGTGGTAGAAGTAAGGTAGTAACTTATTTTCTTTTTAGACATTAGAAATTGCTAAGTTTTAAAATTATTTATGTGTGTGATAGGTTATTGACAGCATCATCCCCACCAAAACTCCACGAGAAGATAGCCTTTTGGATGAGATTATGGAAGATGAAGACGATGTTGATCAATCTGATATAGCTGTGGACAGTTGGGAGAAGTGTCTGGATGCAGGGCAGAAGGTTTTTTTTAAAGACATGTTCGACGAAGATGTAGCTGGGCGTGAAAAACAGCCAGAACCGATTGAAGATGCAACAGGGGATGGAGTACAAGTAGGTGAGCAGTCGATTCAGCTGGGAGATGTTATGAATATGCTGAAAAAACCAATGAAATTGATGAGGAAAATTGACAAGAAAGTTGACTAGCTGGATGGGAGATTGGCCCCGCTTGAGGAATTTGTCAAGGAAGCACAAGGCAAAGTAGTAGAGGTTGAAGAAGCAGAATCACAAGGGAAAGACAAAAGAAAGAAAACCCAGAAGTATGTGGGGAAAGACAAAAAACAGAAAACCAAGTGGAGTTGAGTGAAACAAAGTCTCTGGATGTTTTATGTTAATCGTTTTTTTTTGTTAAAGACAAACGAAGTCTGAATGTTTATCTTGTTTGTGATGTGGATTTACAACTTTAGCTATGTTATGACTAAGTTATTATGTCATATTAGTGTTGTAATGTTGTTATTAGATTTGTCTCGTTTTAGGTGAATGATAATTCTATGACATATTACCATTTGAAATGAAATCCACTAAGCCAACACTCAAGATAAACAAAGTTCTTAACATAACCACATAATAAGTCTAACATTAGATAAGATTCAAGGACTTAACAGAACAAACCTAGTAGTACTTATACAAGTCTTAACAGAACAAAAAAAAGACTTGTAACCGAAACTGGAAATA
>NC_027750.1:27152926-27169222 GCF_000695525.1 Brassica oleracea var. oleracea
ACCAACCATATGCTTTAATTAATTCACATTTCCAATTACACACCCTAAAAACAATTTTTATCCAATGCAGCTTGGGGAAGAGAACAACTAACCTGCATTCGCCGGAGAATCCAACGATCGAGCTTTTTGGGGAGCTGCAAGATTTCTCGGGAGCTGCGAATTGAATTGAATTGAATTGGACGAGCTGGAATCGATCGAGATTTTTGGGGAGGACTCACGACGAATGGGGGAATGGATAACCAAACCGCCCAATCTATAAACCCGCCATAACCCAAACCAAAATTTGTGCCAGACCAGAACCCTCTCAACCCGAATCACCCGATTCCCTCAATTTTCGATTTTTCTTTTTTTTTTGTTTTCTCCCACGGAAGGGTGATTACGAGAGGGAACACCTTCCCTACCCCCACATCTCATCATGTAATCTTCAAAGGACCCATCTAAAAATTTTTTTAGTTTTGAATTTTTTTATTGCCAAAAATTAAGCTAATTACTTTAGTGCCCTTAACCCTACTATATACAACAATCGACTATGATTTTCTTATTCTCTTCTTTTCTTCTTCTCTTTCTCTTTTCTCTGCGGCGGCATCTCTCTCTTTTCACGACTCCTTTCTATCTACAAACTGTTCTTCTGTTTCTTTTTTCTTCTTCAATCCTTCGTCAAACTTATCCATAGCCACTCAATCTGATGAAGGAATTGAAGGAAAAAAGAGCTCGAAGTCTATTTACATTTATAGTCATGGATCTCTGATTTCAGATTAGGGTTTCGTTTTATGAGGAATATTGTGTGTTTGTTTCGATCTAGAGTTTATTTTTGTTCTTGATGATTTTGATTTAGTGTTTGGAATAAGATTTTAGGTTTTCTATGATTTAGGGTTCTTATTGTTCTTATTCTTCTTTTTTACAGTATTTTTCGTGGTTGTATTTATTTCATCTTCAGATTCTCTTCAGATCTAGATTCAGTTTAACTCGGTGTTATTAACTCAGTCGAACTCGGTACAACTAACTCAGTAGTACATAGTATTACGCAGTATAATTCATGTATAACTCGGTATGACTGAGTATAACTTAGTATAACTTGGCTTGACTGAGTATAACTTAGTATAACTTGGCATGACAGAGTGTAACTCAGTATAACTCGGTATAACTACACTCGGTAGTACTCAGAATAACTAATTATAATCTGGTATAACTACACTCAGTAGTACTAAGTATAACTCAGTATAACTCGGTATAACTACATTCAGTAGTACCCAGGATAACTCAAGTATAACTTAACATCAATATTACCCAGTAGAACGAAGTATAACCCAGTAAAACTAAGTAAAACTATACAGTATAATGTAATATCCGAAATTTGAAAAATTTGAAAATTTGAAAATTTGAAAATTTGAAAATTTGAAAATTTGAAATTTGAATTTCGAATTTTTTATAATTTAAATTAATAATTTCGAAAATGCAAAAGGGCAAAATCGGATATTCATGTTTCATTAAAACAATAAGGGTATAGGAGATTAGAGAGACCCATAGGAGATTGGCTCTACCACAAGTGGGGACAATAGAGAAGTTGGCTCTGATTACGACGTTTCGCGACTCATTAATGAATGAGGGGCATAGGCGGTTGATAGAACCCATAGGAGATTTTGCAAGTTACGTTTAGGGGCAACCGGGGAGATGTCTCTAAATAAAAATGAATCTGGTTTTTAATATTTAGAATTAGTAATGAAGGGTAAAAATGTAATCAGTCAGCTTTTCGAATTACAAATAATTCATAAAAAAAAAAAAAAAAATTTAGGAAGGTCCTCGATATATTGGCTCGATATATTGGACTTTAAGGGACAGGGGTAATAGAGGAGATGATTCTCTTCAAACTGGTAGCCGGAACAAAAGTAGAGTACTTTATGTCGGAATCAAATCTTGTAAACACAGACAGAAGAGAAAGATTTTGTTTTTTCGACATTATCTAATTTGTGTCGAATACATCGATCCTTATTGAAATTTGGAAGAGTTGAAGAGGGATGTCGGATCTTGCAAGAGATTTAGCAGAGGAGACGGTGAAATCTAGGAGAGGATTCCGATCCCGATATGCTTGCAAAAAGTCCAAGACGAAGAAGGATTAACCTGCAAAATCAACGATGAGTTGTTGGGCAGAGGAGATGATCTCGTCGTCTCCGGTGAAAATTTTCCCATCTGGTTCAAAAAAGCTGAACACTTTATCCAAGGATGGGAGGAAGGAGACAACGAGTGTGGCCTATCTTCCAAGGGATTTGGCAGAGGAGGTGTTCTCCAGGCTTCCGGTGACATCTCTGAGAGGAACAAGATCCACCTGCAAAAACTGGAACACTTTAACCAAAGATGAGAGCTTCTTCAAAAAGCACAAGCACATGGGCGTACAAGCAGCATCAACGGTGGTCATGGTGATAACCTGTCAGGGTAAACTCACTAGCCTTGACCATTCAGATCGAGTTGATATATCACTGGTCTATCACTGCGACGGTCTATTGTTATGCATCGCAAAAGACTTCGCTAGCTTCGTTGTCTGGAATCCTTACACGAGCCAAACCTTGTGGCTCAAGCCCCCAAGTCCTCACCCTAGGTTGGACTGGTATTCCTATGCTATAGGATACGAGAACGGCAGCAAATCATCATGCCGCAGCAGCTACAAAATTTTGAGATTTGTTGATCCTCTCCGCAATGGATTTGTTGAGTATGAAATCTACGACTTAAGCTCTAATTCGTGGAGGGTTCTTGATGTCACTTCCGAGTGACATGGCATATAGATTTTTATGCACGTGGCGTGTCTCTCAAGGGAAATACTTATTGGTTTTCTCGAGAAAGGTATCCAGGTTGGAGAACCATTCGAGGTTGCTGATTTCTTGATTTGTTTCGACTTTACAACCGAGAGATTTGGTCCGCGTCTTAGCCTGCCCTTTCACACTGGGTTTGAATGTACGGTAACTCTTTCTAGTGTTCGAGAGGAGCAGCTTGCCGTGTTACTTCAGGTTGATTACTTGTTGCGTATGGAGATTTGGGTTACAACCAAGATTGAGCCTGAAGATGTTTCCTGGAACAAGTTGTTCTTAGCAGTGAATATGGAACCATTCTTAGATTTTCAGTTTGGAATGTCACAAGGAAGTTTCTTCCTTGACCAAGAGAAGAGAGTCGTTGTGGTTTTTGATAAACACACAGATATGCGTTTCACTCGCAACATAGCTTATGTCATTGGAGAGGGTGGATATTTCAGACAAGTAGATCTCGGAGAATCTGTAGAATATCATCGTCCTTTTGGTTGCTCATATGTTCCAAGCTTAGCCCAAATCAAGCAATGAGACAGACCAAAGCGGAAAAACAAGAAAGAAGAATTAGATTGTTTATCAGTTCATCTGCAATATCCAATATCTATGTCTTCTTTGGACCAAAATAAGTCAGTCAGACAATATCTTTGTTCTGGAGCTTTCACATCCCTTGCACTAAGATCGTATTACTCTTGATCAACTTAAACCCTGTGGTCTTTTCTTCTTTCATATTTTGACTTATCCCTTAAGAGTTACATATCAGTTGGACTTCTCCAATATCGGAGGAATATACCGTTTCCTGTTTTAAGATTCTAACCAGTTTTCATCTCAGAGGGCAAAAGTATCCACCTGAAAATAAAATCTGCGCCGCAAGAATCGATTTGGATCTTTGTTTCTTTGAGTTTCCAAGCCCGAAGTCGTCGTTAGCAAGAAGCTCTCCCGCAATTGTAGGTCGTCTCCCCTTATTTTGGATTAATACTTACAATTGCGGGAGAACTATTGTATAATAATAAATGTACACAATATTTCAACGTCGTCGTAATTGCATACCACAGAAGTATAACAATCTCCTTCCACACGCAATGAAAGTTCAATACTCGTTTCCACACAAACCGAACTAATACCTACAAAAACTGGTTAAATGTTGGTTATTGTTCTCTAAACCATAAACTTAACCAATGACTAACTTAACTAATCAAAAATGACCCGATTAGAGAATATAAACCATATTAAATCAATAAACCAGACAAACCCAAGCTCATACTTAAGAAAATTAGAAACCCTAAAAATCTAAATCCTTTGTCTCTTTCGCCAAGAACGTCGTTGATCTTCTGCTTAGCTCCATTCAGGTAAGTGTTCGACAATTATCTCTCTCTCTCTCTCTCTCTCTCTCTCTCTCTCTCTCTCTCTCTATCTATCTCTATCTCTCTTTGTCTCTGTCGTTATTGTTTTGTCTCTCTCTGGTATTGACTCAGTGTCTCTCTGTTTTGCAGAAATCGACAATGAAGCCATAGACTGATATTTTATGGGTTTGGAAAAGGAAATCTCTTCTCTAAACTTTTAGATTTTAGGGTTCTAAAAAATGAAAGAAAAATCGATTTTGGGGGTTTTTAGAAGGTTTCGGGTCGGGTTTAAATTGATTAGTCGGATCTTTATCTGGGTCTGGTTGTACCAGTACCAACTGATATGAACTGGTTTACTATCGGTTCATGTTATAAACCATCCAAATCTCGGTTTGTGTGGAAAAGAGTTTTGAACTTTCATTGCGTGTGGAAGGGGGGTTGTTATACTTCTGTGGTGTGCAATTACGACGAGGTTGAAACATTGTGTACATTTATTATTATACGATAGTTCTGGTGTTGTGGAAATAGGTAGTATTTCCCCAAAATAAATGACGAAACAAATCGGCTATTATTGCCCCTACAAAATGATTCGTTTAACCAATTCACTTAAATTGTTTAGATAGTTTTCCTGCAAGTGAAAATTTCACTATGATATTTTATTGGTTCATATGAATATTGATAAATAAAATGACCTACGATAATTTCAGCAAGAAAAAAAATCACTACGAACTTAAAAAATATATATATTGGAAGTATTAATAATGTAGTCACATTGACATTTTGAAATTGACTAATTCTTTTAAAAATTTGTGTTTCGATGTATCATCATCTCTCAGTGGCGAACACTATATATATACCAAAACAAATTTCAATCTTACCGCTTGTTCTGATTTGCTTTTTGAAATTATCCTTTTGTTGAAACTCAGACCTTCTAAAAAGTCTCATCTCTCCAATGTTAACCCGTCTACTTTATTAGGGGGTAAATATATATAGATACGTTATTGTTTTAATAACTCATTGCTTGCATGTTTATAACTTTATATTAACTAGAGTTATGACCCACGCTACGCGTGGGTTTGTTTTCTATATTTTGGTTTTACTTATATTGATTTAATCTTTAGCTAAGTGTATTTTCTAAAATGTAATAAATGTTTTTTTTACCAAAAAGTGTAATTAATGTATTGATTATTACGTAACATTTTTATTACTTAGTTATGTTGAAGCAATATAATATTTATTTATTTATTTTTTCTCATTTCATTTAATTTAGTCATATGTTTTTTTATCTTATAATGCTTTGTTACCTTGGTTATTTTCTTACTATCTTTAGTATTTTTGTGTCATACTTAATCACATTTTTAAGTAAATGTCCTTTTTTATAAATTTAAATATATAAGATTTAGCGCTTTAGTTATTTGTAGATTTTTTGAACGTCTAGTTAATTATGTTATTACAACGATGCAAAATATTTTCTGAGATTACATAGACAAATTATACCTTGTGGATGTATAATTGTCTTTTTTTTTTTTTTCTGTTTTAATTATGCTATCACATTACATAGACGACTCTAAAGCCGACAATTTTACAACCTTATGAGAATACACGTCTGACTACACCATTCTGAGCCGTCCTATGAGATCCATATTCGATGGTACACCCGGACCATCATGAAGATCTCTTGTAACTATTTTCTCCATAATATACATAATTTGCACCCCGGACTGACCTCCGAGTGTAGAAGCATTAATGAATCTTTAATTAAACTATTAGACTAAAGGGCTTCTACGGTAATTCATAGATTTAGAAGAGAAAATTATATGATTTTAATTAAACAGAAAGCTGAATAGACGAAACTTATACCTTTTTCTGGAAAATTTCATTTACGTAGAATTTGAAAACCAGTAGAATACATACATGCAAAGAGTAATAAGTTTGTAGTTATAACTTGCAGCCTTGTCCATTTTGTTACCATATTTTTTTCCTCTTCAATGAGAGAGTTTGGGAGGGTTGTACTTGTAAGGCTTCATTTTTTGAAATATATATGTAAATTTCCGTAAAACTGATCAATGGTTCTATCTTATATATTAAAACAGAAGTCATAGCCTTGATTCATGTATGATTTTTAAAAAAATGGACATATTCCTAGAAAGTCATGTTACATTTAATCTCTAATTTTATCATTTAAATTTTGGGCCTACCAGAAATTTTTATTGGGCTATCACAATAGATGATTCATTGGATTTATAGATAGTATAAATTAAATAGATATAATTTAATGTTGTAATATTATACATCCATATGTTAATTATTTAAATATTTGTCGATGCTAACTTTTAAAATTATAAAGATTTTTTTTAAATAACAAAAATCATATTATCTAACAATGATTAATCTTTACTACCTTAAACCAATGAAAACAAATTTCAAACTATATAGTTTATTTTAAACATTAAACAAAACTAAATGTTTTATTATTTACTCGATAATATAAATCTATGAAGGGAAAAATATAATTTTTTAAAAACCTTCTAAATTTGTGAAATGTTACAATATCTTTGAATATGACAATAAAACAATATTTTACTAATATTTATATATATAGTTACGATTTTTATAATGAAATAATAATCCGAAAATATATATATTGAATAAGATACAAATACATGTGAAAGTTTGAAACAATCTATTCAATGAAAAAAATATACCGTAAATTTATCATGTTTTAAAAATTGACAGACACATATATATTATAATATATACCAATTTAGAATTGAAAACAAAATGTTTATATAAAAATAATGAAAACAAAAACCCGCGCGGTTGCGTGGATCGAGATCTAGTTTGTTTTATTTGTTTAGTTAGCAACAATCCTCAATTCTATTTTTATACGTAATATTATTAAAGAAAAAGATTTTTCTATTCTAATATCTGTAGTATACTATCCAGTTTAAAATTTGAATTTGTTTAAGTTAGATATGAGTTTGATGATACTTTTACTTCATATATATGAATGAAAATTAATGATAGCTTTATATATAAAGTTTTCTTTAAATGTACACATTATTAAATATGCTATTTGAACTTTTCTTTGTGTATATATAGGATTAGATGTATGATGTCCCATGATGACTTGTTGACTTGTAAAAGAGGTCAGAGTTTTGGTAAAGCAGGGTGCACAATTGAGAGGAATCTAAAGTCTTTGAAGATAATGTGAGCGCCCAAGAACGGGAAAATTAATTTTTCCCTTAAACATTTTAGCAGAAAAAAGAGAGCAGGGAGATGTCTAATAAGGAACTCGCGTTTGTATGGTATGAGAAGGGTCTAAACTTCGAGATCAATATTGTTGTAGTGTGATCCAAGTTAATGGTCTGCTCGCCTCTTTATTCATCCAAACGTCGACAACAAATGAAAAGACACGAAAATAAAATAATGTAAAAGGTGCTGATCAAAATAACAAACATAAGTCTTACTTTGTATTAAAAATTTAAAACCCAACTTTTAAATTACGAAAACGCAACACATGCTTGGAAGGAGAGTGCCTCAATTTCACAACTCATTATTCATTATATAAAAAAATATGAAAAACAGAGAGTTCAAAAATAGTTTGGATAAAGTTATTCTATACTCCCTCATCATTCTCGTCCTCGGCGTTGCAACTATCGTTGCTGCTCCAGTACTTCAAGGTAGATCTAGGCGCCGACGATACTTGCCAAGCTTCTCATTTGAGTAATTCATATAGTACCACAGTAAATAAAAAATAATGTGATCCAGCTAAAGAACGTAATTTGCATCAACATTACTCAAAAGCGGAGTCTTGAAGATCTACCAAACTCCTTCATATCTTCAATGGTACTTTCTCTGGTAAGCAAAGAACTTCAGTGACTGCAACAACAACAAAACTGAGTAACGATCCATTCAAGCGGGGTTTACAAAAGAATTCTCTCAGTCAAATTAATGATAGGAAAGTTTTTTTCGTTCATTGTACTTATACCAAGTCGCTGAAACAGACTTTTGTACGCTGTTCTTTTCCTCAAAAGATTATGTGCCATCAGTTTTGGTGAAGGATGTTTGTATTTCTCGCCACCTGAAATATATATCTGAACGTTAGTGTATATTGAACAAAATTGTTTTTACCTTAGCCCCGCTTAGCTGCATATGCTGTGTTGTGATTTTCTCTAAGGCCTCTTGAACTGCCCTTCATCAATACATCCTACACGGCACGAGAATGCAATTTTGAACTTGGGATCCACATCATCAACTTTTCTTTACATTTCTGCCACTTAAAGTGACTTACTGAATTATTCAAAGAAGATATTAATTTAGGTCACGCCTAGGAACTGGTACCTTATGGCTTATGTCTCTGCTGCTACCTCCCCAGTTAGTCAGTTACAGAGTTCACTACCAGTTTTTTAGCTGACGTACTCCTTTAAACACCATCTGTTGAAAAGAAACTTATGGTCAAACTTGCAGCTAAAACATGAAAACATTCAGATTTTAAATAGAATTAACCAAGCATAAAAATATCTTTGTATCATGGGAACTCCAATATATATGGTAAAAGACAAAACTTGTTCATAGACTCATAATTAAAGCAAGAAATTTTTAATGTAATATGATTTTTACTAGTTCAGAGTTAACACGTCTCATGATCTTTACAGCTATTTATATTAACTGGTAAAAAAAGCTCGAACCTTTTGGGACGAAACCGACTCCAAGTCATCATATTATGTTCGAAGAATCTGAAAACAATTAAAAGAAGGAACCACAGAACCATGATTTGTAAACTGTATAGCCCAAAGGTGGCAACTTTGCAGAATTAATCTAGAACCAAATTATGGAAATAAAAACCCAGAAGGTTATCTCTAAATTCAAAAAGAATTTATACCTTTACACAATAATTGCGTTTGGTAGGGGGCGGAGATGGTGGGATTAAGAAGTGTTGGAGGAGGAGCCTCATATCACCACAGCAAGAACTTCAACAGCTCTACTTGTTCTAAAACTACCAACGGACATAGATCGAGCTTGTGAACGATTTCAAAACCATCAAGCTCCCTATATATATCCAATCAAAATCTTAAAATATAGAGTAAAAGGAAACTTTGCGGTGGATTTAAAATATCAAAGCTTTGTCTTCTTTTGTGGAGGTTGTAAATTTTGCTTGGGTGAAAGATTAGATGAAGAAATTTATATAGGAGGAGAAACAAAGAAGGTGAAACGAAATCATGAAGAAAGGAATAAAAACATAATTGAATGTTTTAGAGTGGGTTGATAACGGTGAACTGCAGAATCTTGAAAAGACGAAACGGTGAAAACGAAGGAGAAGAGTCGTAAACTATCAATTGCAATGAACCTGAGGTCTGGGAGAGATAAGTTTGAAATGGGTCAATTCAAAGCCCACATGAATGGTCTCTATCGAATGAAAGATGAAATGACGTGGCGATTTGGAAGCTTCTGATAGGTTGATTTTCTTAACCAATGTGGCATAGCTAGAATTTGAGGATATCCTCCTTTTAATATTGTTAGATTTCATTTACTCTGTTACTCTGAAAATTTGAGTGAGAAGGTTTTTTGTCTTTTATGTGTGTGTGGATAATGCGAGAAAAAAAAAACAGATTTGAAGATGGATGTGCGTGATATGAAAGTGGTTGGAGATGCTTCTTTTGATGCTGTGATTGATAAAGGTAGATTGTTTGATTATTTCCATTGTTGTGTGTTTCATGTAATAACATTGTTTGGATGTTTTGTTTGTGTGTGTGTGTTTTTCAGGAACCTTAGACTCTATTTTGGTGAGTGATGTCTGCTTTCTCTTTACTTAGGCTATCTCAATGAAAGTCTGACCTAGGTCTGGGCGTTCGGCCGTCAGTTTCGGTTTGGTTGATTTGGATTTTGGATTTTCTATGTAATGCTCATAAGTTCCATTCGGCTTTTATTGATTATCATGTCGGTTTCGGTTCGGTTCCTTCCGGATTTGGTTCGGATCGGATGGTAACCGATATTCAAAATCGTCCAAAAATATATTTTTAAACCTCGAAATGGACAAAAAAAAATTCAAAATATAAAAATAATTCACAAATCTAATTAAAAATTAGTTAAAATATCTAAATTAACTAAAAATTATTCAAAATAATAAATAAAACAAACAACAAAAATATTTTGAATACTCTAAAATATTTAAATCACCTTAACATATATAAAATATTAACATATTTAACTAATTACGGATATCTTCGGATCTTAGTATGGATTTCGGTTCGGGTTATAACCAAATCCCAAAGTATTAAGCTCATAAGTCCCGTTTGGATATTTTTGTATAACATTTTGGATCCGGTTTCGGTTTTTCCGGTTCGGATTTAGATATGTACTTTGGGTTGGGGTAAAAATGCCCATGCCTAGTCTGACCTTTTTAATGTTTAGTGTGGGAGCAATTCGAGGCAACACTCAACGCAGATGCTTGAGGAAAGTTTGGAGGTAACTATATGATCAGCATTCTATGTATGACGTGAATGTGTTTTATTTTTCTTTCTTTTTCCTTTTCATATATAATGAAGCAGTTGATGAATAAACCATATAGGGTACTCAAGGATAAAGGAGTCTACATCCTGGTATAATCTTCGAATTCGAGGTTTCGATTATGTGTGTTCTGTTTGTTTATTTGCAGATTTGATTTTTTAGATGAGTTGTCTGTAGATTACATATGGAGCTCCGGATTACCGACTTAGGCTGTTTAAAGACTCACGCTCTTGGACAACGAAACTCCATGTGATAGGTCTGCTATAACTTAGAAACCATCGTTTGTGGATTCGTGTCTTGTACAATATTGGTGGATAAAAGTTCCATGTTCTGTTCTTGCAGACAAAAGTTCATTAGAAACGTCAAAATGGGAACTGACGAAACCCATTCCTCTAGATACTGAGGGAGGAAGTTCAGTGGAATCAGCAATTGGCAAAAGCCCTGACGTCCATTACATCTACGTCTGTATTAAGGTGTGTTGTCTGATGCTTTAGCTAAGTTGATGTTTCTATGTTTGTGGAATACTATTTGCATCCGGCTTTATCACATGACTAAACCACACACTCTTCCACATAGATCATGCAAAAATCTTATAACTCGGTCTGAGTCCCACCTTTGTCTTTGTTCATTTGGAAATTGTCTTTATCTCATGAGGGAAGCAGACTCAGCTTGAAGTCATGAGAATCTTTTTTCTGCTCGTTGCTTAGGTCCTACAAGGATTTGGGGTTTGTTGTATTTATGTGCAACAGTGAAGACGATCATATCTTGGATTCATGTTTTACTTCCAAATTAGAGGAGGAACAAAAGTTGTATTTTAGCATTCTTGGCTCAACGTTGGTTGCATTCAATATTTTAGCATGCCTCTTCTTAAAAATAATTTTCTGGCCTATCAACATTATATCTGCAGATAATGTTTTTGTTAAGAAAAGCCTTATTTAGTCAAAATCAAATTGTAGTGATAACCAAAACCGGAGTGGAAGAACTGTATGATTCCAACCATGAACCACTTGATCATCAAAGTTTGTAATCATTGAAGCTGCTCGTCACTCGACGACAAACTCTTTTATTAAAAGCCAAACTAGCTGCCATTACAAGACTACAATGGAACCAGACAGGAGCATAACGAAGAGAGTCTGCAACGAGGCTGGATCAGGATCTCTGGCTAACCTTGCGTCCTGTTAGCTTCTCTGACTCAAACAACATGTGGTTGATGAGTCCCCGAGCAGCACTGCCAAATACCAAAACATAAAACATTTTGAATCATTCTCAACTTTTCACATAAGACGATAGATATCCCATGAGAACTTCGTAATATATGAAGCATATATCACAAGTTACAGCATTTACTAGAGGCTAGAAGAGAAAAAGGGAAAAACACTAACTCGTCCTTTAACTTGTGAATCTTCTCGGGGTCAGTCTCATTCATGTGTTTCTTAAATTGTTGCCTCACCATACCAACCACCAGCTCAGTGTTGTGTTGCTGCAATACAAAAAACAGAAAAAAAAAAGAGGTTTATTTACATACCAAACCTTTAACCTAGTGCGGAAAAGCCAAATCTTTCTCACGGAAACAAATAAAAAGATGATGAGAGGATTATTATTCTCAAACTTGTCTGGCTGCATAACATCTATACAAAGGTTCAGACTTCATCACTTGAGTCAAACTGCATTCTAATATGCAGAAGGCTACCCACTCTAAAAGGCACATAAGAAAACACAAAGTACAATGAATAACTAAATGACCAAAGAACATTGATAAACTTCGATCAGCATCCAGGAAAAAAAATTGCAATTATTCCCTTATCTAATCATTACCATAGTAGAAATATGGATTACAATCATACCAAACACTATACCAGAAGCCTCACCTGCTTACCAATGAATGTAGCTCTACGAAGACATTCTCGGTACAACTGCCCATAAGAAGAAACAGACGAATACATCAGTACAAAAACATTTTAATCGGGACACTGTAATAAAAAAAATGAAACCGATGATACAGACCCTAACAACATTGTTAGCGAGCTCAGGAGGCAAAGAACCTTGTAGAGTCGGCATCGTGTTTATTTTCCTGTAGCAGCAACACAAGAATCGCAATTATCGCTCAGAAACCTATAAACCCTGAAAAGCTGTAGTCGACGAAAGAACAAGCTTTACTCTTTCAAGCCACCATTTAAAATGAAAATGAATTTTTTTCAAAAAAAAAAAAAGCCTCATTTTTGTATAGAAATCTAACAATTAGGCGTGAAAAATCATAGCTTTTTTGAATAGAAACCATCATCAATTGAAATACCAATCTGAATCTCAGCTGGGATCGTAAATAATATGAAATGAATAGAATTATTCAAACCAAAATCGACGGAGACGGATATATAGACACAAATAGATCGAATTCTTACCGGCGATATAGAGAGACGGTGAGAGAGAAGCATTCAATGGGGGCGAGAGTTTGGGATTTTCAGATTTCAGACTTTCAGTTCAGGTGTAAATGGCTAACGGGCCGAAAATAGAGGCCCATTAATTCATCAGATTATATAAAGACTCAACATACGGGGCCCATAACCAAGCGAACACAATATAATCGAAACGACCTCAGCCGTCCAAAGGGACAGTTAAGACTCCAACTCCTTCAGAGACTCTACCCCAGTACTAGCATTCCCGCCTAAATCATAAATAAGAAAGAATAGCATCGAAAATCGGAACCGTCTCTCATTAGCAACTCTGGTATGGACAACGGTGATATCGCCCCCGGTTCCGGTTCCGGTTCAGGTACAGGTATTGTTTCTTCTTCCCTGTTTAGTTTCATCAAAGTCATGTCTCTCCTGAGAGCTAAATTCGGACTCCTACTGATAATATACGTGTGCTAGTTTCTCGTTAATGGATTTTACCCCTAGATTCTTCTAGGGTTTATTCTCTTCCTTTTGTGAATCTATCTTTGCGTATATCTCTCTCTGCGTCTTATTGTGTATATGTTCGTTCTCTACTGATTCTAGTTTCTTCGCATACATAAAAGGTTGTTTCTCTGTTTGTGTTGAACTCTGAATATAATGATCTCCTAATATACTCTGTTTGTGTCTGCGTATTATATATGTGTGTCTCGGTTTTGTGTTATAATCTGAATGTATATTGATATCCTAATACACTTTGCATCATGTGGACTCTCTTAAGGTATGAAGAAGAAACAAAAGCTTGACGGTTCTGTGGATGATGATAAACACAAGCATGTGGTTGATTCTCCTCCACATGAAGAAGAAGAAGAAGACGATTAGG
The DNA here is from genome assembly GCF_000695525.1 of Brassica oleracea var. oleracea. Taxonomy (NCBI): domain Eukaryota; kingdom Viridiplantae; phylum Streptophyta; class Magnoliopsida; order Brassicales; family Brassicaceae; genus Brassica; species Brassica oleracea. The sequence goes on from NC_027750.1 coordinate 27,166,842, forward strand.
TGGTGGAGAAGCATCGTTACAGATCTATGGCCAAGGTTGCCATTGGCTACTCTATCAACCCCACCGTCGAGAACTCAACCATCACCGAAATGGTACACATCGTCTGCCCCACTTTCACCCTCGACACTTCCAAACTCCAGAACGCGATTCTCCAACTCTACCAAGAAGGCAAAGAGAAAATCAAAAACTTGCTGAAAGACGCACAAGGGAAGCTAACCCTCTCTTGCGAATGGATGGTTCTTGGTGACTGGAAATGGACTAGTGAAGACATCGTCGGTCCGATTCTTCACCAGGATTTTATGGTCATTAGCGTCTACTTCGCCGATGAGGATTTCAAGATGAGTAAATGGATCTTGGCGTACCATCCTCATTCTCCTCAGGATATGAAAGTAAAAGACGTTTATGTTGATTCATTAAAGAACGTTGTTACGGATTACGAGATTGAGAGCAAAGTCTCTACTCTTCTTGTCCCTAACAATCTTGATCTTGGTTTGGATGGTTTTATAAAATGGATAGAAGAGAGAGGCCCTAACGTGTTCCTCATCTATTGCTGCTCCGACATTTTACGGTTGATGGTTGACGACATGTATAAGGACATAAGAATGTCATGGCTGATGGACCGTGTCCGGATATTGCTTGGTTGGGAGAGTGATGGAAGATTGTATCATACCCATTGGACCTACACGTTGGATAAACTGCAAAAGGCTGTAGATATGGAAGCCAAAGATGTGTTTGAAGAGGAGAAGTATGACTACTACGATCATCCGTCTGATGAAGAGTGGGTAAGGATAAGAACTTTTTGCAAACTCACTGGTTGTATTTATAAAGTGGCGAAAGAGCTTTTTGATGGTGAGTATCCAACGGCTAACGTCTACCTCCATCTTCTCGTGGAGCTAAGGCTCATGTTGAACCAAGAGGTTAAAAATGGAGATGGTGAGTATTTTCTTGGTAAAGCTAAGGAGATTTTGGAGAGGTTTGATAAGTATTGGGATGAGATGTTTCTTGTGTTGGCAACTGCTTCTGTGTTGGATCCTCGGTTCAAGTTGAAGTATCTAGACTTTTACTGCTTAAAGAATAGTTATGAGTTATGACAGTTCAAAAGGTGAAGCTGTTGTGGACTACTTGCGCAGTCTATATTCTCGCTACGGAGCTAGCGAGATACGTCCACTACCAGAACGTCAACCAGCTCCCCGGTGTTTCATGTACATGTTCGAAGACGAGTTAGAAGAAGAGGAAGAGAAGAAGCCTGACGGTTATGGGGACTTTGCTTTCTTTCAAGAGTATCTCAAGTTTGAAGGATGTTGTTCAAGAGAGTTTCATGAGTCGGAGCTTGATTCTTATTTCAAAGAGCCTGTTTTGGAGTGGAGCAAAGACTTCGATGCACTGGACTGGTGGAGGAATGAGAGCTCACAATACCCGATCCTATCCAGAGTAGCGCGTGACATTCTCTCGGTTCCTATCTCTCGTGGCACGTCGACCCGTGCGTATGTTGCTGACAAAAGAGAGTGTCCAGAGTTTATTGTGGCATTGGAGGGCAAGCTTTTGAACGCCATGATGTGCGACGAGAGCTGGCCAGCGACTTTGATATGGCCAAGTCGTTATTAAGAAACGTAAAATGCTATTGTCTACTTCATGAAAACTCAATATCTCTTTTTTTTTCATTTCGTTTTCTATGTACAATGTGTTTTTCTTGAAGTTTTGTTTTTTTTGCTTCACTAAAAAAAATTCTAAAAAATGAAAAACTAATATTTTATAGATTTCATGAATTTTTTTTTTTAAGTATATAAAACAGTAAAAACACAAACTTCTAAACATCCAATAACTGGTCGCCATGTGTGGTTAATTTAAAAAAGAGAATAGCCTAAAAGAGAATAGCCTATTCTTAGTATTCCCGCCTAAATTATAAATAAAGATCCTATAAAGATATTAAGATTGAGAATCGGAAAGTTCAAAAAAGAGAAAAAAAACATCGAGAATCGGAATCGTCTTGTATATCAACCCTAATCCTCTCTCTCTCCCTCCATCTCCTCACAGAAGACAGAACAGCAAACCCTAGCTATGGACAACAGTGACCTAGCATCCGATCCAGGTTCTAATCTCTTTTTGTCTCCATATAGCTTTCTCTTCTCATGATTTTGTACGGATGTAAGACCTAGTTTTCTAGGGTTTATTCTAGATACCCTTGCTTTTTTTAATGTCCAAGTGTTCTCGTCTGCTATGCATAATAGTATTCTGATACTCTTCCTTGTTAGATCACTACAAGAAAACAGCGATATTCTGACGGACATTCCGACGGAAAATGAAATCCTCGGAATATACCGACGGAATTCCGAGGAAACTACAGTCCGTCGGAATATTCCGAGGAAATTCCGAGGAAAACT
>NC_027750.1:27186364-27187970 GCF_000695525.1 Brassica oleracea var. oleracea
TTTCCTCGGAATTCCGTCGGAAAATTCCGAGGGATTTCCGAGGAAAGAAGAAATTCCGAAGAATTATTTCCGAGGACTTGTTTCGTCGGTATGTCGTCGGAATAACGTTATTCCGACGAAATTCCGACGATTTTTTCCCTCAGAATCCTTGATGTTTTCTTGTAGTGGATATGGTGAAGAATCAAAACACGGACGATTATACAGACGTTTCCGAGTATGATTATGAGGACGCCGACGAGGAGGAGACTGATGGTCATAACGCTATCCCCAACTGGGGTCAGATCAATCCAATCACCATCAGGAAGGAAATTCTTAAGATACACGAAGCTAAAAAAATAAAGGCCAAGAAGTTTCTCAAGGACTTTCAAGGGAAGCTTTACACTCTCATACGAATGGATCCTCAGCGGGAACGAATACTAATAACCGTGTAAAGCAATTCGGTAGAAAAGCTCACCAACTTTATTTATGTTTTATAAAATAAAATATTGATGTATGGATACGATCCTTAAATATAAATAATATTTAGTTCTGATTTTGTAAAGTCTTAGAATAAAAAATAATATCAATGGAAATTAATCCCAAAATGTTAATATATATTTAGGTTTATGAAGAATATGTTTTCTATTACAACATTTAGTTTACACCAAAGTAAAAAATAGCTTAGAAAAATAACTAAATACATTTTTTTTTTTTTTTAGGTAACCGCGGGTTTCCGGCGACCGACAATATGTTGTTATGGTTGGAACACTACAAGAAAACAGCAAGGATACTGAGGGAAAAAATCGTCGGAATTTCGTCGGAATAACGTTATTCCGACGACATACCGACGAAACAAGTCCTCGGAAATAATTCTTCGGAATTTCTTCTTTCCTCGGAAATCCCTCGGAATTTTCCGACGGAATTCCGAGGAAACAAATTTCCGAGGAAATTCCGAAGATCACTAGTTTGTCGGAAATCTCCTCGGAATATACCGAGGGAGAACTTCGTCGGGATATTTCCTCGTTAGTTCATCGATCGATGCGTTTTTGGACATATACATCGATCGATCCGTTTATAAAAAAACGTTCGGTATATTCCGAGGAAGATGTCCCTCGATATATTCCGAACGTTTTTTTATAAACAGATCGATCGATGGATATATGTCCAAAAACGCATCGATCGATCGAGTAAAAAATATAATTAGTTTCCTCAAAATGTAAAAAATATTAATTTTTTTAAATTTTTTTTTTGAAATTTAAATTCGAAAATATAAAATTAAAATTAAAATTGAAATCATATTAATTAATATTCAAAGTTTCACAAATAAAAATAAAACATTGCGAGTTTTTGGAAAAAAAAAAACTACGGGTCTGGCACGTCCGGGAACACCTCGTTCGGGTACATCATCTGCATTATCTCCATCATTTGCTGGCGAAGGGGAATCCTGAAAATAGCTGGAATCCCGAGACTTGCTCCCCGTACCACCACGACCACGACGCTGTCGAGGCCGGGTCTGATCACCACGAGACCTGTAAATTAAAAAAATATATTTACTAAATACAGAAATATATAAATTAATATTTTTTTTTAAAAAATCCCAAATAATAGTTTTTAATCACAAAAAAAG
>NC_027750.1:27189826-27199633 GCF_000695525.1 Brassica oleracea var. oleracea
TTCCTCGGAATTTCCTCGGAATATTCCGACGGATTGATATTTCCTCGGAATTCCGTCGGTATATTTCGAGGAAATTCCGAGGAAACCAAATTTTGTGTTTCCTCGAAAATTCCTCGGAAATTTCTCGAGATATTCCGAGGATTTCATTTTCCATCGGAATGTCCGTCAGAATACCGCTGTTTTCTTGTAGTGGAAGGCCCCGTTAGAAGGCCATACTCAATCGAAACTTTACATCACTTTAAAAAAATATTTCAATAATTTTCTATCATTTAAACAAAATAAATAATGTTATCTCTTGGCGGCTCCATATGTATTGAGATAATATTACAAACACAAAAACAAATAAATAAATATAACATTATGTAAACAAAACATCAAAAATTGAAAAAACTAACAACAAACCAAACATAAAATATAAATATGAAAAAGGTTATGAAATATTATATATTGACAAAAGCATGAATAATGAGTACTATGTGCAGAACACTAAAAATGATCACCTAGCAATTGAGGATGAAGAATATATAAAACAACATTTTCATTTTAGTAAACAAAAAATATCCTAAAGTAATTAATATACCTTTAAAGGAAGAAATGACAATTAATCAAACAATCACTTTTTTATCCTAACAAATATGTCAAATTTTTATATGAAAGACGATGATATCGGTATATAAAAAATTAACCAATCATAAGTTAACATTTCCAAATGATAAATAAAGAACGAAAGAAATAAAACAAAAAATAATGAAATATTATGTTAGTAGAATTTAATATTTTTATTCATATACTATTTTGGTTATTTAATTTTTACTTTACATTCTCATACTTTAATATTTATATTCTCATAATCATAATTTAATATTTATATTCTCACTCCTATATTTAATTTACTTTTGTTTTGCATTAATTAAAAACAAACCAATAACCATTATATACCTTATTGATTTATATGATTTAAAGTTTTAAACCAAACTGAAAGTGAAATATACCTATTAAACAAAAAAAAAACAGAACAGAGTTTAGTTTGGTTTGGTTAACCTATCCCTTATTCTTTTTTTGTCAACTACCTCCATATTTAAATTTATATACTTCTAATTCATTTTATGTTACAAATTATTTAAATTTGATTTACTAAATTCAATACTACACCACCAAACATATTAAAATTGATTCAGATCTGTTCCAGTAATCAGAAATTGATTTTACATTAATAACATAATCATTTTTTTTTGAACAAACTTTAATAACATGATCTCTAATGATATTTTAAGTGCATTATTAGAAAAATATGTTATTCCTATTTATTTATTTATGATATAATCTATATTATAATAGCTGAGTTTTTGCTCACTCCTCAGGGTGCCACGTCAGCGTTTTGTGGGCTCCACTTTTAAAAAGTGTGAAAAATATCAAGTCCATGGCTCGAACCCGGGTTATTGAGATATAAACACCAACATTTTACCACTAAACTAAATGATACTTTGTACATTGATGGTCGAACCTAATATATATTTATGAAGGTCGGAAGCTCTTGCTTCTTCGGCTTCCTCTGAGGGTCAGGCCTACAAGTGCGTTATGAGTTTCATTTTTAAATGAGATTCATCACGTTATATGAAAAAAACTCAAGTTTGCAACAATTATAGTTTTCTCATATTGTAAACTGTTGTCGTTTAACATGAGTTTGAGTTCTTTTCATCACTGTCTCAAACAAGTCTGAATTACAGAGTTGCGCCATGTGTCTGTTCGTAATCTATTTTTTCACCGGTGAACTCTTCATGTCCACATCTTAAATCGCTTGATCATAAATATTTCTGCTTTGTAGCCCCTATATAAACCATATATATATGATTCTTATCTTTGATGAACCTAATCTGCATCTCCACAAAACTCATTGATTCCTCTTAGATTTAACCAACTTCTAGAAAATGTTTCTCTTTGCCTCTCCAATTCGTCGAACCGGCGTCCCGGCGTCCGTCACTCAACCTTCGAATCTCTCTGTCTTGTCGTAGTAGTCAGAGAAAAGCTTCTGGCTTCTTCACTTCTGGGATTCCCTGAACTTCAAGAAAGACATGGAGTTTGTGGGAATCACGGTTCTCTTCCTTGATGAAAAGGTAAGTTAATTTTCGATCTATAACACTTATTAAACATAATTGTTTTAATTTATTTCCTGATTCTTTGTTGAATAATATTATTTATAGATTCCGTGATTCATGGGTTTACTCCCGTCGGACGTGCTAATCATTACATGCCATCTTTGAAAGCTGGTTCCATTGTGAAAGTCGATCGTTTTGAGGTTTTTAGGTGCTCAAGCATGTACAAGATAACTGATCATCTATTCCTCATCCGTTTCATCTCACTAACCATTATTGATGAAGTCATCACGGGTGCTCCTGAGATCAATCAAAAAAGACAGACAGCTCCGACATTTTCATTTTCCAAACCGGAAGCCCGTTTTACTAAACTGTCAGTACAAAAGATACGATTAGAGATTATTTCAGACCAACAAAATATGATTGCTCTTCTTAACCAGAGATTTGTGGTAATTTGTTTCTCAAGTCTTTGGGACCTATCATATGTTGCTATGAAGCAAATTGGTACCAAAGAACAGAGATGTGTATAAGAATAAAGATAGTGCATGAAAATACTAAGAGACCAACAACATCTTGATAGGAAAAGAATAAAGATAGTGCATTAAACTTATGACTAGTAAAAATGTCAAAATACAAAGAAAACCAAAAGACCACAGAGTTTGAGTTGATCAAGAGTAAATACGATCTTAGTGCAAGGTATGTGAAAGCTCATGAACTGATAAACAATCTAATTCTTCTTTCTTGTTTTTCCGCTTTGGTCTGTCTCATTGCTTGATTTGGGCTAAGCTTGGAACATATGAGCAACCAAAAGGACGATGATATTCTACAGATTCTCCGAGATCTACTTGTCTGAAATATCCACCCTCTCCAATGACATAAGCTATGTTGCGAGTGAAACGCATATCTGTGTGTTTATCAAAAACCACAACGACTCTCTTCTCTTGGTCAAGGAAGAAACTTCCTTGTGACATTCCAAACTGAAAATCTAAGAATGGTTCCATATTCACTGCTAAGAACAACTTGTTCCAGGAAACATCTTCAGGCTCAATCTTGGTTGTAACCCAAATCTCCATACGCAACAAGTAATCAACCTGAAGTAACACGGCAAGCTGCTCCTCTCGAACACTAGAAAGAGTTACCGTACATTCAAACCCAGTGTGAAAGGGCAGGCTAAGACGCGGACCAAATCTCTCGGTTGTAAAGTCGAAACAAATCAAGAAATCAGCAACCTCGAATGGTTCTCCAACCTGGATACCTTTCTCGAGAAAACCAATAAGTATTTCCCTTGAGAGACACGCCACGTGCATAAAAATCTATATGCCATGTCACTCGGAAGTGACATCAAGAACCCTCCACGAATTAGAGCTTAAGTCGTAGATTTCATACTCAACAAATCCATTGCGGAGAGGATCAACAAATCTCAAAATTTTGTAGCTGCTGCGGCATGATGATTTGCTGCCGTTCTCGTATCCTATAGCATAGGAATACCAGTCCAACCTAGGGTGAGGACTTGGGGGCTTGAGCCACAAGGTTTGGCTCGTGTAAGGATTCCAGACAACGAAGCTAGCGAAGTCTTTTGCGATGCATAACAATAGACCGTCGCAGTGATAGACCAGTGATATATCAACTCGATCTGAATGGTCAAGGCTAGTGAGTTTACCCTGACAGGTTATCACCATGACCACCGTTGATGCTGCTTGTACGCCCATGTGCTTGTGCTTTTTGAAGAAGCTCTCATCTTTGGTTAAAGTGTTCCAGTTTTTGCAGGTGGATCTTGTTCCTCTCAGAGATGTCACCGGAAGCCTGGAGAACACCTCCTCTGCCAAATCCCTTGGAAGATAGGCCACACTCGTTGTCTCCTTCCTCCCATCCTTGGATAAAGTGTTCAGCTTTTTTGAACCAGATGGGAAAATTTTCACCGGAGACGACGAGATCATCTCCTCTGCCCAACAACTCATCGTTGATTTTGCAGGTTAATCCTTCTTCGTCTTGGACTTTTTGCAAGCATATCGGGATCGGAATCCTCTCCTAGATTTCACAAATTACATAACCTGAAGCTTCAATTTCGAAAAAAAAAACAAAATCTTTCTCTTTATGCGTTTACAAGATTTGATTCCGACATATAAAGTACGGTTCCTCTTACCAGTTTGAAGATGCGGAGACCCTACATGAGCTGGACCACGGTTTGTAAATGTAACTGGGCCATTAAGTGGGCTTTAGAATATAGTTAGGCCTCGCAATGTTTTTTAAAGCGGCCCAAGCTCTTCGGCGACCGGACCCGTGTGTCTTCGACATCCTAATGAAAAGACAAAAGACTATGTTCGAACCACCTAATTAGACGAAAGGGAACTAATACGTTCGGTTCGATACAACTTAATAAATACCTCCTTAATAAATTTCCATGCAAATTAAAGCACAATATTTCTTTCAAGAGTATCTAAAGTTTGAAGGATGTTCAAGAGAGTTTTATGAGTCTGAGCTTGATGCTTATTTCAGAGAACCGGTCTCGACAGCAAAAGAAAAGATGTCACGTACGTTGTTAACTTTTCGGTAGGATTGTTGATTAGTCGTTTTGATGTAGCAGCTCTTATTTACTTATGTATTACAGGTTTTGCTTCCAATCCTTTGAACCTTAAATTGATGTGAACAGTTTTACTCAACATAACTAAAACAACAACAATTGAGACCAAAAATATGTGAACGAAGAACAGTACTTTATTTAGAAAGAGAAGATAACTTTTTTTAGTGTGATGGTTTTACTATAATCAGATTCATATGATACAACAGTACATCAATTATCTTGCATCAAAAAAAAAAAAACCAGAAGGAAATTTACTTTAAACACACACACAAAACGATAATCTTTTCTTTTTAAACAATAGATTATTCGAAATGAGAAATTCTCTATGTTGTTGTTATTGTTCGTGTGAATGTGTTTTGTCTATACGGAAGAAGTGGGTTTTAAAATCTTTTTTGAAATTAAATAATGACATAGACATGTGCCATTGATTCATACAATTATTTTGAATACATTACGGCTTCAATTGGTTACTACATTTTAGGAAAAAAATGATGATGAGTTTTTTGTTCTTCAAAATTGATACCAATTAAGTTGATTTTTTTGTTAAATTAAAAACACATGGACCCTACCACTTTCCGTTCCTCATATATTGATGAATTAATGAAGAAGTATTTTTCTCTTCTAAAATTGATAAGGAATGTTTGTTCCTCCATATCTTGTTCTATTTTTCAATTCATTTCCTTATATGATATTTTGTTCAATTTTTTTAATATTCATTTCATTCATTTTCATTGTCACCAATTGAAGCCTACGAAAGTCAATTTTGTTATTAACAAGAATATTTACGATTTATTTAATTAAATAAACCAATTAGTTGATCTGTTTTTTCCTAATGATCTTGAATCTAGTTGCTCTTCCCTAAAATTGTTAATTTGTTTCTTGAACATTATGAACTTAAATCAGAAAACAAATTTGGTTATTCTAATGCCATTTTTGATATTTCACTTCAAAATATACCATGTTCAAGTTTCAATTGCGATTTCATGATTACATTGTTGTTTTTTCAAATGTGTTCCCTTGTTGCTTCCAAAACATTTGTATCCTCATGCTCAAGATGCAAACAACGAGATGGAGATTAGAAATTGCTTTTAAATCCATGAAATGTAAGTTATGAATCTCCGGTTACCTAATGTGGGGCAGTTCTTGTACATTTCAAACTTTAGTTTGAACCTCAAATATGAATTCTAAATTGCAATTCATGATACCTCCCTTCAAAAGTTTCTTCTAGTTGTTGTCAAAGATCTTTGACATTCTATAATCTCAATTATAAGGCAATACTATAACATTTTTAATACTCTCAGCTAGTTTTTTCTTAAATAGTTAACTGTTGACTTTTAAAGTGAGAGTACTGACATGCGTATTTCTAGATTTGTAAACTAAATCAACAGTATTATTTGATTCCAAATATGTTCATGATGAGCATTATTATTGGCTACGAATTCAATAACTTTATTAATTTATAAGTAGTTACACCAAGAGAAAATGACATCTTAATCGTTTTTTTGTTACTATCATGTAAAAGAATGAAACATAAAAGAATCAAGACGTCAAAACGTTGGAGAAAACGCTACCAGTGTTACACATTCTCTCAAACACAAATTGCATATAGGATAAGCACTCACGTTTTTCTGATCTTTAAGGTCAGCCTCACATGAAGATATAATATAGCCTTTAAAAGCTGCATAAGAATGTTTTGTGAAATGATTTCAAAAGTCACGATGGGTTCTTGAGGAACAAGTTACCCAGATGTTGGTGTGAAGAGGACCGATTTGAATAGCTCTGGTTTTGTAAACCACGAGATCGACACGTGAGTGGAGACCATCGAGAAGAGGACCCAAGACGAAGCCTGAACCAAAGAGCGAGAGACTTGTTGGGAGGATACAAGATTTTCTGGTACTGGTTTTGCTCTGCCTCTTCTGACTCAGGCAGAGGATTTTTCGAACCGGTGAACGATTTGGCCCATTTTATTTTGATAGTCTGATGAGAGTGGTTGAAGGAGAAGATATCGTTCTCTTTCGTCCTTACAAAAAAAAATAAAAAAGATTTGATGTATCTGTTTGAAGAAGGGTACAAAATATACTTATTAAAACATCAAAATTAATAACAATTGAATAAAATCATCTATCGTTCTAAAGTATATTAGTATAAATAAATAAATTAAGCAAAATTCCTAAATTGTTCTTTGTAGTTTTTGTTCCTGAACTTACACTAAAATTAAAGTAATCAAAATATGTTTTACTAAAAAATTTAATATTATTAATATATTTAATTAATCTAATTAAATAAATACTTCAATTTTTTGGTCCGGTTTAAATCAATTCATCTGGATTGATAAAACTTTTAATTGAAAGACATACATTTTGGTTTGATTTGGGTCGGTTAGAATTCGGCTGATTCACCCCTAGTAACAAATCATGATATTAAAAACCTTAATAATTCAAGTTATATATGATACTTCATGGTCTAGAAACAGGTTTATAATTTCTATGCAAATGCCTAAACAGAACGTAAGTTTTACTGTAAAGTATTATCTTGCTAGTGAGATTTAGACTCATAAACCTTGTCACAATATCCAGTGATTAACTTTATACCATCAAGTCTGTAAGAAATGGGCATCAAGTCATCACTGAGACTGTTAATTCTCACAAGAATACGATTGTGTAGACAACTCTTCAAAAGAGAACATGCTATTGCTATAGAAACGGGAAACAAAAGTACCAAAACAGAAACAGTTATTAAGTTTCATGAAGGATACAGAAAAGCATCTTAAGTTCTTAATAAGGAGAGCGAAAATATCTTACCAATTTTTCCATCAACATCAAATTGGTATGAGCGATAACCAGCTTCTGCCGCACACCATGGCGTTAGCAGCTTTAGCATCCATAGAAAGAACATACCCAGGAGGCTCTCTTATCTCCGAAACATAAGCATCGTACGAAGTGGCACGTGAGATCGGTATAGAGAGAATGTCACGTGCTACACGTGAGAGGATTGGATACTTTTGGCTCTCTTCTTTCCACCATTCCAACGCTTTGAAGTCTTTGTTCCACTCCATAACTGGCTCTTTGAGATATGAATCGAGTTCTGATTCTTGAAACTCTCTTGAACGTCCTCCTTCAAACTTGAGATATTCTTTAAACAAAACAAAATCCTCGTATGCATCAGGCTTATTCTCTTCCTTGTCTTCTTCTTCTTCCTCATCATCAGCATCTTCTTCTTCATAGTCAACCGGGTATATTGGTTTGCGAAAGATATCATTAGCTGCATAGCGAGCATACACATTGCGTAGATACTCCAAAACACTCACAGCTTTTGACCCTTCATCACTCTTTGAGCAGTAGAAATCAACGTACTTCATCTTAAACCTAGGATCCAACACCGAAGCAGTAGCCAAAACAAGAAACATATCATCCCAATACTTATCAAACATCTTCAACACCTTCTCACCTTTCTCCAAAAAGTAATAACCATCACCACCACTATCAACCTCTTCCCTCAACATCACCTTCAGCTCCGCAAGAAGGTGAAAATAAACATTAGTCGTCGAATACCCTCCCTCAAAAATCTCCTCCGCAACCTTATAGACGACACCAGCGAGTCTACAAAACGTCCGAATCTTCACCCATTCTTCATCAGATGGTTTATCATAATCATCGTAAACCTCGTCCTTGGAAAACGCATCCTCCTTTTGCATACCGACAGCTTGTTGGAGATGGTACAGCCTCACGTTCCAGTTGGTTGATGACAACCTTCCCCATCCAACCAACATGCGAAGGTCCTCGTACAACGACCAGCTAAACTCGATGTACAGATCGTTAATCATTAACCGAAACAGATCAGCACAACAGTAAACCACTGAAACCGGACTATCCATACACTTACTGATCGCATCAACGTTCTTTTCATCAAAACCCGCACGGTTAGGGAGTAGTATAGTGGAGACTTTGTCCTCAACCTCCAAGTCCTGAACAGCTTTCCTGAAGTGGTAGACGTAGATGTCGTCTAGTGGTATCGAAGCGCCGGTGGTGAAGCCGAGGATCCAGCTCCTGACGTTAAAGTTATCGTCGATGAAGTGAGCAGTCAAACAGGTGTAATCTCTGGCGGATGCGCTAATCATCCCTTCGTATGAGAGGGTTAGCTTGCCCTGGAAGTCTTTGAGAAACTTCTTGGCCTTTATTTTTTGTGTTTCGTGTAGCTTAAGAATCTCTTTCCTGATGGTGATCGATCGGATTGATCTGAAGCCAGTTCGGCATAGCTTTGTGAGCATCTGTCTCATTCTCCTCATCGTCCTCAAAATCATACTCGAAATCGTCGGTAGAATCGTCCGAGTTTTGGTTCTTCATCATATCTAACAAAGAAGCAGTATCAGAATACCATCATACTATGACAAAAATAAAGCAAGGGTATCTAGAATAAACCCTAGAAAACTAGGTATTACATCCGTACAAAATCATGAGAAGAGAAAGCTATATGGAGACAAAAGAGATGAAAAGGAAGAAGAGATTAGAACCTGAAGCGGATGCGAGGTCAGTGTTGTCCATAGCAAGGGGTTGCTGTTCTGTCTTCTGTGAGGAGACGGAAGGAGAGATAGGATTAGGGTTGAGATAAAAAAGACGATTCCTATTCTCAATGTTTTTCTTTTATTTTTGAGAATTTTCCGATTTTCAATGTTAATATCTTTGTAGGATCTTTATGGTTCAGAGCACTTGCAACGGTCATCCCCACGTTGGGATCCTTGGCAATTGTTTAATATATTTTTTTTTTTGAACAGTGAAGGATTCGAGTCCAAAAAATTCGTCCAATGGTGATCCCGAAGACGGAATTCTTAACAATAAAATATTATTATTATTTTTTAAAAAAATTGAAATTGAAAATTTTTTAATTGCATAATTAAAATAAAAGGTACAAGGATTCAATTTAAAGATACAAGGATTAAAAGATACAAGGTTTAAATATAAATATACTAATTATTAATCTTCATCGCCAAATTTATTCCAAATGTTTTCGATCAAATCATTCTTCAATCGTTCATGAGTTTGCCTATCACGAAGATCATTTCGGTTGGGAAATATATTATTGAGAATTGTCGGGATTTCGTTTAGTGTAGGGTTTGCGTTTAGGACCTCCGAAGTT
>NC_027750.1:27199881-27204182 GCF_000695525.1 Brassica oleracea var. oleracea
CAAATCCAAAGATCTTGTGAAGCTACGGCCTCTAGGACAATAGTCGGTTTTCCGTGGCCACGGGCGTACTGTCCTTTCCAAGCGGTTGGACAATTTTTCCACTCCCAGTGCATACAGTCAATGCTCCCGACCATCCCAGGAAACCCTCGTTTCTCTCCCATATCGAGTAGTCGTTGAAGATCCTCTGCTGTGGGTCGTCGCAGATACTCATCTCCGAATAACTGTATTATCCCATCAGTGAAATGATGTAAACAAGGAAGTGCAGTGCTCTCACCAAGTCGAACATATTCGTCAACCGTGTCAGCCGAATTTCCATAAGCAAGTAGACGAATTGCTGCCGTACATTTTTGTAGTGCAGTAAGACCCCACCTACCCGTTGCATCTTTTCTTTGCTGAAAGAATGGAAAGAATTGTTCAAGGCCATCGACAATACGTATGAATAATCCCTTATTCTTGTGGAATCGGCATCTGAAAGTTTGTATCGAATATATCGAATGGTCGTCGTTGAAGTAGTCATTGCTTAGCTGGTGCTGTCCTCCTTCGCGATGTCGTTCAGTATAACTACGGGTCCTTTGCGGTATGAGTTCGGCCTCCACTATATCGTCGTAAATTTCGTCAATGAAATCTTCGATAATATCATCCAATCTCTCCTCGATTTCATCATTTTCATCAGACGAAGATGACGACATTGCTTATCATGCTGGATAAATAATAATTTGCTTAGAAGGTTTCTTATATTTTTTTTTCTTATAAGTTAAAAATATTTAGATTTCTTCTACTTTTAAATCTTTTCTATTTTTTTTTTCTTCTACTTTTAAATATTTAGATTTGTTCTACTTTTAAATCTCTTCTATTTTTTTTCCTTATAAGTTAAAAATATAATAATTTCTTCTAAGTTTGAAAAATCTCTTCTATTTAGTGAATCTGATATATTTTTTTTATCTATTCAATTGGAGTTTGTTATAACTTTTAAAAAACTAGCTTTTGCTAGCAACTTTTAAAACTAAACTTTACTAAATGGTTATGATGAAACAAAAACAAGAAGCGAAACCTGATTATGGTTATGGTACAGAGAAGCATGTTGATGAGATGGATACAAAGGATTGAGAGAAGCAAATAGCAGACAAATATTACAATGGTTTTCGTTCCAAAATATTACAAAGGTTTTGATGATAAGGTTTTTGATGTTGAGGAGAAAGAGATACATATCCGAGTACTTATACTACAAGAAGGGAAAACCCGTGACTTATGAGCAGGAGCTACATGCCAAAATGCTCTCAGTACTCTAAATCCACCCGTGACAACTCCGCATTAGCTAAGGAACAAAAGAACTCCTATCCTTCCGTGACTACCTGCAACAACACGTTTAAAAAATGGTTAGTTTAGCTGTAACAACTAAGCAAGTACACACATCACACAACAAGTACTAACTTTTCCTGCACTAGGACACTCAGGAGGGATTTCGCTAGGAGAATCATCAGGAGCTTGAGACCCGAGCCAAAAAGGCTCGGGTGATTCAAGATCTACTGGCATTTGACTGTACAGCAGGTGTCTATAACCCGACATGGCTGGAAAAATGCTCTGTGTTACTCAAGTAGTTACACAGAGCCTTAAGTAATACATGTTCCAATTTATTATACAATAAAAGCCTATCAAATCTGAGCAGTTAGGAAGATAGGAAGCAAACTAAAAGCAATTTAACCAAACACCATTCAAAATCAGTGGCAAAAATCAGTAGCAAAATTAAATCCTATGTACTATAACAGCTATTTAACCAAACACCATTCAATTAATCTACAGCAATTTAAACGTAGAACCTTTAAAACCAATCAAATCACACGGGTTGGGAAGATATAAAGCAAATCAGTATCATTTATTAATACAGTCCTAGTTTGTTATCTACCTACAAAAACCATTCAATTAATCTACAATACTATTTGAATTTTTTTTTACGGAATATACATTGTCAAGTGATAGAAAAGAAAAGCAGAGTACCTTTACTTTTTTGGCCATTGGACAGGTGATAGAACACTCCTCCATTGAAGCCTTTGAAGCTACTCATGCAAACAAGTAACATTAGGCAGTCAAATGTTTTAATACAAACGCATAAACTGAATATGAAATCCAAATAAGTCGAGAACTTACCATGTAGAACCAAGATTACCAAACCTATGACCACTAGCAGGCACACCATTAGCTTAACTCGTGTGGTATCCTTTCCTGCGTCGTACACAGTCTTCTCTAGCAGTAGCGCTTCTCTCTCTCTGCAACTGCTTCCTTAATCCGTCTTATCTCCGTCTGAAAGTCCCTCATCTCCTCCATGACCGCGTCATCCCACCACTTCCAGATGTGAGTGGCTCCATCAACGACATTGTTGCAGGTGAAATACCTACGGCCTGGATCTTTTTCCGTGTAGGCTGTAGCAACAACCGGCTCACTCCCACAGTAGCAGATCGTCGGGATGCCATCATCCCCCTCAGGTTGAGGTTGGTTCTGAAACGGCTCTCCATTATCGAAGCTACTCTGAGCTAAATCGGCGTACAACTGAGCTTCAGCGTCGAGAAGTTAGGTGATGTCGATGGACGCTGATGATGAGGACGGCTGGCTATAGCTATACCTTCCCATTTTCCTTAACCTGCAAAGAAAGAGACAAGCAAAAATCAAAGACTAGCATTGATTTTGAAAAACAATAAGAAAGACGAACACCATTCGACACTAAATAGAGTCGCAACCCTAAATCGAATGGAAAAAATGCACAATTTACAAATCCCTAAATCGATCGAGACCCAAAAGGGTCTTCAAATCCCTAAATCGATCGAAAACTAATCGAAACCTGATTTAAACGGAAAATAATCGATTGAAACAAAACAAAATCGATTGAAACGAAAGCAAATCGATTGAAAATAAAAAATCTCCAAATCTCAGATTTTTTTCGAACCCTAATTTTGATACGAAACGATTCCAACTCTATTGAATATAAATGGAAACAATCTAGTTCGATTAATATAGAAAAAAACGCTTCTACTTACCTTGACGATCAGACAGAGTTGAATCGCGAAGGTGGGATCCGACAATCGCCCTAGAGAGTTGAGAGGTTTTTTTTTTCTTTGTTTTCGTCGAAATGACGATTTTTTTCTCGCCAATACCAAACACAATCGCGCCTCCGTCCAATCTCTTTCCGCCACGTCGCCCACGGACCGGGTCCGTCAAGATGCAATTTACGGATCAATCCGTCAAATGGGCTGGGTTTATATTAATTAAAAATCCAAAAAGTGCAACGGACCGGGCTTACGGATTCGTTGTCATGCCCCGTTGCAAGTGCTCTAGGCGGGAATGCTTAGGATTGTTTTTAAATCTCCGTGGTTCGATCATAGAGACGGTGAATCAATCGGACGGTAGCTAATCGGATGTGATTAAAAATATTATATTTGGAATTTTATGTGTTTTAATGTCCGACTAGGATAAGACCTGCGCCTTGCGCAGGGTGAGCTTATTTGTATATATTATCGATAGTTTTTTTTATATATTTGATCATTTTATTTATATATATAAAATATTTTTTATTGTTATTATATAATTTATTTTCGATGGATCAGATCAATTTGTATTAACAATAATGGAACAAAACTATAATTAATACATCATGGGTTGATCGGATTGGACATTAAACAAATTATGACATAAAAACCTTATTTTTTCCATCGAACACATTCTTGTCAACCATCGAATTGATACATGTCATTTTAATGTTTTTAGTTGTATACTTAAGGAAAACTTACATTTTTGTAATTTAAAGTCGTTTTAAAAAATTCAAAATATATTATATAAGAAAAAATATAACATATAAGAAAAATATAACATATAAGGTGTCCTCATTTTTGTAATTTAAAGTCATTTTAAAAAATTCAAAATATAACATATAAGAAAAAGTCTATTTTTTATTATATGGTTAATGTGATTGTTTATTTTTTTTAATACTATAAAATTAAACAAAATGAAAAAGGATGCAAAAATTGTTATCAAATCTTTATTAGTTATAATCATTAATTGTCTTATATATGTAAATCATATTAGGTAATTTCGTAGCTTTTATTTATGGAAAGAATACACACTTCTTATATTTTAGGTTAATATAATGTTCTCTAGTGGACATTAAACAAATTATGACATAAAAACCTTATTTTTTCCATCGAACACATTCTTGTCAACCATCGAATTGATACATATCATTTTAATGTTTTTAGTCGTATACTTAAGGAAAACTTACATTTTTGTATTTTAAAATCGTTTTAAAAAATTCA
>NC_027750.1:27204342-27231567 GCF_000695525.1 Brassica oleracea var. oleracea
CAAAAATGAAGAAGGATGCAAAAATTGTTATCAAATCTTTATTATTCATAATCATTAATTGTCATATATATGTAAATCATATTAGGTAATTCCGTAGCTTTTATTTAAGGAAATAATACACACTTCCTATATTTTAGGTTAATATAATGTTCTCTAGTGTTATATAATAATGAAATAATGTGACACCATTAGTTTAAACTATACTTTATATTAGATGCTATAGAATTCTTTGAAATGAAATTTAGAAGGCATTTAGAGTGCCACCTAGGATTTGAGGTTTTTTTAATTAATACAAAATTAAGGTTCTAATTTTTCAAATGCTTCTCAATTAATATATAGGAGATATACTTTAAGAAAATCTGTAAAATATTAGTTTTTCAATTTTAGAAATTTCATTTTAGTTATGGAAAGAAAAAGGCTACAAGGGAAAAACATTGTACTGAGAAAACGAAATGAAAAACAAGAGTTATTGAGTTTTCATGAAAGAAAATAGCATTCTAATGTTTATTAGTAACGACTTGGCCATATCAGAGTCGCTGGCCAACTCTTGCCGCACATCATGGCGTTCAGAAGTTTCCCTTCCAATGCGACAATAAACTCAGGACACTCTCTTTTGTCAGCAACATACTCACGGTTCGACGTGCCACGAGAGATTGGAATCGAGAGAATGTCACGAGCTACTCGGGAGAGGATCGGGTACTTTGAGCTCTCATCTCTCCACCATTTCAGTGCATCGAAGTCTTTCCTCCACTCCAAAACAGGCTCTTTGAAGTAAGAATCAAGCTCTGACTCATGAAACTCTCTTGAACAACATCCTTCAAACTTGAGATACTCTTGAAAGAAAGCAAAGTCCCCATAACCGTCAGGCTTCTTCTCTTCCTCTTCTTCTGATTCGTCTCCGAACATATACAAAATACACCGGGGAGTTGGCTCAGCTGCACGTTCCGGTAGTGGACGTATATCGCTAGCTGCGTAGCAAGAGTATAGACTGCGTAAGTAGTCCACAACAGTCTCAGCTTTTGAACCTTGATCACTACTCTTTGAGCAGTAAAAGTCTAGATACTTCAACTTGAACCGAGGGTCCAACACAGAAGCAGTAGCCAACACAAGAAACATCTCATTCCAATACTTATCAAACCCCTCCAGTATCTCCTTAGCTTTACCAAGAAAGTAATCACCATCCCCATTCTTGACCTCTTCTCTCAGCATGACCTTTAGCTCCACAAGAAGATGGAAGTAGACGTTAGCCGTTGGATACTCCCCATCAAAAAGCTCTTTCGCCACTTTATAAATGCAACCAGTGAGTTTGCAAAAAGTTCTAATCCTTATCCACTCTTCATCAGAAGGATAATCGTAGTAATCATACTTCTCATCTTCAAACACATCTTTGGCTTCCATATCTACCGCCGTTTGCAGTTTATTCAACCTGTAAGTCCAATGGGTAGGATACAATCTTCCATCACTCTCCCAACCAAGCAAAATCCTGACACGGTCCATCAGACATGATATTCTTACGTCCTTATACATATCATCAACCATCAACCTGAACATATCCGAGCAGCAATAGATGAGGAACACGTTAGGGTTGATCTGATTGCCCTCCCTCTTCTTCTATCCATTTACTAAAACCATCCAAACCAAGATCAACACTGTTAGGGACAAGAAGAGTAGAGACTTTGTTCTCAATCTCGTAATCAGTAACAACGTTCTTTAATGAATCGAGATAAACGTCTTTCAGTTTCATATCCTCAGGAGAATGAGGATGGTACGACAAGATCCATTTCCTCATCTTGAAATCCTCATCGGCGAAGTAGACGCTAATGACCATAAAATCCTGGTGAAGAATCGGACCGACGATGTCTTCGCTAGTCCATTTCCAGTCACCGAGAACCATCCATTCGCAAGAGAGGGTTATGGAGTTTGGAAGTGTCGAGGGAGAAAGTGGGGCAGACGATGTGTACCATTTCGGTGATGGCAGAGTTCTCAAGGGTGGGGTTGATTAAGTTGCCGATGGCAACCTTGGCCATAGATCTGTAACGACGCTTCTCCACCACCACCTCCTCATCGGCTTTTGTTTCTCATCGACAGAGTCGTCGTCAAGCTTTTGTTTCTTCTTCATACCTGAAGAGAATCCCCATGAGGAAGTATTATTATTAGGATACCACTATACATTCAGACTTTTAACACAAACTGAAAACAATATAGAAACAACTTTATATCTATAGACACTAGAAGCAGTACGTACAGTGTATATAAGCAATAAGACGCAGACATATACACCAAGGTAGATTCACAAAACTAAGAGAATAAACCCTAGAATGTGGGGATGAAATCCCTAAGAAAGCAGCACACATATACATGATCTGTAGTAGTCAAGGCTTTAGCTCTCCCGAGAGACATGATGAGTTGGTGAAACACATTAAGACGTAAAAATATAAACAGAAATTCAAAAGCAAAAAGCAGTATGCAAGTGTATCAGTACGAGTCAGGGTTTAGCTCTCCCGAGGCAGGACTTGAAGAAGAAATCTGACCTGAACACCGGATGCAGATGCGAGAAAGAGAGTTCTAGGGTTTTAGGTAAAAGAGTTAATGAGAGACGGTTCCGATTTTCGATGAATGTTTGATAACCTAACCAATGGACGGCTGAGATATTTTTGAATATTTTTGTGTTTGCTTGGTTATGGGCCGGGCCGTATGTAGAGTTTTCTATAATCTGATAAATTAATGGGCCTCTATATTCGGCCTAAGAAATCTGGAAACCCCCGAGCTCTCTCATCAGCGTCACCATTGAATGACTGCAGCTTCTCTCCGTCTATCAGAAATATTGCCGGTAAGACTCGATCGATTTGTTTGTCTTTCTCCGTCTATTTGGTTTGAATACTTTTATGTATTTATTTCATGTATATATGGATTTGCATATTATCTTCAATCCAATTTCTATATATCACAAGCAGAGAGATTCATATTTTATTTTGTTTGTTTACTTCAGTGGTGGATGATGATGCCTTCCATTCAAAAAGATTTGATTTTGTTTTGTTTTGCTTGTTTACTCGTAGTTGTTAAGATTTCGTAATAAAAATAACGCCTTTTTCTATCATTTTCAAATTTTGAAAGAGTGGAGTAAAGCTTGTTCCTCGGCGACGAGTACAGACTTAACGTTTCTGATCGAATCTTTTGTGACAGGAAAATAAACCCCTAGTGAGTGAACGCACAATGCCGACCCTACAAGGTTCTTTGCCTCCTGAGCTTGCTAACAATGTCGTTAGGGTCAGTCTCATCTCTTTCATATACACAAAAGTTGAAGAGTAGTTTCCAGACTTTGTGTAGAGGAGGCGGTGATGGTAGTCATGGAAGTGCTGCTCGTGGACTCATCAATCACATGTTGTTCGAGTCAGAGAAGCTAACAGGACGCAAGGTTAGCCAGAGATCCTGATGCAGCCTTGTTCCTGACTTTCATCGTCATGCTCTCTTTGGTTCATTGTATGCTAATGTTGCATTTAGTTTGGCTTTAATAAAAGAGTTTTGTCATCGGGTGACAACTAGCTTCAATGTTTCATAACATTGATGATCAATCTCTTCTGTACTTCAAATCGATTCATACAGTTCTTCCACTTTGGTTATGGATACTTCGAAAATCATTACAATTTGATTTTGACGAAATAAAGTCTAAAAAGGAGCCTTTGCCTGTGAGATTTTCTACATAAACACGGGCTTTCTTAACAAAAACATTATCTGCAGATATAAAGTTGATAGGCTAGAAAGTTATCTATTTTAAGAAAAGGCATGCTAATATGATATCCTGAGTAAGAATGCAACCAAAATTGAGCCAAGAATGCTAAAAATATAACTGTTGTTTCCTCCTCTAATTAGAAAGTAAACATGAATCCAAGATAGGATCGTCTTCACTGTTGCACATAAATACAACAAAGACAAGTCCTTGTAGGACCTAAATGTTATAAGCAACGAGCAGAAAAAGATTCTCATGACTTCAAGCTGTGTCTGCCTCCCTCTTCAACGACTCATCCTGAGAGATAAGAAAATTTCCAAAATGAACGAACAAAAGACACCAGTAGAAACTTAGACCGAGTTGCATGATCTATGTTGAAGAGTGGGTTAAGTCATGTGATAAAGCCAGATGCAAATGGTATCCACCGACATAGAAACATCAACTTGGCTAAAAGCATCAAACTACACACCTTGATACAAACGTAGATGTAATGAACATCAGGGCTTTTGCCAAGTGCAGATTCCACTGAACTTCCCTCAGCATCTAGAGGAATAGGTTTTGTCAGTTCCCATGGTTGATGATCGGTTAAACTTTTGTCTGCAAGTTTTAGCACAGAACATGTAACTTTCATCCAACGTTATCACAAATAATGGTAACTGAATTACAACTCACCAATCACATGGAGCTTCGTTGTCCAAGAGCGTGAGTCTTTAAACAACCTAAGACGGTAATCCGGTGCTCCATATGTAATCTAAAATCAAATGTGCATTAAATAAACAGAAACACACATAACCATAACCTCAAAGACTTTACCAGAATGTAGACTCCTTTATCCTTGAGTACCCTATAGTTATTCATCAACTGCTTCATTATTATGTGAAAAAGGACCCCCCCCCCCCCCCCCATACATAGATTTGTGGATATAAATAGTACCTCCAAACCTCCTCAAGCATCTGCGTTGAGTGTTGCCTCGAATTGCTCCCACACTAAACATGAAAAAAGGATCAGACTCTCTAGTAAAAAAAAAGATAAGAAAGTAAACATCATCACCCACCAAAATAGAGTCTAAGGTTCCTGAAAAAACATAACACACAAACAAAACATCCAAACAATGTTATTACATGAAACACACAACGCACTGGGAATGATAAAAAAAAAACAATGGATACCTTTATCAATCACAGCATCGAAAGAAGCATCTTCAAAGACCTTCATATCACGCACATCCATCTTCAAATCTGTTTTTTTTTTCACATCATGATCCATACACACACATAAAAAACAAAACTTTCTCCCTCAAAAAGAGAGACGTTACATTTGAGCTGAGGACGGTCGGAGTGTTTCTTGTTCATCGCATCGATCACCACAGAGGAGATATCGATGCTGACTACGTCTTCGTACCCATCGTCAACCATTCCTTCGCTGAACGCTGAGTTCCCGCAGCCGATGACGAGGACGGGGTGAGTGCGGCGAGGGACGTAGAGGTTGATGAGAGGAGCCAGTGAAGTGTAGTTCTGGTACCAATCGAAGGGATCGGATTCGTTCGTGTAGCGTTCGTCCCAGTACCATTGCTCGCTGTATGATTGCGTCGTCTTCGTCTCTGTCTCCATCGTCGACTAATCACACTAACTGCTTTTTTCGTTCGCTTCTATTTTTTTTCGAATCAAACGAAGGGGAAAGAGAGAAAAGCGGACACGAGAGACCACCAGACCACTGTGGTCGGAGACTTTTTCTCATCAAACCACGTGGCCATGTCTGTCGGAAACAATACAATACCGGTTTCCCGGTTTGTTTAAAACCCTGTCAATTTAGATTAAAAGTGTATTTAACCGGAAATATACGGATAAACCGGAATACTGATAGTTGTTTGGGTTGTAGTCTATGCATATTCTCTTGCTTTTTCCTTCTGCAACTGCACGGAGAATAAGATTACATGCATGGCAAAGGCTAAATCCTTTCAAGCAAAGCATATTTGTTTATTCTAAGCACAGTTTTTGTTTTTTGTTTTTCAACATATAAATAGAAAGTTAATACAGTTTGATGATACTTATCAGCATATTCACTAGCTTCCTTTCTGGTTTTCTGCATATCTTCACATGGCTAGTTTCGGTGATCATGATGGTATTATCACCTAACCTCTTCCACTATATTTCTTAATACGTACCTATTTGATTAAATACAGTTGACTGAATTAGGAGAGATTAATGTTTGTATGGATATGTGCATATGAACCATGTGTTTACCTTTGCATGATATTTTTCTACCACCTTTTGTTGTTATGTTTTGTTATGAAGAGTGTAATTGAATTCATTTTCCTTTTTAGTTAGTATAAAGGTAACTTTTGTGAGAATCATTGCAGATATCATAAAGTCTGTTTCTGATGCCCCGCCAACGCATTACATGGTCAAAATAGAGTCTTTATCACTTCTTACTAAGCATGCTATAGAGAGATATGAAACCGAGATCTTTGAAGCTGGAGGCTACAAATGGTAATGCCATCATTATCACACAACTTTATGTCTTCTTCTTTCTTTAATTAATTATCTTACGAACCTTATCTTGTTAAAAAAATTAATCATCATATCATGTGGTTTTGCTTGCAGGAAGCTGGTTCTGTATCCAAATGGAAACAAGAGCAAGAATATAAAAGATCATGTTTCTGTTTACTTGGCTTTGGCTGACTCTAGCTCCTTGGGTCCAGGCTGGGAGGTCTCGGCTGTGTTCCGTCTGTATTTGCTAGATCAAAACAAAGATAGTTACTTGATTCTACAAGGTAGACTTGTTGTAGCTTCTTTACACTTTCTTTATAAATGACTCTCTGTCTTTCTCTCATATGCATTTCATGTTGCAGGGAAGGAGAGACGGTTCCACACGGTCAAACGTGAATGGGGATTCGATAAGTTCATCCCTACGGCTACCTTCTTTAATGCATCAAATGGTTATCTTATGGAAGACACATGCATGTTTGGAGCTGATGTATTTGTTTCCAAGGAGAGAAGAAATGGGAGAGGAGAATGCTTATCAATGATTAAAGATGCTACTAGCTCAAAGCACGTATGGAAGATTGAGAATTTCTCTAAGTTAGACAATGAAAGCTATGACTCAAACGCTTTCTTCGCTGGAGATAGAAAATGGTAACAACTTTCTCTCTGTAACAATCACAAAACCGTTACTGTGGGCTGATGCAAAATGGCTTTTACTAGTGTTCTAAAAATCGTATAAGCGGCGTGAGTCTAGAAAAAATGGTTTAGGCGGTGCATAAACCCCGACTAAGCACTAATCTCCTATAATCACACCACCTAAAAAATTCTTGAACATTGGTTTAAACTCAGGAAAATACGGCTTTATCCATCGGGAACAAAGCAAGGAACAGGAACCCATCTTTCTATCTATCTGATCCTCGCAGATCCTGAAACTGTTTCAGACGGTACAAAAATATTCACAGAGTTTACAGTAAGAATATATGATCAGCTTCAAGGCAGACACATTGCAGGGAAAGGTAACAACCACAAACTCAATTCTTGATATGTGAATATGTTGATTTCTTGATCTTTAAACTAGTGTCTTGTTTTACAGTTACTAAATGGTTCAGTGGATCAAGCTTGGAGAACGGATGGGTTAAATACGTATCAATGGTTTATTTCACGCAGCCAAGTAGTGGTCTGTTGCTCAAAGATGTTTGTCTCGTTGAAGCTGATGTCTGCGTTCATGGAATCACTAGTGCACTCTGATCACTCATTAGCCAAAACATTTGACCATACAAGGAACAAGAAAGAACAAAATATGACTTTTAACTTTCTTAACACAACAATAACATATGAATACAAGGATGATAATATTGAATATAATCTTTTATATAAATTCTCTTCTGAAAAGAAACAAGAAATACAAAATATGACTTTTAACTTTCTTACCACAACAATAACATATGATAATAAATAATAATAATATAAATTCTCAACTGCTTATATTGAAAAAGGAAAAAGAATAGACCCATCTCTTTAGTTGAAACAGAGGCAAGACCTGAGAGAACTAGTTCAAGTTTTCTTCAAGCTTGGACCTTGTTAGACTTGAGTGGCTTCACAACCTCCCAGGTGAAGTCAGCATCGTCCCTTCCGAAATGACCATAAGCAGCAGTCTTCAAGAACCTACCATTACCACCCCTCTTCAAATCCAAGTTAATCGAAATCATCCCCGGCCTGAAGTCAAAACTCTCCTTCACAATCTCAAGAATCTCCTTGTCTGGTATCTTCCCAGTTCCGTAGCTGTCCACAAACACAGACAACGGCTCAGGGACACCAATAGCGTACGAGACCTGCACAATGCAACGCCTCGCTAGCCCACTGGCAACAATACTCTTAGCCGCTTGCCTAACGATGTAGGCACCACTCCTGTCGACCTTGGTCGGGTCCTTCCCGGAGAAGGCACCGCCTCCGTGCGCGCCCCAACCACCGTAAGTGTCGATGATGATCTTACGCCCGGTGAGTCCAGCGTCCCCGTGAGGACCTCCGATGACGAAACGACCAGATGGGTTGAGATGGAAGATTGTCTTCTCGTCAAGGTACTTCTCCGGGATCACAGGCTTGATCACATGCTCCTTGAGATCAGCTGCGATCTCGTCATTGGTCACGGTCTCATCGTGCTGGGTCGAGATCAGAACAGTGTGGACGCGGACAGGGACCATAGCTCCGTTCTCGTTTAAGTACTCAACGGTGACTTGCGTCTTACCGTCAGGTCTCAGCCACGCGCAAGTCCCGTTCTTGCGAACCTCAGTGAGTTTAGCTCCGAGCTTGGTCGCGAGCACGTGGCTTAGCGGCATGAGCTCGGGAGTCTCGTCGGTGGCGTAACCGAACATGTGACCTTGGTCACCAGCTCCGATGTCCTCTGGTTTCTTGGTAAGGTGACCATGGACACCTTGAGCGATGTCAGGACTCTGCTGCTCGATGTTGACGAGGACCTTGCAGTTGTCAGCGTCTAGTCCGACGTCGTCGGAGATGAAACCGATCTCACGGCAAGTCTTGCGGACGATCTTCTCGTAGTCGACGTTAGCCTTGGTGGTGATTTCGCCGAAGACCATGACCATGTTGGTCTTGGTACATGTCTCGCAAGCGACTTTGCTTTCAGGGTCTTGCTCGAGACAAACGTCGAGGATAGCGTCGGAGATCTGGTCGCAGAGCTTGTCGGGGTGTCCCTCGTTGACGGACTCGGAGGTAAACAAAAAAGATTCCATCTTTCTGTCTGGTTCAAGCAAAAAAAAAACAGAGTATTAAAGAAAGAACAGAGTATTGAAGAGAAAAACAGAGTATTAATAAACAAGAACGTAATCAATAACAAGATCTAGAGTTCAGAAACGTAAGAACGAATCAAGATCTGCATACCTGAAGGTTGATAGTAACGGATACCGTTAGAGAGATGTGGTGGTGGTAGTACGAAGGAGAAGGAAGAGCAGAGAAGGTTTATATACACGAGCCAATGAGGTGGTGTAAGATTGTAATTTCGTCTAGATTCATTCCCATTTTCATTTGTGTACTCTATGTTCAGACTTCAGAGAAAATGAGATCTAGGTATCTGACGGTTCAGATTAGATCTGTAAAAGGGAGGGAATATCAACCGTTGGATTTGCTTAACTGGACCACCGCGTGCAAGTACAACTAAAGGCAGCATCTAAAGAAGAAGATCGGTAATGATGCAAAATCGTATTTTTAATTGTAAGATATTTTTGAAGCATATGTAAATCTGTATTTAATGATTTTGATATCGTTGTAGATCGTGAAGAAGTTAATAGAGAAAGAGGTTTGTGTCGGTGTGTTAGAACGGGATTGTAATTAATAACCGGGAAAACCGGTTTGGGTGAAAAATAGAGATGCATACACAGGCTGTCTCTTTACTCTTTTCTAGTGATGGGTCCACTGGCCCACAAGCAAAAAGACAACATAGAATTCTTCATTTCTCTTCTCTTTGTTAGTGTCGGCTAGGGTGTCAAATTAGACCACTTGGTCGATGGTCTGAATCTTATCTTGTCCGTTCTGAAAAGGCATGAACAGTTACGCCAATAATTTTGTTTCTTGGGGTTAGGGAAGATCACAATCTGTTTTTTTTTTTTTCATCAAGAGTTTATTAAATGGACAGAACCCAAAATACAAAGTCCAAAAAGCAAAGCCCAAAAACACGTTAGAAAAGGACAGAGAGCCCAACACAAAAGAGCAACTAAAAGACTATAGTGGGCCGCAGCCCAAAGACCCAAACCCGTAAGCGCCATATCGCACCACGCGTGTTTCGTGGTCGGGACACGTGTTAAGATCCTCACCAGCGAGGAACACGTATCACAAAGCCGCCACATCTTATCGAAACCTCCACTCGAGGGAACGTGTCGAAAGATCAAATCGCTGCTGCTCTTCACCGACATGCAAAACGCCGCCTATACACTAAACGACATCCACCGGAAGCATACCGGAAAACAAGATGCCGAGATCGGCCATCACGCATCGGATGATGAAGAAGATCTTTCATCATAGTCGGAGAGAGGCGCGACCCATCACCATCCTCAAGCCCACGAAACCCACCGCTGATCCACGCTTTGAAGAAACAAATCAATCATCTACGATCGATCCAAGACAACGAACCTGAAGTCTCAAATCGAGAGTCGATTGAGCGAAGAGAGAACAGAAGCGAAGATCGAGAAGCATGAGAAAAACGGTGCTTTTAGAACCACCGATTCCCGGAATCAAAAGCCGACGAAACCGATGCTATCGGAGCCACCGGTTCTCGGAAACTAAGCTGGCGACGTCGGTGTATAGGAATCACCGCCTCCCAAAATCGATCCTGATAGACTGGAACTGAAACCATAAAAAACTCCGGCCGAGGTTTCATCTCCTCTTTCCTCTGTGTCAGGTCGCAGAGAGGGAACAAAGCTTTTAGAGAAAACCTCTTTTTCCTATCTTTTAACTTGGGAAGATCACAATCTGCTTTTTTTAGGTCATCTACAACGCATTTGTGAGATTTTTTAGCTCCTTTTTTTGTGAGATTTTTTTTTATTTGAGCTTGGAAATAGACACTCACAAACAAAGTAGTATTTAACTGGTGGTGATCCAATGGCTGACGTCTATTCAATTCTTAGCTGATTTAGACGAATTAAGCATATATTAGATGCAGTATGAAATAATAAAATAACATACTCCACAAATAATCAGATTTAGATATTATAACATATATTCCCTATACTATATTTGCGAAGTGATTTTGACACATGTCCTATCTATAATCATTTTTACAAAAAAAATGATGACATGGCTAACAAGATTGATGACATGGTTTATAGTTAATATGACATGGACAATCACATTTATTACTGACATATATTTTTTGGTACACTTTATAGAATATGGCAATAACTAATACATTACATTTAATGTTGATTTATATTTTTGTTAAACTTCTTAAAATATGGTAATAATTCATAAATCATCACTAAAATAAATATATTGAAATATGCATTATAAATTTTGAAATACATTATTTAATTGTATTTTTATAATTATAAATTTTTTATTACTAACATTTTCAAAATTTTCTACATCTTTTTTAAAAAAATTAATAAATTGTCAATCTTAATTTCATTAGTTTCTTTTAGATATCTACAAATTTTATAAATATTGTTTAGCTATAATTTTTAATAACTATATATATGATTTTTGGTAATTTTATTCAAGTTGAACCAAAATAAATAGATAAAAAATTTATCAAAGATTCGAATTTTAAATATATTACATATATATTATTAAATGTAATTTAAAATAAACAAAATTATTTTTTTAATTTTATGCTTAAATAATTAACTTTATATTAAATATTAGTCAAAAATAATAAAATATATAATATTAATAAATTTCATTTTAAATATAATTTAACTTTTAAAAATTTTATCACTGAACTTTGTGCAGGAAAACACCTAGTTTAAATTATCTTGCCAATTTTTTTTGAGTTATTAGACTCCAAATATGGATACAATGGGCCAAAACTTAGTAGGGCTCTAAATCAATGAAATAATTAAGCTTGTTTAGCTGACAGTGGGCTTACTCATGGAAAAGTAAAATCTGAAATAAAGGATTGATTGGGTTCATTTTGGAAACATTTTATTACTTTTATGGCCTCTGGCCCTAGCCCATATAGGTAACTAGTTAACAAACACAGCCCGGATTGTTATTGATGTTTTTTTGGTTCTGTGGTTTTTCAATTTGTTTGGTTTTCTGTTGTTATAACTACTTTTTCAATTTCAAGTTTTGTTTAGTGTGGGTTAAGTGGTAAAAAGTTCCAAATGAAGAAGACAAGTCCATATTCAGTAAACAAAATTACATTTTGCAGTAATATTCAAACAAATAAATACTTTTTTTTCCTATAGTAATATTTTATAAAGGTTCAAAGGCCAAATAGAGACTACAAAAAGATAAGACCTAAAAGACCAGTAAAAACATACAAGAACAACAAAGGTCAACTAGGCCTTCAACTATTTTCAAGCCCAAAGAAAAACAGATAGTGATCCACTCTCAATCACTCATCAACTCCACGTGCTGCACACAAACACAAAAAAAGACATGTGGCTAATGGTTGAAACATCACCATCTCTTTCAGTTTGATCTCGCCACCGGGACCTGTAAACAACACTCCACCGACATCATACCGGAACACGAGCTACAAGCGTCTTCATCGACAAACATGAACAAACCATATCATTTGACCTCCGGAAACAACTGGGAATTTGACCACATCCACCGAAACACCACCTCCAACGACTGTATTGAAGGTTTAGGAGATTCAGCAACCACCACGCAAACAACTGAGCTTTGGAGAGTTTCAATCGATTAGAATCGAGATCTCATCCAAACTCAGGTCACCAAACACGAAAAAGAAACCGTCACACCGTCCGAGCACTTCCGAGAGATACGATAGCCGGCGACCACCACCGAAGAAGAAACGGCACGGCTCCAGAGTCAAAAGCCAGTCATCCACCCCACGGTAGGTGCGATACTGGAACAAAACACCGAACATACGTCTCCAAACGAGAACAGAACCACCGATGCCCA
The DNA here is from genome assembly GCF_000695525.1 of Brassica oleracea var. oleracea. Lineage (NCBI taxonomy): Eukaryota > Viridiplantae > Streptophyta > Magnoliopsida > Brassicales > Brassicaceae > Brassica > Brassica oleracea. The sequence continues at coordinate 27,217,150 of NC_027750.1, forward strand.
ACGAGAAGATAAACAACTAAACCAAAGATCAAACAAGAAACAAAAACAAACAAATCCCGACCGATGACGTGACTTAAGGAGCCCACCGTCGTCGAGCCCACCGTCGTCGGTCGGAAGCTGAAATCAGAAAACGATTTACTTCTTTTATCTCTCTAAAGGCGTTTTTCTCTCAACGGCGACACTCTTGTGCTATATATCCCCTAAAATAATTATTTGTATTCAAACAAATAAATACAAGCCGCATGCATAAGATTTTGAACTTCACACCAAAATGAGACTTTGACAAAAAATAAGGTACCAAAAAGAAAAAGAAAAGATGGTGGAAATTGAGGTGAGACAGACGCGAAAGCTTCCAAGTGGTTGTTGACTTGTAGACAGACGACCAAATACCACAAAGAACACGTTCATCTATGATGGCCAAGAGAGACTCGCTTTACATCTTGACCTATATAGCTTACAACCTTATTATATTCCTTTTTCAATCATATAGTAGTACTATACATAATCTTCAAATTTTATATATTAAGACGTACCAGTCGAAAACTAATTGTACAAAAAGAGTAAGAGATATATACTATATAGTTTACGTAACGCAAAAAAGTCAACATAAGATTTATTTGATTCTATTATATGATATGATCCACTATATAAAACAACATATATAAACAACTGAATTTCTGTGTGTTTATTTCAAAATTTTATCGATCAATTATGCAATTATGTGAAATGTTTATTTATCCGCCAAATCAAATTGTTAGTATTAAATAATATTTAACCCTCCAACAATTATATTATAACCAAATGGCTAATTAATTAGTAGATTAAGACTATTGACCTCTAAACACGAAACAGTAAAACAATACACAGTTGACAAGACTACCACTGAAAGTAGCTATCATGCGCGTCAGCTCCACCCTATATAATCATTTACTGTAAATTTCCGCCGGGAAGAAAAGTCTGCCTCTCTTCTTAAGACTTAAGCTTCACAAACCTTTACGGACAAGATAGAATATCATCCATAGCTTCTTCTTCTTCCATCATCTGAAGATTCGACTAGTCTCTGCTCTTCTGTGGTTTTCTTGGAAGAGGTAAACGATTTCTTTCTTCTGAGCAACTCTCGTGAACTTTCATTTTTTGAGTCTTTCCTTTTATGTTCGTACATCGAGACTTTAGTCGGATGTTCTTACATAAGTTTCGGTTTGATGTCCGTTAAGATGATGTCTGAAAGTCGGTTACGGTCGTTGACCTGTGTTATTCTTAGTCAATGGTCACCACGGTGTTGGTGTATGGATCTTGATCGAGTCAGGGGATCGAGTTATGCGGTTATGATTATTAGCATAGTAAAGTATATATTCTTTACTATGTATACATGTATATGAATTTATACTTTTTTTTGTTAATAATGATGAAACTTGAGAAAAAGTTTTCCGTTTGATATTCGATAGTTATGTCTCTGTTCTGCTTAAAGCCTATAATTGGAAACTTTTGTTTGACTATGTCTGAACATTTCTATAATTGGAAACAAAACTTGCTTACTTAATTTTTTCTTCTTGCTCTGCAGTTTTGCAAGTTTGTGTAAGAGAGAAGCATAATGAGCTGCTTTGGTTGTTGTGGCGATGATGATTTCTATAGAGTTAATGAAACAGGACCAAAGACAGCGTACAACACAGCAGGTAGTTTAGTTTAATTATGAGTCACCCTTGTATTCAACTGCTTCATCCTTTATGGCGGCTAAGTTATAACAAACTTTTTCAACTGTTGCTAAGGTTACGATGGTCACCATCAAAGGGTTGAACCGTTCAAGAACCCACCAGTCGTTCAGATGCAGCCTATCTCTGTACCAGCCATTCCAGCAGATGAACTAAAGGATATTACCGATAACTATGGTTCAAAGTCCTTGATTGGTGAAGGCTCATATGGAAGAGTGTTTTATGGTGTTCTGAAAAACGGTAAGGCAGCTGCTATTAAAAAACTTGATTCCAGTAAGCAACCGGATCAAGAATTTCTCTCCCAGGTAAGATGTTGGGACTTCATCTCATAGATATTGGCCTTAATGAACTGTTTTTATACTTACTGACATAAAGATCTTTAACAGGTTTCAATGGTTTCGAGATTGCGACAAGATAATGTTGTTTCACTTCTTGGCTATTGTGTTGATGGCCCACTCCGTGTTCTTGCTTATGAATATGCTCCTAATGGATCTCTTCATGATATCCTTCATGGTAAGTCACTAATGTAAAACATAGATTCAATAAAAATTTGACATGTGAAACTATAGTCGAAGGACCATAGGTCATTAACTCAACTGGAGTTTCGGGTGCAGCGGGATAACGGGGCTTAGGCCGTTAACCTCCTAGTATTAAAAAAATACTATAGTGGAAGGAAGATGCTCACCACTTAACTTATGTAACTTGGTGAGTTTTGTTGGTGCAGGTAAAAAAGGTGTGAAAGGAGCACAACCAGGTCCTGTTCTGTCATGGCACCAGAGAGTAAAAATTGCTGTTTGTGCTGCTAAAGGACTAGAGTATTTGCATGAGAAGGCAAACCCTCATGTTGTCCACCGAGACATCAAATCCAGCAGTGTACTTATGTTTGAAGATGATGTTGCCAAGATTGCTGATTTCGATCTGTCTAATCAAGCCCCTGACATGGCTGCACGCCTTCACTCAACTCGTGTGCTTGGAACCTTTGGTTATCACGCTCCAGAGTAAGCCCCTTTACTTTCTATCTTTGTTGCATGCCTTGCATCTCTTTTAACTGACCAAACTAGAATCTTAAAACACATGTTCTTGGTTTTGCATTTTCAGGTATGCAATGACAGGAACGTTGAGCACAAAGAGTGATGTCTATAGTTTTGGAGTTGTTCTGCTAGAGCTCCTCACAGGTCGTAAACCAGTTGATCATACCTTACCACGAGGACAGCAGAGTCTCGTGACATGGGTAATGCTTAGTGCAGCTCTGCCTCTTTCCCTATAAGCAAAAACTTTTTTTTGTTTTTTGAAAAAATGTTGAGTTTATTCAAATCAAAAGAACTTTTGTACAAAGCAAAAGTCATTATTAAGTAAAAACTAATTTTTGTGTCTTCAGGCAACCCCTAAACTGAGTGAAAACAACGTGAACCAGTGCGTTGATGCAAGACTAAACGGAGAGTATCCTCTCAAAGCTGCTGCCAAGGTAACTTTTTCATACTACCACTTTTTCAGTAGAGAAGGTTACAATATTGATGTATGGTTTTGGGTTTGTCTCTTTATGACTTGGTATGGATCAGATGGCTGCTGTAGCTGCGCTTTGTGTGCAATATGAGGCAGAGTTCAGGCCAAACATGAGCATAGTAGTGAAGGCACTTCAGCCTCTTCTCAATCCTCCTCGCTCTGCTCCTCAGACTCCGCAGAGGAACATCCCTTATTGATGTCACACTTCATTATATCACTACTTCATTTGTTTTTGGTTGAATATGATTTGTGTAAATTCGTGAAATATCCTTTTTATTTCTCTCATAAAAAAAGTATATTTATATATATATATACACGAAACTGTACCGTTTTGTTACCTATTAATGGTGAACACTTTCTCCATGTTTTCAGATACAAATCTGTTTTTTCTCCTGTTTGAACTTTGAAATGTTCTCATTCTACATACCTCCATCCTAGACCGTTGTCCCTCGTGTCTAAGGTTTGTAATGAGAGAAAGAGTATGACATTTGGTCTGAATTTTATACAAGAGAGAAGAAAACAGGGACAAAAAGATGACAATATACACACCCTCCAATCAAAAAACCAAGATTTAAATGACTACGTTAAAACAAAACACAGAGGAACATGGAACCCCCCCCAAGCCTTGGCAACTATCAAAGCACACAACGCCATTTTGTAAACAAATGAAAAAAAAAAAGCGCAATGCAGATGAATTATATAGAACCTCAAAGATGCAATTTCCTTTCATTCAAAGTGAATTAAATATACAAACAAAGATTTTCTATTTTCCCATATATTCTTGATTCCTCAAGTATAATAGCTTCCTTGATTGTGCTGGAGGAGCTAATCCTGGTATGTCCCTTATGTCTTTGTTATTCGGGTGTACAATCTGAAGACCAAAGAACCAAGAGTTACAACAACTCTCTAACGAGTAAAATCACAAACTTTCAATGGAATGGGCAAAGCAAAGAAAGTACCTTCACTATGATAATGGCTACAACACCGCATACAATGAGAAACAGGAACATCATTATGCATTTATCAGTAGCCACCTGTCTTCCTATCTCTTTCACTAGCTGCGAAGCCTTCTTGATAGAGAACTGAATCGTGTCCAAGTGGTTAACCACTCGCCCCATTTGATCCGTCTGCAATATTTTTTCAATGATTGAGACTTTACTCATAAGATTTTAACAAGGAAAGAGATGGAGATTGCTTTGCATTATTTATTACCTGTCCCTTTAAAGTAGCTGCAGTTTGAGTTCCAACTTCGAGTGTTTGCTCCACCACCTGAATAGGAACAAGAGTGTTACCAAAAGGTATAGTAACAATAGCTGAAAGGGAATAACACTTGTTTTTGTGACTTACTTGTTTTGAGCGCTCAATGGCTTGATCGGTCTCATCCATTCTTTTCATTCCAGCATCAACAAGCTCCTGGTTTGACATAGCTATACATAAAAGTGACATTAAGCATGTCAATCTCTTGATGGTGTTCTAGGAAAATTCATATCTAAATAGAGAAGCATGAATAAGGAGGACTCACATGAAGCCACTTGAACATTATCTTCAGCTGTGGGCTCGCCACTGACTCCAGCTCCCATATCAAATAGTTCGACTTTCTTGTTTCCAAGTGTACTCATATACCTGAGTATCAGAGAGACCAAATCATTAAACCTCAAAAAGGAGAGGTAGGAGATTTAAGTAATCTGCTTATTAAAGAAGAAGGATAGAAGCAACTTACGTTTTCCTTAGTGCAACGTAAGAGTTGAGTTCCTTGATCTGTAACGTCAAACACAAGAGAAGTTAAAAAAATACCTATGAATGAAATGATGGGAGATGCAAAGTGACACTCAAGATCTCCCTTTAGATATCCAATTGGTTACAAACACAACTAACAATTGGTCAAACTGGAATATGATTAATGCTGCAAAGCGGAACATTAAAGAAGATACATGGCATAGTAGTAGTACAATAAATGTATGGTCTTTGATGAATTTCATCAATATATCGGAAGATTAACTTAACTGACCATGGATTGTTTCTCATCGTTCAATTGCTTATTTACTTGAGGAGAATTTCTAGCTTCCTCATCCTTGAGTTCACGGTCAAACTCCTTCACCAACCTGACAGAGATAAGAATTTAGTAACTTTTCCTTGTCATTATACAGAATCTCATCCATGTCAAAGAAAGAAAAAGAAGAATGATGGTAAGAGGCAAAGGGCAATATTACCTTTTACATTCTCTCATCTTGTCAGTAAGTTCCTCAAGCTGCTTGCTTTGTCTAGATGAATCCTTGATCTTATCCAACTTCTGGAAACCATTCCTGCACAACACAAAAAGATAATGGTGTGAACAATTCCTTAGAACAATCTTTCTCTTATATTACTCATCAAACAAAAACACACACAAATCCTATCATAATGACAAGCACTCAGGTTCTAACCGACAAATATTATTTTACTCAGCATACGAGATTCAGAGATACTCAAAACATATCATCACAGTGCACTGTAACCACGATAGAGAATGAGAAAAAGGAGAAAAGCATACGCGAGGGCTCGGAAATGGTCACGGATTTCACCATGGATCTGCTCCAATTGAGTACTCATCGGGGGATTGGAAGCCATGTCGCCGGAGATATTGAGATTCCGACGAGAAACGCTCAGCCGGAGAAGCCTAAAACAAAAGCTTTACCGCATCCAAACAAAAGAAACAAACTTTGAGAAGAAAACAGAAGTTAAAAATTAGATAAAAGGTTAGGACTTTATGAAGGCCCTTAAACATGAAACAGAGAGAGCGTGAAAGAAAGGGAAAGAGAAGAAGAAGAAGAAGCTGTCAGGTGAACTGGTCTCTTTTTTCAATTTTTAATTTTTTTTTATTCAAACTATATTAATATTTAGTTTTAATTTTAAAAAAGACAGATATTCGGTAGTTTAACAAATGACAAAACGGGGCCTTACGACAGCGCAGCGCCAACCTTTTCTTGGGTCCTATTATCATCTATCCGTTGTCTTGAATACTAATCCAATTTTCTATTTTTAGTGTAAAGTACACATTGCTTGCTACAGATCCTAGCGTTAAACACATCACAGTAAGCATCATGATGGTCTTCACCGTTTGCACATAGACGTGTTCTGTGTAGTAACCTGCACCACATTTTCCTAACAAGTGTCTTCAACCAGCTTTGTCAAGGTACTTGAAAAGACTTAAACGTTACATCAGTTGCATCAACAGAGGTGTGGAGGTAGTCACGGCACTGGACAAGAGACCATGAAACTGATCATCTAGTATACATTTTGATCTTCTTGCTTGACGAAAGGTGACTGTATTGAATCAAAGAACTATATTTCTCAAAGAACGCTTTGTTAAAACTCTCTCAATGCTTTAGAAAACAACTCAAAAAACTAAAGCTCTCAAACTCATAAGATATGCAAACACCCTTGCATCTCTTTATATAACTTTATAATTATCCTAAACTCATTAGGATTAACACAACTCTATTTCCTAATCCTTTAGATAAATTCAAACACAATAGGATTAGGTAGCTTGTACTCTAAGCTATTTCATGCTTATCTCAACACTCTCCCCCTTAAGCTTGAAATCTTCTCTCTTCAAGTCTTGAACTCCAATGAGACTTCTCATCTCTACAAACTTAACTCTTCCTAATGCTTTCGTAAGTATATCAGCCTTCTGTCTTACTCCTGCAACATGTTCGACATTCACAAGTCCTTTTTCAACACATTCTCTAATGAAATGGAACCTTGTGTGAATGTGTTTGCTGCGTCCATGAAAAACCGGGTTCTTGGACAGAGCTATTGCCGACTTGTTGTCGATCTTTATCACCACAATCTTGCCGGGACGACCAAGCACCTCGTTGAGAAGATCCTGCAGCCAAATCGCCTGCTTCGCCGTTTCTGTCGCTGCCATGAACTCTGCTTCACATGATGATAATGCGACGATCTCTTGTTTCTGAGAACACCATGTAATGGGGTTACCACCGAGGTAGAAAATGTGACCAGTCGTGCTCTTTCCATCATCTGGATCAACATTGTAGCTACTATCACTATAGCCAACCAAACTCTCATCCGACTTTGCCTCAAACACCAAACCATAGCTCAATGTCCCTGCCAAGTAACGGAGTACCTGTTTCAAAGCCACGTTGTGTGATACCTTGGGATTGTGCATGTATCTGCTCAAGATTCCCACACTGCACGCAAGATCAGGTCTCGTATGTAACAAGTACCGAAGACAACCAATGTTTCTGCGGTACTCTCTCTCATCAACTCCTTCTTCCTTCTCTGCTTTGCCGAGTTTAACTCCTGCATCCATGGGTATATGCGCAGAGTTACATCCCATTAAGCCAGCTTCCTCCAAGATCCTAGTAGCGTACCGTTCCTGACTCAAGATTATGCTTCCTTCTCGTTGAATGACCTCTATCCCAAGGTAGTAGCTCAATCTTCCGAGATCGGACATCTCAAACTTTGCCGCCATAGCTCTTTTAAACTCGTGAATCATCTCTATGTTAGACCCTGCCACAAGTAAGTCGTCCACATAAACAGCCACTAGCAAGAGATCTTCGTGTTGCTTCTTCCGGTACAGAGATGGTTCTTTAAGACATCGTTCAAAGTTTAGCTCACACAAGACCGTATGAAGCTTCTCATTCCAAGCCCGAGGAGCTTGTCGCAACCCATAAAGCGCCTTCCTCAATTTATAAACTTTATTCTCACTACCTTTCACAACAAAGCCTTCAGGTTGTTTAACGTATACCTCTTCTTTGAGTTCTCCGTATAAGAAAGCAGTTTTTACATCCAAATGATGTAACTCCCATCGATGTGAAGCCGCCATTCCTATGATCAATCTGACTGTTTCGATGCGAGCAACAGGTGCAAAGACCTCGTCAAAATCTACTCCATGTTTCTGAATGTATCCCTTGGCTACAAGCCTCGCTTTATACTTGTTTATGCTTCCATCGGCATTCTTCTTCACCTTAAAAACCCATTTCAATCCGATTGCCTTACAGGTTGAAGGAAGATCAACTAATGTCCAAGTATTGTTCTTTTCTATCGACTTGATCTCTTCTTTGCAAGCATCTCTCCACACTTTCTTTTCTTTTGCTTCACCATAACTCCACGGTTCTTCATTGATAAGCATAAGAAGGTTCTCGAACTCAGCCTCACATAGTAAATCATACTGCTCGTCTTCCTCACATAATAACTCATAGTCATCAAGATAACTCGGTTTGTTGATGATACGAGTAGACCGTCTTAGTATCTCTGGTGGTTGATCAAGATTCTTCTCATCTTCTTCGCTTTCTTCATCCTTAATACTCACCCCACTACTTGCGTCATCGTTCCTATCTTCCTTGTTAGCAAAATCTATCACACCCATCTCCGTATGTGGCTCCTTCTCTGTTTTTCTCCACTTCCAACTCTGTTCTTCACAGAACACGACATCGCGGCTTACTATTATTCTGCGAGTCGATGGATCCAATAGCCTATATGCTTTTGATCCCGGTTCAATCCCAAGATGCACCAATGGTCGTGACCTATCATCTAGCTTCCTCAAATGTGGTTTATCTACTTTCACATGCCCCACGCAACCAAACACTCTAATATGTTCGATGCACGGTTTCTTTCCTCTGTAGCTCTCGTATGGAGTTTGTAGTAACAAGGTTCTTGTAGGAATGCGATTAATAAGGTACGTTGCGTGCCTAACAGCCTCACCCCACAAGTAATTTGGAACATCCATAGCTTTTAGAATGCTTCGTGTCATCTCAAGTAACGTTCTGTTTCTTCTCTCGACAACTCCGTTCTGCTGCGGCGAATATGGAGCGGTTAGATGACGACTAATCCCTGAGCTTTCACAGTAATCTTTGAACTCTTGGCTTGTAAACTCTCCTCCCCTATCTGTACGAAAGGTTTTAATCTTTAATCCCGTCTCTTGTTCAACCAAGCTTCTGAATCGTTTAAACTTTGTGAAAGCTTCACTCTTTTCCTTCATGAGAATGGACCACATGTATCTTGAATGATCGTCTATTAAGACGAACACATATCTGTTACTTCCAGCAGTTTGTGGTGTAATAGGACCACACAAATCCCCATGTATTAGCTCCAATACCCTTGAAGCACGATATGAGCTAGCTTGTGGAAACGATTCTCGTATTTGCTTCCCACGCAAGCAAGCTTCACAGATTTCTTTTTCAACTCCAAACTTGGGCATTCCGATAACCAAGTTCTTGTCCACCATCTTCTTTAGGTTACTCAAGCCTATATGCCCTAAGCGTGCATGCCACTTTGATGATTCCTTTAGATGTACTAGCTGCAAACATCTTGTATTTTCAACCTCCATTGCCACCTTATAGAGTCGATTTAGAGCTCTCTTTGCTTTCACCAATAATCTCCCTTCACGATCATACAAGAGTAGACAATCATCTTTCATCCTCACCTCACAACCAGACTCAGTAGCTTGCCCAAGACTCAAGATATTACTCCTAAGATTAGGAATAAAATAGATGTCTGAAAGTTCCTTGCGTTCACCATTCTTAGTTAGGAATATGATTGAGCCTTTTCCTTTTATATCTATTCTCGAATCATCACCGAATCTCACTTTCCCAGTCACTCTTCTATCAATCTTGGTGAAGAACTCTAGATTCCCTGTCATATGGTTGCTTGCTCCGTTGTCTAGGTACCATAGATTATCAATGTTGGACGAGGTATTGAGCTTGCTAGGTATAACGTTGCGTTCGTTAAGGAATACCACCTCATTCATCATCAACTCATCAGCCTCATGTGTTGTCTCTGCCTCGCTTTCATTAGTCTCTTGTAGCTTGAGAAGTCGGTCAGGACAATGCATAGCAAAGTGTCCCATCTTGTCACAACGGAAGCACACAACTTTGGATGCATCTCTTTCTTGATAATAGCCACCACTCTGTTGCTGTTGTCCTCCGTTTCTCTGATATCCTCCATTCTGCTGATAGTATTGGCGTCCACGACCTCTCCCTCGATTTCCATAACGACCTCCTCTGCCTCTGCCTCTTGAAGAGTCATATCGTTCTTGTGTCTGCGTCGGTCTATCAGCATTAGCGTACATGAGCTTGCTCTGTTCCTGATCTTCTTGTTTTTCTGTTTCGTCTTCAGCAATTCTCTCCTCATAAGCTTTTAGACGTCCCACAACATCCTCAAAGCCTGTTTTATCAAGATCAAGAACCTGCTCTAACGCAGCAACAATATGTATATATTTTTTTCTTGGCAAGCTCTGCAAGAACTTCTCAACTATCTTTGGTTCCTCAATAATTTGTCCTAAAGCTGCAGACTTGGTTGATAGTTCTCGAATTTTTCCAACAAAGCTATCAATAGAATCAGTCTCCTTCATCTTTAATCTACTGAAGTCTGCTATCAATGTCTGTAAGCGGGCCTTACGTACACGATCAGCTCCCACATGTCTTGTACTTATCGCTTCCCAAATCTCCTTCGCAGTTACAAGGTTTCCTACTTGCAATATTAATGCCTCTGGAATTGACTGGAATAACAGAGCCCTTGCAACATCATTCTTCTCTCCTTTTGCTTCTCCTGGATCGATGGCCTCCCAGACCTTATGAACACGCAACGCCGCCTCCATTCTCATTGTCCACACTGTGTAATTCGTGTCGTTGAGTAATGGACACTGAATGGACGTACCACTGCTCTTGATGTTGCTCTTCGCTGCAACGATATCTCCCATGATTTCCTTTGACTCAATAGAATAGCTCTGATACCAATTATTGAATCAAAGAACTATATTTCTCAAAGAACGCTTTGTTAAAACTCTCTCAATGCTTTAGAAAATAACTCAAAAAAAACTAAAGCTCTCAAACTCATAAGATATGCAAACACCCTTGCATCTCTTTATATAACTTTATAATTATCCTAAACTCATTAGGATTAACACAACTCTATTTCCTAATCCTTTAGATAAATTCAAACACAATAGGATTAGGTAGCTTGTACTCTAAGCTATTTCATGCTTATCTCAACAGACTGAAATGAATCATCCTCGCTCTCTTTGGTCTTGCTTCCGAGACAGCTCTAGTTTCCACTGGATTCAGTTTTTCCAAACTACTTATATCTTAATGATAATCTTTAGAACAAACAATGTCTCTTTGCACGATCTCGAAGCCAAACATAACTTCTGTCTATTCATTGCTTATTTTCAAGCTCATAAGCATCGAGAATCAACAAAATGCTGAGACTAAATTTCTCTATATTTATCGTTTTGAATTTTATGCATCCAAACAACTAAATAAATTAATAAAAAAAGCTTTAGCTCTGTGACTCCATTTCTTGTCTTCCACAAGCGTGTAAAAGAATGAAAAAAAATAAAGCTAAAATCAAGATCATGTCCTTTTCATCACTCTGCCAACATAAATGGGTCAACTTCTCCGAGATCTGCTACCAACGGTTCTAATACTGATGGATCCTCATCTTCTGGTGCTAAGTACGTTGGAAATGGAAGCTTTGAGATGTCTGGTTTCTTGTAATATGCGTCCTTTATCAACACAAAGTTTCCTTCTGCACCAGGAACCTGCAAACATACACCAATTCACAATTTATTACTTTTATTGTGTAAATTGTGTTTTTATGTATTCCGCAGAGATCTCAGTCCTCAGCTAAACAGTCTTTACATTTGTGAATCGTTTAACAAACAACACATAAAAGTTTTTATGATAAAACACACCATTGTTATGAGTTTCTGAGCCGGCAAAGTTATCATATACATAAAGATTTTGTATACATTGTTAATTTTAGTAGTGACTTGAATTAAATCACCAGTAACATATGTCACCTTCATCAAGACGGAGGTCTTGCAGAGCAATTCTCAGCGTATGTTCTTCAAGTTTTGACATTATCTCTCAGAACATAAACATCTAGATAAACCAAATATACCTTGTTTCATGAGTTACACAGAACAAACGATAAACTGAAGGTGGAAACGTAATCTATGAAATTATTAGTGACCGATAGGATGGATATAAAGAGTTTGTGTAACTTCAAAATAAAAACAGATTTATAAAATACAACACTACATAAAACTTATAAACCCACGATGGCATATATAATGCTTTGGGCGTAGCTTAGATTGAATTAATGGTATAAAAACATAACTTTGCTCATATAATAGAAACTTGTGGAAACACTAGTCTAATGGTCAAAGTTAAACGGTTTCTACATAACAAATAAGATTCAATTTTTTTACGAATTATAGGATACAAACTTATCAAAAATTTTAGAATATTGTAAACATAATTGCTCGCTGTAGTCGTATATGTAGAGAAAACATGTCCACTGAAAATGTCGTACATGCAAAACTATCCCTCAATTCAAATGTTATGGAAATAATTTTGTCGTAATTTTTTTCATTAGTATAACATATGTTTTCTTTAAAATATAATAATGCATATATTACAAGTAGTTTATCATCATTTGTAATAAAAACATAGATTATATGATGATGTATTCCATATTAAAAAAATATAATAGCGAAATGTAAAACCTATAAATGAAATTACTTCATAATCATAATGTAACTCTTTTAAAAGACTGAAGTGTAAAAAAAAAAACTCTTTTCAAAGAAAGAATTTGAAACCCAAACCCAAATTCTGAAGCGTAGTAAGGTAGTAAAAATCAACTCAATGTATTAACTAAATCTAACAATAATAAAAGGAGAAAATGTAAAATGTGAGTCTATCCACATCAGCTTAAAACCAATCAGAAATTATCTTCATGCCACGTCACCAAATTACTACAACTACAGTTGAACTGGACCGAAATATATGGAATCTAATTCGAAGTTTCCCATTCTCAGGCAAACCCATCTCTCGGTCCAAAAGCGGAGACATATATCACCGACTCTCCACCCCAACATGTAGTATTGTGCATGCATTTTGCTATTTTTTCGGGGAAGCTTAGAGCAGGTTCTTAGGGTGGGTTCTTAGCAGAATATAAGAACCCGTCTCTTATCTTTTAACTAAAAAAACTAAGAACCGGCTCTTAGCGGAATAGAAGAACTCCACCCTAAAAACCCCTAATAATAATGCTCTTATGTCGTTGACTATTATACCCTCTGTATTGTACATAGAAAGTATATACCTACGGTGAATATTACAAAGCTAGTTTACCAAAAAAAGAATATTATGGTTTCTTCTTTTCTCTTCTATCCTCTCCTCTCTCTTTCTTCCTTGGGAGTTCAGGTCAGAAACCAATAATGGTGATCCCCAGTCTCCCATGGGAATTGGAATCAGAAATACTTTCTAGGGTTCCTCCCACATCTGTAAAGCAGTTGCGATTCACTTGTAAACGATGGAACGCTTTATTCAAAGATTACAAATTTATCAAGAATCACTTGTGCAAAGCAGCAACACAGATGGTCTTAAAGAAAGATAAATCGGTTTATTCATTCAGTTTTGATTTCCATGGAATCCACAATAGGTATGATCAATTGATTACGTTTACAGGAAAACTTCTGAGCTTAAAGGATTCAGAAGATGTCGAGATATATAAAACCTTTCACTGTGAAGGTTTATTGTTATGCACGACCAAAGACAATAGACTTGTGGTTTGGAACCCTTGTACTGGTCAAACCAGGTGGATCCAATCAAGGCTACCTATTAACAGTTACACCGAGTACCAAACGTGTTTTCTAGGATACGGAAACAAGAACAAATCATGTTATAGCTTCAAAATCTTGAGGTTTACCGATTATTATCACCAGACAGAGAGAGTTGGTAAGTTTGAAGTGTATGAGTTTGATGTTAGGATTTTTCAAGGCTCCTAAGACAAATGTTGCAGTATAAAAGATTGTCGAACCAATTCTGAGGGATATCAAAGCACCGAGAATGCAAGTACTCACTTAATCTAAGTGCAACCAATGATTTAGATGGGTTTTAAACTACTACTAATACTAGAAAGCAATTACAGAATGATACTTTCTTGATTAAGGGAAAAGAGAACTCATGGGCATAGGGATTAGACCTTGGGTGATCAAGTATCGAACTAAGGATGGCAAATGATCAATCAAACTATCGACATTAAGCCTAGACACAATTTTAAGCAAGCTCTATGTCTAGATAACTGCTCATTTGCTAACATATCTCAAAAATCAAATGTCTTTGGTTGAATAATATGAAAGCAATCATTACTAACAAGTCTATTAGCTATCTTAGCACCTTTAACAACAAATGTCTTTGGCAAA
>NC_027750.1:27233843-27234307 GCF_000695525.1 Brassica oleracea var. oleracea
AATGGAGATCAATCGTGCCTTCCTTCACATTAACAATAGCTCCTGCTGTAGCTAAGAATGGCCTTCCTAGAATCAATGGGTCTTGAGGCTCCTCACCCATCTCAAGCACCACAAAATCTGTAGGTATCTCATACCTTCCAATCTTCACAGGGAGGTCCTCTAAGATGCCCACAGGGTACTTCACTGAACGATCAGCTAACACCAGAGAGAGTCTACACTTCTTGTACTGAGTGAATCCAAGCTTCTTTGCAACAGACAAAGGCATCAAGCTGACACTAGCTCCCAAATCGCAGAGACATTTCTCAAATACCATAGGTCCAAGAGCACAAGGTAGTGTGAAGCATCCTGGATCCTCTAATTTCTCTGGAACATCAAGCCTCTGAATGATGGAACTGCACTCATGGGTAAGAATCGTCATGCCTTCCATCTCCTTCTTCTTTGCAGCTACAACATCTTTCAGGAAC
>NC_027750.1:27234450-27236071 GCF_000695525.1 Brassica oleracea var. oleracea
TTTTCTTCTCTTCCCCAACCTTTCCTTTACCTTTGGCTTCCGCAATCTTCTCCAAGATTTCATCATTGATTTTCTCATCAACAATCACCACTTCATCATCTAAGTTGATGGCCACCTCCTCACCTAGTTTCTCAGCATCCCTGGTGAGGGTTGTAGGAGGTAACTGCTTACCACTCCTAAGGGTGATAGCTTTGGTCTCCTTGGGGTTTTGATCAGATTTTCCAGGTAAAGATCATTGCTGGCGATTCTGGTTAATGTTCATGGAAGCAAACTGATTCTCTAAATTTTTGACTGTAGAAGTAAGATGTGAAAATTTGTTGTTGAGCTCATTGTAGCTCCCATCAATCTTGGAACGAAGGTTCTTCAACTCATAATACTACAAGAAAATGATGTTATTGTGACTAAATTTTGATACAAAAAATATTTGTCACAAATTTATGACATTTTAGATACGTTATGGTGACCAAATTTTTGTGTCACAGATGAGTAGCTTTTTCGACACAATATTGTGATGATTCAAATGGTATCTAAGTTTTGTCGCAATCAATGACAAAATTGTGACAAATTAACATTTGGTTAACATCTGTTACCATATTATGACTGTATGTCTCGTCACACTTAATTACGAACTTGTGATGGAAAAGTTAGTTTTACTTTGTGACTGTATAATAACAAAATAATAGTTTCTAACTGGTACATATCGTAGATGAAATTTTTTGTAATAAACTTCTACTCAAAGATGTATGAAATCCATGAAATATTTAGAAATTGATTTAGTAATGTTTAGATGGTCGATTTATATGTCCCTATATATAAACCTGAAGGATTTTCAAAAAGTACTTTTTCTTATAATAATTGAAAATATGGATGTTTTATATATCATTTATGATAAGTTTTAAATTATGTATAAACTAAAAGTTTATTATTTATGTAAATCAGATTAGAGAAAGAAAAATAAATATATAGTTTGTATTAGAAAGAAGATTATATGAAAAAATGATAAACAATAGAAAATATCAACTATTTCTATTGAAGATGGATCGTAATATACAAAAGGTAAAGATACTTTAATCTGAATCCACCCGTATCTGTCTATCTTAAGCCGGACCCTCTTAGACTAAGTAGAGGCTTATTAGAGCTCATTAGCCTAGATACCCTAAATGTAAAGTGTATGTATTTCCTCCAAAAGAAAAGCCGCAGAGGCACCTTAGAAAGGGCGAGAGCGTAAAAATGGAACCACCAGTCGTTTCTGGCGCTGTGGTGGTATGCGTATCTGGGACATTATGGAGAGTTCAATAGAGAGTAGATCTTAAGCTTAAAGACAGCAGGGGTGAAGCAGATCTGAGCCATAAGTAATAAAATCATGGAAGAAAAAGCCAGTTACGAGATGGACACCTTTAAAGAATACAAGTTAGCGGTCGTACCTTTCGCTTCGTGTGCAAGAATCAACCGAAGCTAAAAATCAAGAAGCCCTTTATCATGAATCACAACTATTTTTTTCGCAACTAGAGATCGCTAAACTGAATCTGATCGCATATTAGAATATTCTTGTTATAAAAAGAACTGGAATTTATTTGTATCGCAAGAATTTAAATAAGGGCAAAATTTTATACCCGTAGAA
>NC_027750.1:27236171-27237422 GCF_000695525.1 Brassica oleracea var. oleracea
GTGAAATGGTGTGTTTCTAAACGATCGAACTCGATCGTATATATAGAAAAAAAATCTACTGTGCAAATTGTGCAACGGGACCCACATCTTTAATTATTTCAACATTTTCGGTGGCCGGTGCTTTTGACTTTCATAACAATTCTTTTATTGTTGTTTATTAATTTATTTTAAGTTATCAGTTTATTTTGGTATTGTTTTCATTATTATGTATTTAAACTACAAATTCATCAATAATATAGTGATCAATGTTGAAACTTTTGAGATGACAAATTAATAATTAATTAAGCCAAAAGTTTGATGATAAATTAGCGACGAAATATAAAAATTAATATGAATTAGTGACAATTATTTAGTAATAAAATGTTACAAAGTTTAAGGGCACGAATAGTTACAATGAAGATGGATTAGTAATTATTTTTTGTATTTTTTTGCGACGGTTTGAAACTTTATTTTAGTGGTAACTAGAGACGAAATTAAGACATGTAGACTGGTCACGTAATATGACAATTTTGTGATGTTAACTGTAGTTGGTAATTGTAACGTTTTTCTTACTTTTGTAAATAGTAGCTATCTGTGGCGAAATAGTTACAATATATATCGTCATAAACAGAGTGACGTTTTTTGTTACCAACAAAATTTGTGACGATCATATTGTCACTGTTTTAAGAACGTCACAAACCGGTCACAATATTTTTATTGTTACGAATTATTCTTTATTGTGATAAAAAAGATCGTAACAATATGACTATTTTTTTGTAGTGTATAACCAACATGCTTCTCACTTCTAGTCTGAGATTCCAAGATTTGTTTCAGTAAGGGATTAGTGCTGCTCTCTTGAGGAGCAGAGGAACCAGACGAGGGGTTTTGCTAAGGCTGATAGCTGTCTTGCTGGTTGTTTCTAGGCGGATAACCACTCTGTCGGTTGTTGGGATATGATTTATGTTGGTAGTTGTTGTACTGAAAGTTGGGCTCTTTTTTGTACCAGCTACCATTGTTGTTGATGAAACACAGCTCTTCCTGACCTTCCAAACCCTCAACCTCATGGACAACAGGTGGTGTCTCTTGGCTTGGGTTACCAACAAAGTGCAGCTGCTCTTGGGTGGCTTTATCAGCAGTGAGGATGTCTATCTTATCCTGTAGAGCTTTCAACTCCTTCCTCGTCTGCTTATCATCTGTTCGAATGCTTCTGTCGTGGTCTCCACTGTAGACTGCATCACTCTTCACCATGTTGTCAACCAGCTCTTCTGCATC
>NC_027750.1:27237449-27237712 GCF_000695525.1 Brassica oleracea var. oleracea
ATTAGCTGTATCCAGTCTGGCCCTGTACTTAGGAAGAGCACCACGGTAGAATGTGCTCAGCAAGCCCTCCTTAGAGAAACCATGGTGTGGGCATTGAGCTTGGTAGCCCCTGAATCTCTCCCAGGCTTCACTGAAGCCTTCCAAGTTCTTCTGTTGAAAGCTGGAAATCTCATTTCTCAGCTTAGCAGTTCTTGAAGTAGAGAAGAACTTCTCCAAGAGCTTTCTTGCATTCATCCCAAGTGGTGATAGAATCGCTGGGTAGA
>NC_027750.1:27239537-27248259 GCF_000695525.1 Brassica oleracea var. oleracea
AGTTCATGGCGTCGCTCCGGTAGGTCGCTCCCATGCATTGCTCGTCCAATGATCACCTTAATCACCTCTTTTGAGCTCCAAACGCATCCAAATATCTCCAAGAACTCCATGTGGTACTCCAATACCTAATAGAGACATATGTATGCAAAATGCAACCTAGACATGGCTAAATCCTAATCTATATGATGAAAATGCACATGAATAAATGGATAAAATAATGTAAATATGCAAGATATCAGAGTTTAACTCTGATTCATGGAAATTTTTTCATGACAATGTTATTAATCGGGGAAGAATATCATCTCTTGGAGTGTCTTTAAAGGGAAATACCTACTGGTTAGGTTCAGATGATGAAGACTTAAAAGGAAATAGTTACTGGTTAGATTCAGATGTCTTCAATCCCGAGTCAGAGCACTATCTGGTTAATTTTATTCTCAGATTTGATTTCACAACAGAGAGATTTGAACGTCTGTCTCTTCCTTCTCAGAGTGATGATTCTGAAGCGGGTGAAGTTATATCCCACTGGGTTCTATCAGTTGTCAGAGAAGAGAAACTTGCCTTGTTATCTCAGAACTTTGTTTATTATAGTCCATTAGAGATGAAGATATGGATGACCAATACTAAGGCTGATGAGGTCAAAGATTTGTCGTGGAGCAAATTCTTTTTTTTTTTGTCACAGAACTTTCATTAAAAACTCAGAAATAGAGAATGGACCCAAAGATGGCCCAACTCATGAAGTCCATTACAAAGATAAGAAGACTTGAAGAGCTTTTTTTCGCTACAACTGCGGGTAAAGTAGAAAAATGATAAACGTAGATTGATGCAAAACCAGAGGAGATCGATCGGATGTCTTTCACAATTCCGATGATTTCTTTAAACTGGAGTTTGCCGGAAATAGCTCTGACGAGCGTTGAAATAGCGGAGAAAACCTTGAGCTTTTGGAACTCGAGGGTTAGCACCATGGGCGATCGCATCGCCAAGAACCAAAGTCCAACATGACTTGATTTGACATTGAAGAACAAAGAAGATGGTCCAGAAGCTGAATAATAAAGCAAGAAACCATGTAGCCCCGTTAAGAACCAATTCTGTACTTGGGCTATGTGAACCCGGATGAAAGGACGTGAAAGGCTCTCAACAGCCATAAAATGGGCCAGGCCCATTGGAGACAAAGTATTGGTCTTTCTGATTAGGTCACGGCTCTTGAATATGACGAGGAAGTACGGATAACGGCGGCGTGACGGAGAGGAACTAAACTCAGGCAAATACCTTACGGTGGTGAAGAGGTTGTGGGATGCAACAAACATACCCGACAGAATTGTTGTCCTGGCGGTGGAGGATGTACTGCAGTAGGGTTGAAGCGGCGGAGAGTAGACTTCTCGTCCAGAAACAATTTGTATGAGTTTGATACGGTGCTGAAGAGGCTGAGGTTGTGTTGACTTTGGATGAGTCACGGGGGCGGCGGTTTGAATTCGTACTGATTGAACAGACCTGGACCTTGCATCCGCTTGTGAGGAGGGAGTGGTGGCTAGGATGGTAGCAGGGGTTGCAGTGACGACGAGTGAAGCGGAAGGAGCGGTGGTACTGGCGAGGATGGTAGAGGACGCGGTGGCAGAAGAGTAGGTCTGACGGATTGAGACGAACCAAGAAGCAGAGTAACCTATGAATTGAGATCTGGCTTGTAGCCGCTGACTCGATTTCAACCCTTGTCGTGACACTAAATCTCGTCGGTGGCGGGAGAGTGGAGATCCATGAGACCAAGTCACCAACTCGTCAGAGTATGCTGATGTGCGGTACGGTTTCGGTGAGAGGGTGAGGTGCTGTCGGAGAGTGTCTTTATACATAGATGTAAGCGTTGATGTTTTTGACAGAGAGCAATCCACAGCTCTAGAAGCCGACCTAGGAGAGGTGGTTCTCGGAACTGCAGATTTGATGGAGCTCAAAACACGACGGAAGACGGTCAACGTCTCGTCAAACACTGGTGGGAGGAGAGACGAACCGGTGAGCCTTAGACGGTCCGAAGGAGTCGGACGAGAATCCAAGAGAAACAAAAAAGGAAGAAGCATGGTTGCGGCGGAACGGAGGCGACGCCGGCAAGCTCTCAAGCCGCCGGCATCGATTTTGAAACTCAGATCTGGGCACAGATATATCTGTGCCCGAGAGTGTCCGCTTTGTTTCGTGGAGCAAATTCTTAGTAGTGGATTTGAGTAATATATATCTTATGATGAGGGTGGTGAGTTTTTTGGTGGACGAGGAGAATGAAAAGGTCATGTGTTTGTCATCAAGAGGATGACGATCAAGAGAGTACCAGAATATACGTTGCTGGACAAGATATATATAAACCAGTCTATAGTGATTTTAAGGAAACTCACTATGACAGGAGAAGGAAACCCCTTAGTCCACTTCTCCTCAGTTATGTTCCGAGTTTGGTCCAAATTCCGGCAAAGCAAAGAATATATGATCCATTTTAACAAATGCTGAGACTAAATTCCTCTCTGTTCATCCTTTTGAATTTCATGCATCCAAACAACTAAATAAATAAATATATAAAAAGGCTTTAGCTCTGTGACTCTACAAATAAAGCCAAAATCAAGATCAAGATCATGACCTTTTTCATCATCATTCTGCCAACATAAAAGGGTCAACTTCTCCGAGATCTGCGACCAATGGTTCTAATTCTGGCTGGTCCTCGTCTTCTGGTACTAAGTACGTTGGAAAGGGAAGCTTCGAGATGTCTGGTTTCTTGTAATACGCGTCTTTTATGAATACAAAGTTTCCTTCTGCACCAGGAACCTGCAAACAAACACCAATTCACAATCTTGACCTACTAAGAAGTAGACCCAGTGACACTCACATAGACACCCACTCGCAGATTGAGATACTTACTTCTCCTCTGCACCCATTCTCCCAGGCATCTTTTGTCCCTTGAACACCTGCCTCAGCGTGTTCAACAAGTCAGTTCTTGTGAATATGCTTCATTAGGAAGCAGTTTCGACACATACCTTTCCCGGAGCATCTCTTTGACCTGTGGAACCAATTGTTCGTTGCGCCTTTGAACAACCATGTGATGCATCCCCTCCAGCCGCATCAAATCTCTTCATGACTCGCTGCAAAATCACATAACAAAAAAAAAAGACATCAATAACACATCCATTGCTCAGACATTGTGACACATTGTTACTTAAAAGGATTCACCTGAAAACCTTTCCGACGAGTGATCCCCGTGACATCGGCATACTGTCCCGGAACAAAATGTTGGACACCGAGTGAAGTCCCAACGGGAAGCATAGCGTCTTCCGTCACAGGAAACTCTCTCAACTTCCTTTTCAACGCCACACCTTGAGCTCTGAAATGACCCAACACAGGCATTGTCAAATGTTTAGCCTTCTTGTGCCCACATCAGATCTAAACCAGCCACACTTATTCTTCATAACTAAACTAGAGAATGAAAACTACCTGTAACGCAAAGATTCCTTCTTTCTCAACAGTTTTGACCTGAGAGACGATGTTGTAATCGACCCAGAGGATAGAAATAGGAACCCTAGCTCCCCATTTGTCCCAGAGTGCAGTCATCCCCCCACTTGGACGGCGATTATCCCTGTCCTTTTAGAGCTCCGGGACATTTCACCGGGTTTCGCCTAGATGATCCGACTCGGAGCCCCGGTTATATCGGATTCCCTAACGTCGAGCAACCCAGCATCGGAGCTGAATCGTTTGAGGAGAAAGAAGCTACAATGAAAAAGAGATTGGGAGGATGAAGGGGTTATAGACCGGGTTGATAGAGACTGACTGATCCGAGAAATGAAGCCTCTTGGTATGACCTTCATGGCTTCGACCGAAGTAAAGTAACCTTCAATGTCGGAATAAGGAGCAGAGATGCAGAAACCGGAACTCGTAGGGTTTTAGTTGCTACACGTAAACAAACCCTCCAAAATGCTACGTAATAACAAACCCTCTAACCGGAAAAGAGGCTCCAGAATGCTACTTGTAACAACCTCGCTAACCGAAAGAGAGCGTCCAAAACGCTACTAGTGACAAACCCCCTAAGCGAAAGAGTAATGTTGATTTATTTACTCACTTGAGCTATATTGTTGAATCAAAATATAGCCAAACCAAACCATGCATCTTAGAACATCATTATCCCACCAACCGTGAAAGGTTGCTTAATATATATATTTTTTTTGTCAGAATAAAAAAAAAAAAAATTTAAAACGCACCGATCGTAGGCCGCCACGTGTTGGTGGAGCCCGCGAACAGTACAAGCAACGAAAAAAGCTCGGTGCTTATTTTGCATGCGGAAACGACGATGCTTGTGTTTTTGGTGGGCTCCAGGCCATAAGCAATATTTTTTTGCTCGCGATAAAAATGCTCTTAAACAGGTGTCAAACATAGTTTTTTTTTTCTTTTTTCTTTGAAAAAATGACATTCAATTAAAAATAAAAATATAATGGTTTTGTAACCATAAAGTTTTAGAAAGTATGATAAGATAAGCCTCATATCTAGCCAAGCAATAGCTTAGAAAAAGAGAAACTTATAATACATAAGCTTAACGAAACAAGACAAGGAGCAAACACAAGGGAGTTTGGTATCCGCGCCTCGACGACCTCGTTTACCTTTCTCTCATATTGTTCCAATCCATATCTTGATATTTTTGAAGTGGTTTTATTGGCCTTCCACCTCTTGACATGCTGAAATTTGCCGTAGCATCACTCAAAAACCCATCTCGATTATCCTGCTCAGTTTGCTGATCAGTTTGGCTATGAGAGAGGCTGTCATGTATAGGTGAATGCATAAAGGCCAATGAATTTTTCCTTGAAACCAAATTGGTCTCAGAAACAATAATAGGTGATGGAATTCCTTCCGTAATAGGATTTTGAGTTGGAGCAGGTAAGGTCCCTGCTAATGGTGATGAAGTAGACTGAAAGTTGGAGCTGGCTACTGTTACCTTAGAGTAAGTGGGGAAGTTTGCTGGCGTTGTAGGATCATTCGGTTCAACACCCTCTTGTGTTTGCATCTCTTCAAACTCTGTTTCAGTAGTGCCTTTTACACTAGAATGACCTTGTGCTTTTTCAGCTGAAACCAAATTAGCTTCTGAATTTTCTTCTTGTACCACCATATGACCTGATGCAATATTGATCTGAGTTTGTCACACAGAGTTGGCTTTAACCTTTTATTTGCATCGGAAACGAAGGACATAACTCAAGTGACATTCTACACAGCCTTCACAGGAATTCTTAGCATGGATTGTACCCATATGAGTTTATTTTTATGCCTCATTTCTTTGAAGGAATGTTAGAATTTGGGAACTCATAAGGAAGATCCTTATTTACTAGATGCATGTATCGCTAAACTCATAAGGATAAAACGTTGACGTCTATTAGATGTATCGCTAAAATATAAGAAAACGAACATGTGAACAAACAACAACGAGGAGAATTGTTAAAGAAACGAAATATTACATTTCAAAACGTCATACAAAGGAAAATGAAATAGTCTTTGTCTGAAAACAGACTTGAAGGAAGGAAAGAAAGAAAACATTCAAACTGAAGGACAAATGTGAAACTGCTGAATCAATCATCCAAAGAGAGAGAGAGCTTATATTATACTGATGAATCTTTGTTTACGGAGGAGCACCTCTTCCTGATCTCACCCTTGTTCCCGGTGAGGATTTCAACGAAGCCAAGGTTAACCATTGACTCAGAGAAATCTTCGTTGAAAGAAGATCCAGCAGTAGCAACTTGTGTGTCAATGTAACTTTTGGTCTCAGGGTCATCAAGAAGTGCTGAGTCAGATGAGAACAAACCCTTCCTCTGAGCCACAATATTGAAGTAATTAGAGTCAAACGTCTTGACATTGCCTGGGTCCATCTCAACCGAGGACGTGAAATCAGTTGGCTTGCACCTTCTCTTCAATTCCCTAACGTAGCTAGGTTTCATCGAAGTGTCAAAATCGCCTTTCCCAGTGAAGTTGTAGATACGGCGGTTGATGAGACCACAATTAGAGATTCCAATGGTGTGACCCGCTGCGCAGGAAACCGTTCTAATTCAGCTTATATGGTAACATCTAATTATTGTCAACTTTCAGAAAGAAAAAATTGTACATACCTGAGAGAACGACAAGGTCTTTACTGGTAAGACCCTTGTCCGAGAAATTCTGTTTCAGTGCAGCTATTCCGGTGAATGGGGATGGTAAATTAACCTCAGATTTTCTTGAGAAACGTCCATCCCTCCGGCCCAGTGGTACCGCCCACCCGGGTCCGTTGATCTATAAAAAACCATTACAAAGTTATATATTAATCTGATTTCAAAGGTTCTCTTAGAACGAAAAGAAGTCAGTGCAGTGCTAAAATGATACCGCTAAGACAGCGTCTCTGGCGACCAAGGCAAGTACATCAGCGCATGAAACCACACCAGGACACTTCTTCTCTAACGCTGTCTTGGCAGCATCGACCACTTGGTAGCCTCTAAGAGACAAACTAGGGAGAGCGTCTCTTTCTGCATCCTTGTTTGGAGATTTCAGAAGAACGGAACCATCACATCCCTATATGGATCATAACAAGTGTTAATATTGTTCTTCATATATCTATTGCTATAGTTTAAGAAAAGAAATAGAGAAGTGAAGTAAGTTTACTCTGACGAAACAATCATGAAAATGCAACCTTAGAAGCGCGGCGGCAAGACTAGGTTGGTGAGAAACATACTGATCAGTGATACGACGGACAATGGCTTCTGCATCCGGACACCTGTTTTTGTAGAAGTTAAGGTCAAGATTCTGAGAAACTGAAACTCCAAGAACGCTCATAAGAACCACAAGGACAAGAAGGTTCTTGTTCGTCATCACTCTCTCTCTCTCCCCTTTCTTAGGTCGTTTGCTTTTGTTGAGTATTACCAAAGAAAAGTAAGAACAAGCTTGGAGATGATATTGAAGAGAGTCTTAGGCCTTTTATAGATCATCCAGAGACATGAAAACGTCCATGGAGAAGTGTCAAGTGGGAGTTAGATAAAAGCCCATTTGCAGTATTCCTCTCTTTCTTAATTTTAGTTTTAAAAATAGGAGGAGGAGGTAAACATTGCGAGTACTCCACTATCTTTACTAGGTGAATAGTCTCCGCGCAAGCACGGGGTCGGCTACATTATAGGTGCATTGTATAGTTTTGTTTACGGAATTTTATTGTTTTTTTGTCTATAATGTGATGGATGAGACTTTGGAAATTACATAGGTTGATGAGTTTGATATAAGAATGAATGACGAAGTCATATGTTGATATTTTTATATCTTATATGTTCAAAGTTGAGGGTGATGGAACTTGTTAGTGTTTACTTAGTTAGTGGCATGAAAAAAGATAATAAATTTAACAATTTAAATAACAATAAAATAAAATTTTCCTCTTATTTCACCAATTGTTTTTAGAAAAAAATAGAATTGTAATATATTTTAAAAAAAATTATAACATTTTTAGAATTACATACTTAGAAAATTATTTTATTTATATATTTTTTTCTGGACTTTGTTATAGATGATTTGGGGGTGACAAAAAAGTCTGAAATATGGCCAAATATAATTTTTTTTAAAAGCATGACTTTAAAATGTTAGGGTTTCAAAATAGATGAGCCCTGAATCTGTGGTTTAGTCTGATACTGAGAAAACTGTTAGGACTTCAACTCATTTTTTTCTCTATGTTGGGAATGTGGGCACTAATTTCCCGATTCATGTAGGTAAAATTGTTTCTTAGTTTGTGAAATTGAAAAACGTAGATTGATTTTAAGCATGATTGATGAGAGGTTTACTTGCATCAGCTTCGTCTGCCGTGGGTGTTGAGTTTCGTCGGCGCCAGATGTTAGACATGTAAGAGAGAATGTCTGAATATGTTAATTTCTTGTTTTGTTTTTTCTTCTCTTGTGTTTTGTAGGTTCCACTCTTTGCTCAGGTTGTACAAAAGATGAAGTCTGGCTAGACCGTCTCACTTCTCTGAAGTATTCCTTTGATCAACCTCCCACTAACATATATCTTCTGATTTGTCTTGAAGTCAAGGAGCTTCCAGAAAAATTAGCTTCCATCTGCAGTTCCGCTTGGAATGGAGAAATTAGTTCTGAAATACCGCATAAAAAACATATTGGCAAATGACTAATGATTGTCAACAACTATTACTATACTAAATAGAAAAGAAATCAAGGTTTTTTGTTCTGCGCAAACTAAAATCTTACAACAGGGTTGTCACAGTCTTTTTTTCAGGAGCAAGATCTTTTTCTTCCCAGAAACCATAGTCAATGCAATCCTTGGGAGATAGCTATCCATGACAGAGGCTAAAATTGCGTAGATGAAAAAATAGATCAGAAACATAGTGGATTTTTTAGGAATAAGGAAAATATGGGATAAGTTGTTGACTAATTACCAGTTTCAGTTGTTGGTATGTCATTACACTTGAATTTGTCTGATTGTAATCTTGCTTTGAGCTGCCAAATATGCTATGTTTACCAGTTTCTAGGTTTGTGTTCGCAATCACTTGGCAATTGTCGAACATTCTAATCTTGACTGGAGATTGATCTCAGGAGCACCTGTGATGACTTCACCAATAATGGTTAGTGAGATGAAACGAATGAGAAATGGATAATCAGTTGTCGTGTACATCCTTGAGCACCTAGCAACCTCAAAATGATCGACTTTCACAATGGAACCTTCATTCAAAGATGGCATGTAATGATTAGCACGTCTGACGGGAGTAAAC
>NC_027750.1:27248440-27267820 GCF_000695525.1 Brassica oleracea var. oleracea
CCGGGACGCCGGTTTGAGAAACTGGAGAGGCAGAGAGAAACATTTTCTAGAAGATGAAGATTGGATTCATCAAAGATGAGAATCATATATATAGGGTTTACAAAGGGGCTACAAATCAGGAACATTTATGATAAAGCGATTTAAGATGGGGACATGAAGAGTTCACCGGTGAAAAAATAGATTACGAACACACACGGCGCAACTCTGTAACTCAGACTTGTTTGAGACAATGAT
The DNA here is from genome assembly GCF_000695525.1 of Brassica oleracea var. oleracea. NCBI lineage: Eukaryota > Viridiplantae > Streptophyta > Magnoliopsida > Brassicales > Brassicaceae > Brassica > Brassica oleracea. Next base: position 27,248,675 of record NC_027750.1, read on the forward strand.
GAAAAGAACCTGAATTCATGTTAAACGACAACAGTTTACAATATAGGAAAACCATAATTGTTGCAAACTTGAGTTTTTTTCATATAACGTGATGAATCCCATTAAAAAATGAAACCCATAATACACTTGTAGGTCCGATCCTCAGAGGAAGCCGAAGAAACAAGGGCTTCCGACCTTCATAAATATATATTAGGTTCGGCCATCAATGTACAAAGTATCAGTTAGTTTAGTGGTATAAATGTTGGTGTTTATATCTCAATAACCCGGGTTCGAGCCATGAGCTTGATATTTTTTCACACTTTTTAAAAGTGGGGTCATCGAAATGCTGACGTGGCGCGCTGAGGAGTGAACAAAAAATCAACTATTATAATATAGATTTTTTGTGTTTGAGTATAAACTTTTCGGAGCATGTTTATTGTAGGTCTCTTAAGTTGAGTTTCTTATCGTAATATAAGATACGTCTTTTAATATAAGAGACATCTCTTAGTTTTTTTAGTTAAAATCTAAGAGACCATATCTTATATCTTATATTATGCTAACAGACCTAACCTAAGAGACCTGTAATAAACATGTTTTCATAGACAAGAACAACTCAAAATCATGCAACGACTAAGAAAGCTTCAAACCCTCTTTTGCTCTTTGAAAAGCTATTGACATTGGGCAACCTGTAGTTTAGGGCTGCACTTTTATTAGTACTAAGCTCTATAAACTGTTATCGTATGTGGAATTCACGTTCTAGTATTATCTTAGAAAATGATCCAAGTTGCTAATATACTGCACTCTCCTGTGCGGCAACTAGCGGCGAATCAAATGCTAAGATACTTCTACCGTTCTACACATAAAAAATATGCTCAAAGAACAATAATTTATGTATTTATTTATTTATCTTTGATGTTAAAAATAATGAAAAGTCTTGTTAACCTTTGATGAATTCAATTTTCCTAAATCCATACTTACTCATTTCTCATTCACTTCTCTTTCTTCTTGCATTTTTTTCTTCAATAATTTTCTTTATTTTTCTTCTTTTATATATCGTCTCTTCTCATCTTTTTTTTTTAATTCTCTTTTTATTCTTTTGTTTCCTTCTCTTCCCTTATAAATTCACTTTGATTCGCCATTTTCTTCCTTCGAATTGCAGATATTATTATTTTCCTTATTTTAACATTATTAGGGTTCACTTTTTGTATTTCTTCTTCTTAGTTTTTTTTAATCAATTTCTTCATTAATTTTTATTTTTTTTTCCGTTCTATATATTCCCATCTACAGATCTGTACAGTTACAATAACATATGGAAAATGAAGTAAAAATACAATCCAAAATATAATTTTACCAAGCTGTAGGATCTTTTTTTTTGAGCAACTACCAAGTTGTATGATCAACGAATATAACTTGGTATAATTGTATAAATTAGTATGACTAGGTTATAGTTTTACCAAGAGAAAACAATTAAATAATTATTGGACTTCGTATAACTGAACTTTTATTTTTATTAATTCTACTTCAAAACTTAAAATTATATAAAAAAAAATCATATCTGAAGTTTAAAATTTTTATTTCGAAATATAAAACCAAAAATTCTCTTAATTTGTTAAGAGTATGCCAGATTAATTTTCCATTAAGAACACTAGTTCCTTTTGATCTTGTTTTTATCTGTTCAAGACCACCCCCTAGATGTTTAGGCTTCGAATGGTGATGAATCGCCCCGAACCGCACCGCTGCTAATATTAACAAAAATTTCTACATATACATATGTACCCTGTTCGAAACTACGCTAGGCGTGAGTCGGGCGCTCGGTTGGCGCCTAGCGAGTTAACGAAAAATCGGAGATTAATCGGGGAGTATTCGGGGCCTAGTTTAATTTATTTTTTATTTAATTTAATATTTTTATTTAAATATATATGGTTAAAATGATAAAAATATGATAATATTGTAATATTTTATATAATTATTAAAATTTATATTACTACTTATTTCTAATAAAATTAATTGTATATTTATTTGATACAATACAAATATTTAAACTCAAGAAACGTGAGACCTATGTTGTTTTATTTAAATCATTCATAATATATTTATAAAAGCTGATGAAATGTTACACATCATCCAAATCTAAAAGGTCCAGCAATAAATCTTGGACAGTAAATAACGATAAAGAAGAAAAATATAAAAGGTTAATAAGAAAGTCCCACATCGACAACAATGGAAAAGCTGATACCTCATGTACTCTATAAATAGAGGCACTTTGTCCACATTTAGCTTGCAAGGTGGGCTTTTATTTATTTATTAAAAAACGGTAACTTGCCAAAGTAATAAAAAAATTGCCTATTTGGCGCTTAAAAATCGGCGTAGAGACGATTTTTTACTCTAGGCGGCCGATTACATGGTTGGCCGAGTAGGTGCTCCGATTTGGGCTAAATCGCCACAGAACATTCACGCTGAGCGTCTAGCCGGCCGATTATGCGGCTAGACGCCCGCGTTTTTGAACAGGGCATATGTATCTATATGTTTTGTTACTATTACAACCACACCGCAGTTGTTCCGCACGTCACCATTCGCATATTGGATGATCAAATGACGATGACGATATGTTTTCTTAAGGGTTTAGAATTGTTTCTAAAAGGTTCATAATTGTTTCTGGAGGATTCAGAATTGTTTTTAATGATTCAAAAAAATAAAATTTAACCATAATTTTTAATTTATTTCAAAAAGCATCCTTTTTCCACACCAAAAATTAGCTAAATTCCAAAACAAATTCTGCCAATTTGATATGATATTTCAGTGAGGAAAAAAAAACAGGAACATTGACATGGGGTTATTTCCTCTTATTTGCAAGAGAGATTTTACATTTTATTGTTTGTTTCTTTGTTTGTTTTAACAAGATTTTGGAGGATCAAGACTTGTGAAGCCGTTTTAAAATTTTATAAGTGATATGTCGCCCAACTAGTGACGACGAAACAATGCAAAATCCGTTTTGTTTGTCCTTTTTTTTAAAAAAAAACTGAAAGACGGGTATATTTTTTGTTTTACAATTTTTATAGAAATTTAATTTCATATTTGTGTTTTTATTTATAATTATATTTATATGTTTATTTGTAATTCTATTTAGTAAATAAATGGGTTTTGTAAATTTTGAACCAATGTAAATAAAAATCACGTTACCTTTGAAAGCGCGGCATTAATTTTTGACGATAACCTTTTTTGTTTAAAAAAATTATGAATATTTCTATGCATTGGTTGATTTAATTTATAACAAAGTCTCACCTTTTGATGCGTATATGATTTTACTTATACATGAAAAGTATGTATTTTAGAAATTTTCTATGTATAGAAATATTCCTCATTTTGAAATTATTAATTCTGATATACTTAAATTATCTTTCTTTTTTATGTTTAGAATATATTGATTAAAATACTAAATATATTGATTAGATATTATTTGGAGTAATGTAAATGAAACAAATATATTGAAAAAAAACAAAAATCTTAAGATTAATATTTGATGTATTAGGCATACTAGATATCTTTATATATTAGTTTAGTATAATAAAAGAATTTGTTAGTATATTTGTTTATATATCCAAATTTATTTATTTTTGTTGTATTGAAGATTTCATATTGTAATTTTAGAACTTAAAATATTAATCAAAACCTGTTCTAATGACTTTTGTTATTTAGATCTCATTTTCAAAATTCTCACAAAACGAATAGTTAACTACTTATAATATTGCAGTTCTAATAATAATCTATAAAAATTTAACCCCTCTGTAAAAAATACATAATACGAAATCTCTCAAGTGTCCACAATGTCTGATATAGTTTGTTTTTAATAGTGTTGATATTTGATATAGTACGTGAATTAATGGTAGAAGTCAACCTATTATAATTTTTTGCTCTGATATACTTCATCCGTTTCTTAAAGATACATATTTTATAGAAAAAAATTTATTTCTAAATGATTCATTTTTTACATTTTCAACGCATGTTTTATTAATTAATTGTAAACTTTAAAAATCTTAATTGCATTAATTGATTTTTTATTAACTTTAAATTGTGGAAAAAAATAAACACAAAAAATTATGTAAATTTAATGTATTTTATTAAAATGCGTAAAAAATATAAAATATGGGTTTTTTTAGGAATGCTCCTTTTAACGTAGGGTCATTGGGTTAGTTTACAAAAAAAAAAAAGAATATACATTAGTGGATTACCGTTATATTATTTGCTTACAATTAATATGGATGTTCACTTATATAAAGAGAATAATAAGTGACTTTTTTTAATTAAAAAAACTGAATAGTTAGACATAATATTTATTTATCTTATTATTAATAGAATAGATAAAATATGTGGACGACAACACAAAATCCTACGTGGCTTATCCATAACTGCAAATTAAATAAAGGTAATGGTAGATTATAAATTCAAATAATTATTTTCTTCTTTTTTCACAAAATGTACTTGAATGTCTGCGATTCGTCCATCTCCGATTCCAATCCCGAGATGCAGATCCCAGACGGTGTACCTTCGCCTTCACTCGATCCACTTTATTCATCAACGCCGACGTCGACGGTGGAATCCGAGGTCCGAAGCGGAGGACACCGCGGTTGAATCGACAGCTCGGTCTCCGGAGGCAGCGGGAGGGAAAATGGTGGTGGAGCTAGTCGGAGCTTTCAATGAAGTGACGGAGAGGATGAATTCGGTTTGGTTGTCTACGTCTTCGTCTAGGTTGCTCTTTAAGGCTCTGAAGCTCTCGATCCCGATCTTGCAGTCTCTCCCTCTCGCCTCTGATGGTCGCTCTCCCCTATCCAAGGCTCTTTCCCTTTCTATCCTCCTCGCTGATCTCCAGGTTCCCCTCTCCTTGGATTTAGGATTGGGTATTCGGATAATTGGGTCGGGTTTTTGGGTTCAATCTCATTACCCTCACTCGGATCTTATAGTATTTATGTTCGGTCCAGTTTGGTTAATAATATTTCAGGTTTCAAACAAATTTTATTACTACTTAATATCTATTTTGGATCCGAAATTGAGTTCGGTTAATGATATTCCTGAGTAGAATATTTTGCAATTGAATCAAAATAAACATGTAACTAAATATTTGAATTAGTTATTTAAGCTTCACAATTCAAATCTTCTTACATTTATTGGGTTTGGTCTTTTATGGTTGTTTATGATTTTCGGGTATCCATTCGGGTCGGGTCGGGTCTACCCAAAATTCCACTTTAGAAGATTCGTTCGGTTATTTTTATATATTGAATCGGGTGCGGATTTAGGTTTTTGGGTATGGTTTCGAGACGAATCTCGGATTCAGTTACAAATGCTCGGACATAGTTTTATGTTCGGATGCTTAGGTTCTGTTATTGCTTCTGTGGCAAGAATTGGAGGTCAATTTGTTAGGAAACATAGAATGTGTTACTCATCAGAATACATCTCTGTTCACTAATACTTTGAGTTACTATCCTACTATAATGTCAGATGGATGCTGAAGTTATCTCAGCGAGCATATTGAGTGAAGCCGTGGAGGCCAATGCGATATCCATACACGAAGTCAGAGACCAGATCGGTACAGGAACTGCTCATCTGCTTCACGAGATCTTCCGCGTCAAAAACATCCCTTTCAAAGTCGATGTCCTGGACGACGAAACAGCTGCTTCCCTTAGAAAATTCTACCTCACCTACTACGACATCAGAGCTGTGATCATGGACCTCGTTTCGAAGCTCGATGAGATGAGGCATTTAGACCACTTGCCGAGGTATCGCCAGCAGATTCTCTCCCTCCAAGTGTTGAAGATCTACTCTCCTCTGGCTCATGCAGTGGGAGCTAATCACCTCTCGCTTGAGCTTGAGGACATCTCTTTCCGTTACCTTTTCCCGTGCTCGTACCTCTACTTAGACTCTTGGTTAAGAGGCCATGAAAACGGGTCTAAACCGTTGATAGACGTGTACAAAGAGCAGCTTCTTTGCTCTTTGAAAGGTGATTTGGTTTTGTCTGGAATGGTAGATGATGTATACGTGAAAGGGAGGTATAAAAGCCGGTACAGCATGATGAAGAAGCTTCTTAGAGATGGGCGTAAACCGGAGGAAGTGAACGACGTTCTCGGTCTCCGTGTCATACTGATGCCTAACGATGATGAAGTCGGCGAAAAGGCTTGTTACAGGACGAGCGAGATTGTTCGGTCTATATGGAAAGAGATCCCACGTAGAACGAAAGACTACATCGCTAAGCCGAAAGCGAATGGGTATAGGAGTTTGCATATGGCGGTTGATGTTAGCGATAGTGATCAGACGAGGCCTTTGATGGAGATTCAGATACGGACAGTGGATATGGATGGGTCTGCTAACGCTGGAACAGCGTCGCATTCTTTGTACAAAGGCGGTTTAACGGATCCAAAAGAGGCGAAGCGGCTTAAGGCGATTATGATGGCAGCAGCGGATTTAGCAGCTATTCGTCTTAAGGATCTCTCGTGTAATAAACAGCAAAGTCTGAAGAGGACAACGAACCAGAGAGACAGAGTGTTTTGTCTTTTGGATAAAAACGGCGACGGGATGATCAGCATAGAGGAATTAATGGAAGTGATGGAGGAGCTTGGAGCTCCGGGTGAGGATGCAGAGGAGATGATGCAGCTTCTTGACTCTAACAGTGATGGATCTCTTAGCTCAGACGAGTTCGATACGTTTCAGAAACAAGTCGGTGTTCAGTTTTTTTGTTCTCATCGCATAATCTTATACTTCTGTTTTTGTCTGTAATAATTAATGATTGATGTGGTTTGTGTGTGTTTCAGGTGGAGTTTATGCGTAAATGGGAAGATAGAGATAACGAGTATAAGAGTATTTTAGATGAGAAGCTTCATGATCTCCCACATCAAGATGCGACCGGTTTGATTCAGTTATACAACAAAGAGCTTGAGGATCGGCTCTCTAGCCATTGAATACCAAACCATTTTGTCGACAATGTGTATGATTTATCAATATATTTAACGTAAATCTTTTATATTTGTTTGTCAGAAGTTTCATGTGTTATTCCCAATGGTGATTTAAATGTTGCGTTCCAGTAAATGGTCACTTTCATTAGGTGATCTTGAGAAAAAACCGGGAAGGTGGAGCTGGTTAACGATGTTGGATCAGTTGAAGACTTGTTGATATTAACCAGTCTTGGTTTAACAGTCGGTTCAATGAAGATTCTTGTTAAACACGGAACCAAGTCGTTAAGAGTTTATCTTTGCATTACACTCAAATTTCAACTAAACCAAAATAAAACCAGTTTGTAATAAATTGACTAATTGTTCTCAAGGACATAAGACCAACCAAAACGTGAGACGTACTATGATACTAGCATACATGTATATTAACACGTGATTTTGTAATGTGCATCCCAAATGGAAATGAATTTTATATAGTGCATACATATTTACAAACTTATATACATGTATATTAACAGGTGATTTTCCGCTAACTTTTTCTATATACTAAGGCAAACTTTTGGCACCAATTGTATAAACTGAACTCTTTGTATATTTTTATAAATGAAAAAAAAGTTATAAACAATCGATGATGTAACCAACCATAAACAATTCGACTATTTATCTTCAGCCGAAAACACCAACACCTATGTTACTAGTCCTTGTTCCGGCGAGGAAGTGCCGACGTCTTTTAATAGTCTCTCGCACAACTGCACCAACACACAAAACTAAAGTTAAGTTTTGTCTTTGATATCTCTTAATATTTCAAGTTTGCATATTACAAAACTGAACATACCTGTCTATACAAACATGAATCTCCATAAGATTTTCTTAGCTCAACCACGTTCAGTGACGGCTTTATCTCGAAAACCTGTTTTTACATATGATTGTATCTTTTGATTAGTTCACCTTGATCACTAAATTGACTAAAATAGTTTATATATAATTATTTAATATTTTCATCAATATACCTCAGCTGTTACTAATAAACCAACTTGCCCTTTGTGGTTTGTTTCTTCTTGTTTTACTTTTAACTGAAAAATACAGTTTAAAGATTTAAAAACTCAACAATACCAACATTCCAAAGTAGCAAAGAAAGAGGAAGAGCATGTTGTGAAGACTCACCTTGGCATGTTTCTTTTGTACACTGAATCCCATTTCTGTAACTGCGGTTTCAATTTTCTCCAGTAAATATCTTGCTGAGCTATTTGAAGTGAATCTTATTCTCCTCTCTGATACATCCTGAGAATTGGATAGTATAGTTTTACTTTTATTATACATTGTAAAAAGAAGAGGACAAATCTTTGAAACAGAGTTTAAAACCATCTCTTCACCTCTTGTTCAAAGAAACCAGACAGGTCAAGAAAGGAAGACATTCCGATTAACTGAAACGCATTAATGATAGTTGGTGAATCACTGCCCTTCCCTTCTTCAGATCCCTACACCATTCATAAAAGTAAGCACACATTTGTACTTGAATCACATGCAAAAAGAGCGAAGTGACAGATTCTTACGAGTTCTTGGACTGAGAAAGAATCATCATCTGTGTCAACTTCTTCTTCTTCGTCATCATCATCATCTGGAACCGAAGGAGTGTAGTCTTGCTTGAACCATTCACTGGCTTTAATACCTGTGACTGTGATCCTCGTGGCTGGATTTGGATCGAGCATTCTCTTGACCATGGTTCTTGCACCTGGTGATAACCATCTTGGTATCGGTGGGTCTCCTTTGCATATCTGTAACAAAGAAACCAAATATTTTATCAAGACTGTGTGTTTAATTAATGATATCGAAGAGAAGAGGCGGTTTGGTTTACCTTCTGGTAAAGAACTGCAAGGTTTCTATCGTCAAAAGGGAGACATCCGGTTAAAATCACATAGAGGATTACACCACACGACCATATATCAGATGCTGCACCATCATAGCCTCTGTTGGCTAAAACCTCAGGGGCAACGTAGTTAGGACTTCCACAAGTTGTATGTAGCAATCCATCATCCTAAAAATGCCAAATCACAACATTAGTGGGAACATCGATTCAACTCAACATTTCGGTTATTTCTCAAAAAAAAAACTATACATTTATTTATTTATTTTTAATGTCTAGAGGTTCTGAGGCCGAAAATACGTACGTAGACGAGATCCAAACCATTTTAAATTAACTCTAATTAGGAGAACAAACATCTCCCAGCGGAAATTAAACTCATGACCCTTATTTTACCAAGTAATCCAAAAGTTATAGCTATTAGTTCAATTCTTCATTGGTCAACGTTTCTCTTTCTGGTTATGTTAATCATGTGTATTTAAGATTGATATTTCCAAGTACCCTAAAATGCTGAGGCAGAGCACTGAGGCCAAAGTCAGTGATCTTGATATGTCCATTTGCATCAAGAAGAACGTTCTCTAGCTGCAATATAGAGAAAGTTGGAGACATGAGTAAAATATTTTCATTATTAATATTTTTTTGTAAGACGTGAGGAGCACGGACCTTAAGATCCCTGTGGAAAACACCTTTGCTGTGACAGTAGCTGATTCCATCGATGAGCTGCTGAAACATTTTTCTTCCTTCGGTTTCTGATAGCTTTCCTTTAGAAACCTGAGAGAGAGAGATATCATCAGTGTGAGTTTGGCTTCGAGATATACTTAAAGAATTACAGTTTTTGCTTGCAAAGAAGCTAATGGAGTCTTACAATTCTGTCGAATAATTCTCCTCCCATAACACATTCCATGACCATATAAATCTTTGTTTTGCTAGCCAAGACCTGTGTCATGAGTTAATGACCATAAGGAAGCTGTCCATTTAAAACAAAAAAAAGGAATTTGAATTTTGAGACAAGATGTTTGAATATTCAAAAATCTGGTCCTAATTAAAAAAAAATGAATAAAATTCTAGAAATATAATCTCAATCATATCCAAAAGATCTTCCCTAATAAACCCTTAGGTGTCAAAAACGTGCTAGAACACATAAAAATAATAGGTTAACCACTGCACGACATAGTCGCGACCTCAAACGTGGACTACGTGTATCCATTCTGTGAAATCCATAATTGGTTGCTTGACTATAAAGTCAAAGATTGATCCGTGTTACAAGGCAAAGAAGATAATTTAGAAGTCAACAATAAACGTCTACCACTTTTATAACCCAAATGTACAGCAACACCCAAATAATAATAATAATAATGCATAAAAATTCGATATCATAAGAAGAATTAAGTAACGTATGCATAATTTTATGAAAGTAGGTTCATATGATAAAAAAATTATAAAGGTGCTAAGATTAGGCAACTATTATGATCATTCATCAACGCCATATCCTGTAACTTTCACGACATAAATTGGGACCCCACCTTGAATTGAAAAGGTTCATATTGTTTTCAGAGTTACCGGCTAAGAGTAAGCCACCGTTACGATAATAATGGAATGAATAGTTAAGAAAATAATGGCTAACTAGTAACGTGAAAAACAAGCTAAAGGAACATGCTTTTGGTACGAAACTGATTACCTATTTTAAAAAGCGATTAAACCGAATGAGTTGTAAGATATTCCTAAAGTAAACAACAAGTGTCACAGAATTTGATGTCTAATCCTCTTCAGTAAGTTCTAATCTGTTTGAGAAGATAAGATAAGATAAACTAGACTAAAAATAGTGAATAATGAATATGCACAAGATCTAATCCGAATAACAACAACGAAATAGATCAAATTTTTTATTCAGAAATTATTGTTTCACGTTCTGTCATACTCAGGTACTAAATAACAACAGAGCAGAAGAACCTACACCGCAAGCAAACAAACGAAGAGAATCTAGATTGCTGTACTAATCACATAATCAAAATAATCATTCCATAATAAAAGTAATAATGAAGAATAGTGGGATACGCACCTCATGTAATCTAACAATGTTGGGATGTTTAACCATTTTCAGCGTCCGTATCTCTCTTTTTATCTGCACGATTAACGAGATCTTTTAAATAACTAATTCCAACAATTTTTTCCGGCGATCTTTCCGCCTGTAAACACGAAGAAGTTACCGGAAAAAAAAACTAATTTTTAATAAAAACGAAAATGTAATATGAAAAACCTGCAAGGAGAAGTTGAGATGGGAGATACGAGACTTGTCGATGATCTTAACGGCGAACGGTTGACCGGAGACGGTGTCTTTAGCGAATTTGACTTTACCGAAATTACCCTCGCCGAGCGTCCTCCCGAGCTCGTATTTCCCCAGTCGCATTTCTTTCCTCACCTCCTCTTCATGCTTTCTCACCATCCAATCACTATTTAGAAAATCTTTGAAATGACAGAACCGTTTCGATAGATTAAGATACTTATGGATGTGGCTTTAGCTGTGTAGCTATGTCTGAAGGAGATATCTCTATATGTAAGTAAATTGGAAACAGACAGAAGATTGGGAGGAGGAGGAAGAAGAAGAAGAGAATGAAGAGAGGACGCCACTTCTCATCGTTTCCTCTCTTCCTTTTATATTCCCTTTTTTATTTTATTTCTGTATTTTCCTTCATTACTTAACTAATATTTTAATGCTTTTTGTTCTGTTTATTTTATTGTTAAACAGATTGTTATTGGATAACAGTGACCACATTGGTCTTTTCCTTTTTTTGTCAAAACCATATTTATCAGAATAATAATTTTTGTAAATGATACGCAAGAAAAATCTTACTAATAAAAGAAGTAAAACATTTTCCAAGGATAATAACACCTCTAAATATGTTAAGAACTTTTGAGGGAAAATAATATTTTTTGTCAACTTGAAACACCTTAAGTTGAATTTAACTACATATAAAGTATATACATTAGTTTTTTTAGTTTTTGCTGGAGCCTAAACAATATTGGTTGCTTGATGTCAAAAAGAAAACAAATTTCGGTTGTAGACTTCTTTAGTATTTTTTTATTTGCGAGATAGGGGCGTTTAATTAAATTATAAAAGCATGTTTAACTATATAATTTAGATACAAATTTATATGTGAACATACATACCATGAGCAACAAGGAAATGGTTATTTTAAAATCTCTTGTGCATTTTTGTCAACTCGCAATTAAATCTCGTCGTGTGATTCTTCCGGAATGAGATTAGATTATTGATCAGAGAGGTTACAACGTGGTGATAAATGTTATTATTTACCCAGGACCTCGTAGTCCAGTGGTATCCTCCTTGGGAAGGGGAGGTGACCGGTTCGACTCGCGGAGAGAAGGAGACGTGTCCAGAACCCGTAAAAAGGTACAGACAAAGGCTGGCGCCGGGCCTAGGTGGTGGGCCGCAAAGTCAACACTATGAGAAACTTTCTTTTCAAAAAAAAAAAAAAAAAACTATGAGAAACTTTACCATGGCTAATTAATCTTTCTGCTTAGTTTGTGAATTATAAACATATAAAAGTTAATAATTTCTACAGAATTATTTTAATTTGATAAATGTTAGAGAGAAAAAACTACCCGTTAACGGAACCCCTCAATTCTTTTAGAAATGAATGGCTCTTAGTTTGTATTTCTCAAATCGTCATTTTTCTTTGGTGATGAAAAAGTCATATATGTTAATGTGTCACATGTTCCTCGAGGTATATTTCCCTATGATTTCTATATAAAAAGAAGTTGCCGTTATTAAATAATGTAGCTGAGATCAACAATGCATCTAGAAGGAGGAAACTAAACAAATACTAAAAGTTAATAGTCTCAGAACGTGTCGAAATGGCCGGTGATAACACTGCTGCCGGCTGCGGCCAGTGCTGCTCATTGTCCGGTTATATTTTATTTTCCTAATATACTGATTAATGAATATGTATGAATCCGTGGTTAATACTTGACTTTCCAACTTATACCATGGTTTTCTATTGTTCCATTTTTGTGTGTGTTTGCAAGTTAATGTTATTGAACAGTACAAAACCTAATCTAAACTAATTAAATAGATGTTGACCAATATTTTCTGGAAACATAGATTTAAACTGTGGGCCTTAATGTACAAACCGATCCAAGACTATTGTGCCCATGATATGAGCTAAGCCCATATGGACTAAGTCCAAATAGAGACGGCGTCGTTATGTCAGTTACAAGCTATATCTTCAGCTCGTTTAGCTCTGTGAGAGTTGTTCCGTTGAAGTCGAAGCAGAGTAGAAAAGATCGTCTTCTCCGGTGAAGTCTCTCTCGACGGTTGAAGATACAGAGGTTGTTCTTCAAAGACGCATCATCGAGCGTTCTTCATTGCGAGATCTAGTCGCATCCTGAAACAACAAGATTCAAGGTTATAGTTTGATAGAATCTTGTATAAGCTTGTAACTCTCACTTGATCATCGAACAGAAGATAAGTTCGGTGATCTCAAGCTCAGTGGATTAGGGAGCAAGAGCCTCCTCCCAGATGTAGCGCAAGCAAACTGGGCAAACAAACTTCTCTGTGCAATTTACTTTCATCGCTAAGTCAAACGATCGATAACTCATCCGTAATCAATTGAGAAGTATGCGAGTTCAATCCGTAACAAGTGGTATCAGAGCGCAAGGTTAAAGCTATTACTCGTGATACTTATCAAGATTCAAGGTTCTCTCAACAAGTCAAGACTCCGGATCTACGAGGAAGAAAGATCAGCATAAGGTTCGAAACTTATCTGATTCTTTGAAGTGTAGAAGTTGTAGCTTGACTCTTGAAGTGGTTGTTGGTGTATGTGTTTGTTCCGGATCTGATCAATCTGCAACATGAGTATGGAACCAACAAAAGGCCGGTTCGAAGTCGAGAAGTTTGATGGATCTGGTGATTTTGGTATATGGAAGCACAAAATGTTGTGTGCTCTTGAGATTCTGGATCTAGATTGTGTACTAGAGGAAGTTAAAGAAGGCGATGGAGAGAAGATTGAGCCAAGCACTAAGGCTAAAGTTGATCCTAAGAAAGCAATGAAGGACAAGAGGGTTCGAAGCTTGATTCAAATGAGTCTGAGTGATCAGATCATAAGGAAAGTTATGAAGGAGACCTCAGCTCTTGGGATATGGAAGGCGCTGGAAAGAGATTATCAAACTAAATCTCTTCCAAATAGGATCTACCTAAAGCAGAGATTCGCAAGCTACAGGATGGATGAGCAAAAGTCAATTGAGCAGAATCTGGACGGGTTCTTGAAGCTGGTAAATGACCTAGAGAGTTTAGAAATTAAGATTTCTGACGAAGACCAGGCTATTCAGATTCTTACTGGTTTACCTCCTAAGTATGAACCATTGGTTCACACCTTGAAGTATGGGAGTGGTAAGGACACTCTTACGGTCAGTGATGTTGTCTCTGCAACATACTCGAAGGAGACTGAGCTAAGAGAGAAAGGTGTCTTAGGTAAGTCCAAATCTGATGCAGAAGGACTGTATGTAGGAGATCGGGGAAGATCAGATAGGATAAGTAATTTTTCACTAGGAAGGTCGAGGTCTAAAGGTAAAGACTACGCAAAGTCTAAGTCCAGCAAGAGTAATAAAGGCTGTTTCATTTGTGGCAAAGAAGACCATTGGAAAAGAGAGTGTCCAGATAAGGGAAAGAGCAAAGGTTCAAACTCGAGCTCTGTGAACGTTGCATCAGCAAAAGTTATAAAAAGGGAACCTCTAATACTCACTGCGAGTGTTCAAGATACCAGAGATGAATGGGTTTTGGACTCTGGGGCAAGCTTTCATATTACTCCAAACAAGGAGGTTTTGTTTGATCTTAAGGAAGCAAGTGGAGGAAAGGTGTTGATGGGGAATAACACGTTCAGTGAAATAGAAGGAGTTGGGAAGGTTCGTATAAAAACGAGAGATGACTCGATTGTGATTCTCACTGATGTGAAGTTTATGCCTACAATGGGCAAAAACTTGATATCATTTGGTTGTTTGGAGAAAGCTGGCTGCACTTATGAGGGAGGAGGATACAGAGTAAAGTTCCTCAAAAATTGGAAATGAAGTTATAACTGGAAAGTATGCAGATGGTTTGTATTACTTGGAAGGAACAGTGCTAAAAGGAGAGAGTCACTCAGCAGTTTCAACAGTCAATGTGACCAGAAAGTGGCACTCTATATTGGGGCATTTAAGTCAGAAAGGGCTTGACTTGCTTGTCAAGGAAGGATATCTAGAATCTAAGGACATTGATACGTTAGAGTTCTGCGAAGATTGTGTATTGGGAAAGGCTCAAAAACAGAGTTTTAAGAAAGGTAAACACACGTCAAAGGGAACTCTGGATTACGTACACTCGGATCTCTGGGGAGCTCCTACGGTGGTTCCAAGTTTGGCAGAGAAACAATACTTCATTACCTTTATTGACGACTATTCAAGGAAAGTTTGGATCTACTTTCAAAGGACTAAAGATGACGAGATTTATATGGATCAACCTGAAGGATATGTTACTAAAGGAAAGGAAGATTTGATTTGTGTGTTAAAGAAGTCTTTGTATGGTCTTAAGCAGTCACCAAGGCAGTGGAATAAAAGATTTGATGGGTTCATGAAGGAACATGGATTCAGAAGCAGTCCTTATGATCAGTGTGTTTACATCAGTGGAGTAGAAATGTCTTCAAGAGTCTACCTACTGCTATACGTTGATGATATGCTGGTGGTTTCTAAAGATATGGAAGTGATTAGGGAATTGAAAGCAAGATTGAGTAGTGAGTTCGAGATGAAGGATCTTGGAGCTGCTACGAGAATTTTAGGAATGTATATAGTCAGAGATAGAAAAGCTGGTACTCTAAAGCTGTCTCAGGGAAAATACCTTGAACAGGTACACTCAACCTTCAATATGACAGATTGCAAAGCTGTAACAACTCCTATGGGTTCTCAGTTCAGATTGAAGAGTTTAGAAGAAGATGAAACAGAAAAAGAGAAAAAATTCATGGTCGATGTTCCTTATGCAAGCGCTGTTGGCAGCTTGATGTATGCTATGGTAGGAACACGTCCTGATATAGCTCATGCTGTTGGAGTTGTTAGCAGATTTATGGGAAATCCAGGAAGGGAGCACTGGGAAGCCGTGAAATGGATTTTGAGATACGTGAAAGGAACTACTGACTACGGGTTGTGGTTCACTAAGGGTACAGAGTTCAAGGTGGAGGGTTACTGCGATGCAGAATTTGCATCTGATCGAGATAGAAGTAGGTCAGTTACATGGTATTTGTTTCAAGTAGGTGGCAACACTATCAGTTGGAGATCTGGTCTCCAACCTATTGTGGCCTTATCAACTACTGAATCAGAATACATGTCGTTGACAGAAGGAGCTAAAGAAGCGTTGTGGCTTAAGGGAGTGTGTGAAGACCTAAACTATGATCAAGGAGCAGTAAAGATAAATTGCGATTCACAATCAGCAATATTTCTAGCTAAGAACGGCGGATATCATGAAAGAACAAAACACATTCACAGGAAATTCAATTTCATCAGAGATGTTATTGGAGATGGAAGTGTATCAGTTGTGAAGGTTCACACTAGCCTAAATCTAGCTGATATCCTAACGAAGAGCGTACCTGGGAAGACATTAGAGAAGGCTCTGGTGTCGGTCAAGGTCCGCAGGTGAAGCAAACATCTTTGTGGTTGCCGCTGAGGAGTTGTTGATTCGTTATCTCGCAGCAAAGACCAGAAAAATTTGGGTTAATCAAGGAAGTTTGAGTTAATCTACGAAAATGAATCAGGAAAAGAAAGAGGGAGATTCTTTTACCTTGACTATGAGGATTGGAGGTAGAAGATGGTTGAAAAAAAAGGAAATCAAACGAGTGTTAGATAAATCTCGTTATGAGAAGATCTGAGTAAATTTTGGCTAATTCGGGTGTTACCTGAGTTATGTCTACAGATTGATCAGATCAGAAGTCTTCGGCATCTGGAAAGGTCAGAGAGGTCAGAAGCAGGAACAGTGATAGTTTGAGTCGAGGACGTAGGGTTAGTCGGCTCAGCAATCTCTAAAACTAAGGTTGAAATCAAGAGAGGATAAGGCTACTTTCAGGGTGGAGTGATCCCAAAGTTTGGTTCGGAGGTTGAGGTGATCGAAGAGTTAGAGAGAAGACAGAGCTTCTGTAGAAGAGAGAGGTGAAGACGTTTCGGCAGAGCTTTGCTAGGGTTTCGAGCAGCTGTCTGAAAGAGAGTTGTGTCGGTTTATACAAGGTGGAGATTTGTGGGCCTTAATGTACAAATCGATCCAAGACTATTGGGCCGATGATTTGAGCTAAGCCCATCTGGACTAAGTCCAAATAGAGACGGCGTCGTTCTGTTAGTTACAAGCTATATCTTCAGCTCGTTTAGGTCTGTGAGGGTTGTTCTGTTGAAGTCGAAGCAGAGTAGAAAAGATCATCTTCTCCGGTGAAGTCTCTCTCGACGGTTGAAGATACAGAGGGTGTTCTTCAGAGACGCATCATCGAGCGTTCTTCATTGCGAGATCCAGTCGCATCCTGAAACAACAAGATTCAAGGTTATAGTTTGATAGAATCTTGTATAAGCTTGGAACTCTCACTTGATCATCGAACAGAAGATAAGTTCGGTGATCTCAAGCTTAGTGGATTAGGGAGCAAGAGCCTCCTCTCAGATGTAGCGCAAGCGAACTGGGCAAACAAATTTCTCTGTGCAATTTACTTTCATCGCTAAGTCAAACGATCGATAACTCATCTGTAATCAATCGAGAAGTATGCGAGTTCAATCTGTAACATAAACCATTAATTAAGGATCATTGACCATTGATAAAAGTATTTGATTCGACGTAGTATGATTCTACATTTTAGCTTCCTGTCTCTAGTCTTTTCGCTGGAATAATTACATTAGGTTTTCTATTGTCCCTATTATATATACTGATAAGGTGCCAAGTTTTGAACCCAATCAGAGCCAAGGATTCATAACACAACACAAGTTTTTTAAGCTACTTTTACTCATAAATTCATAGAAGAGAGTACAAAAAGCAAATTGCTGTGGATTCACCCACGAACTTACAACTTAAGAAATGAAAATAATAGAGAAACTGTTTCCTTGAGACCAAATAATTTATACTTCCTACTATATCCAAAAGAATAACTGAACGTACCGTTCGATTTTCTCTCTCTCTCTCGACAAGTTCCTTCATTCCTCCGCGTAATCCCCAGTTCTCACTTCTCATCATATACGAGGCCACTTACTCTGTTACATATTAACTATAAATGCTAATCTAAAACTGAACACGACCATATTCTACTCAACAACTATATACTGTTAACAATATTTACACCTTTAAACACTTGGAAAAAAAATTACACCTTTAAACCTTTGAGTTAAGAGATTAAGTATGTTTATCCAAGAAAAAAATTAATCATATTAAAACTTAGATTTTGGAATGCTTTTACGTTTGTTTTAGTTCTATAACAATTAGAATTCTATACCGACATTCAAGCTAATCTCCGCAATCTTAGAATTTTTTATCATTAGAAGCGTCTAAGTTCCAATTGATACTGTTATAAACCAAATGATGATCGACCATGGACCATCCCGTACTGCAGGCCCAATCCGGGACATGCTAAAGACAACCAGAGACTATGTGTTTATCTAGTATATATTCCATGTATATCTGTAACATAGTGTTTATCCTTATCCTTATCTTGTTAGGATAAACATGACCTTATGACGGTCTAATACCTTGTATATATATGGACCTTCTGGTCGACAGTAATGATAACAGAAGTATTTCCCCAACACTTCATTTACAACACGTTATCAGCACGACGTTGCTCTCATAAACCCTAACCCTAAAAACCAGAAATAAATCCGAGCAGTAAAAACCCTAATTCCCGACAAACTTCAAACAGCTCTATCCCTCAACTCCGGTGGATCCAGACGACGAGCCAGATACCAAATTAAAGCTCTTGACGAGACGAAGCCAACGCCGCTAACCCCGCATCAATCGGAGTTCGGACGCGCCCCCACGCTCAGCTACAATACAGGCGGAAAATTTGTTCCAGAAACCAAAATCTCTCTCAACCATATACCAGTCTCCTATTCCAACAAGCAGCAACAAAAACAATAATTCCGAGCAATCCATCAGCTAACCAGGAAGATCTCTAACTGATAGACCGATCAACCCATCAAAAGTTTTCAGGTATCATCGAAAACTCATCTAAAACCCATAAAGTATTAAATACCCCCATCCGCAGCCATGTAGCTATATTTAGCAACATGTCTCTGCAAATAAAATAAAACCAGAAACCATAAACTCTTTAAAATCTCGAACCTGAACTTGTTTTGAACCTGTTCTTAATCTGA
>NC_027750.1:27270766-27285914 GCF_000695525.1 Brassica oleracea var. oleracea
CTATAATGTCTATTAGAGATAGACAAATAAGTTCCAAATAATAAGGAACCTCGGAAAGTAATGAAAGGTGCTCAGAATCGTACAAATCCGAGTTCATAAGAGAAACCAGTTCAGATAGAGAAATAAGGTTGCGCAACCACACATCTAAGGTACCAGACCATGTAGTTTGGGACGCCAAACTGCAAGGTATAAAGGTCTTGGATAATAAGATCTCAAAATCTAATTAGATCATGTGTGGAACAGTATGAAACTAAAGATAAAGAGTGTTAACACCAAAGATGTATTTACATACATAAGAGCTCATAAAAGATATTAGTACTTGGGATTTGAAAGATATAACCTGAGGATCATGAACCCACGTAGAGTACTCATAAAACCTATATAGGGACGTGGGGTGTTCAAAGAATTCAAAGTAATTATAAGACAGATGGGCGTAGTAACCATGTACATATAGAAAAGCCACCTAAGAAAGAAACCAGTGAATGGATCTTGTGAGATAAGAAATTCCGTGAGGTTAAAGGACATGACCACATGGTATAGTGTGTCCATGTTCCTTCTAAATAACGTTCAAGTATAGCTTGATTACACAAGGATACTCACAAGGACCAAGGAACAATTTATAAAGAGATATGCTCCTATATGGTGGATGCTACTACAGAAAATCAAGTTTGATTGGTTACAATGGATAAAGTCATTGACACATACGAAGAGATATAAGTCCGAATGAACGAAAGATATGAAGTAAAGTTGTTCGTATGTGTTCTGGGTCTATGACTCAATATATATTGAATGTCCACGTTTTGGGAAAGCCATATAACCAAAGAGAATCCGTGGGACATGAAAAAGGACATGTAAGTAAAGTTTTATTGCAGATTATAAAGTCCATCCGAGCACCGTTTGAAGCACCATCAGTTCAATCAAGACATGGAGTGATCAGCAGCAAAGATCTACCTGACCACATCTTAATGGAGTTTCAAAAGACATACCAACGTCCAAGACTTACAAGTTCATTCAAGGAGAATCCAGCTGATCATCTTCACCAAGTCATAGGCAACTTCAACGTTCAAGAAGACTCGGATACCAGATGGGAATGCGTCTACTACAGTGATGAATTCATCTGGGAGAGTTCATGTGTTGTACTCTTTTTCCTATCCTTGGTTTTCCATTTTGCCACATTGGTTTTGGGGTTTTTCAGGAGAGGTTTTAATGAGGCAACATTAAGCATGCAACGAACCTGTACCAGATGTGTCGATCAAGGGGGAGTGTTATAAACCAAATGATGATCGACCATGGACCAGCCCGTACTGCAGACCCAATCCGGGACATGATAAAGACAACCAGAGACTATGTGTTTATCTAGTATATATTCCATGTATATCTGTAACATAGTGTTTATCCTTATCCTTATCTTGTTAGGATAAACATGACCTTATGACAGTCTAATACCTTATATATATATGGACCTTCTGGTCGACAGTAATGATAACAGAAGTATTTCTCCAACACTTCATTTACAACAGATACAAAGTTTTTTATATATCTATCTAAGCTCCAATGCATATAGATACTGTTGATTATCAATCCGACTATAGAAAGCAAAATTAGACCATTTGAATTATATGTCTGTCTTACAAATAGTGCCAGTTCTAAGCATGAATAATTTTTCTATTTAATACTTTTAATGCTAGCAATGAACTAAAATAAAAAGATATGGTTCGTCCAAGTATATCAAAGCAAAATATACAAGATATTAAATCAACGTACCATACTGCTCGATCCACACAAAATCAATCATATAAATGGTGGAAGAAAAGAATGGTGTCCACACGAAAATACAATCTTGATGGTCAAGTGGTTATCGGGAATAACTTAAATGGTCCATACATAATAAAAACGAAATTTAATACGGTTTCGATTTTTTCTAAGAGTTAGAATACATTATTTTATAAATTATGCATAGCTACATGATGATGTGGCAGGCCGAGAAAGGGTAAACAAAATTAAGATATCTGAGAATGAAGGATCGGGCAGTAGCACGTGCTTTAACCAACCAACTGATGACTGACTGGTGTGACCATTGCAGCCATGTGGTTTACTCTCTTCTTCATTTTTCTAACCACAGAAATCGTTTTTCTGGAAAATTGAAGCAATTATTGTATCTTTGCATAATGGACAAAGCCATATCTTAGGTTATCTCAACATGATTTACGTAGTTATAAAATAACTCAACAGTAATATATTCTTATCACTAACGGCGAAAATTATATAGTTAAGACTTCTAAATTATTATTTTTTTGTTGGGATTCAAAATCTGTCATAGACTGCGTCAAGATTTGGTGATAGAAATCAAACAAAATTGAGTAACTTAAACCAAGACAAAGATGTCGTGTTAGGAAAAGAAAATGTTAATTTTATGGAGATATGGAAGCCAGCAGGATCCTGAAAATATTACTTTTATGGAGTTATGGAAGTTGCAAGTATTTTAGAATATTTCCTAATAGGTTTATGGAAAGGGGTGAATGTCCTAATCTGACTAGGTTAACCTAATAAACTCTTACTATATAAGAGGAGCTCGTGTGTACTCTTTCTCCTTTGTCCAACAAAAGACCTAGCATGGTTTGTCAGCTTTGGTTGTGAGAGAAAGAGATGTTCTATATTCTTTGTACTTGAGATTATAGTGGATTGCCTCTTCCAGACCTCAGTGGACGTAAACCATTCTAGGTGAACCACTGGGTAAACAATTTCTTGTGTCCATCTTTTATCTTTTCCGTATTCTTCTTCATATCTCTATATTCTACAAACTCAACTTTCTTACTTACGTCGTCGAGTTCGTCGGAGAGTGTATCATCGAGTTTGTGTGTTTGATTCTGGTTCTTTAGTCAAACAGCTTTGTCGTTGTGGTATCAACATTTTTCTTTCTAAAATTAACATATCATCCAATTTGTTTCTTATTATTTAGGGAAAATTTGGAAAATACACTTATTTGAGATTTTAATTTGAAAACTACTCTATTGTTTAAATTTTTTGAAAACTACACTTCTGAAAATATAAAATGATTAAATTATCAAAACTGAATATCGGAAATTATTATAATATATTTTTGTCACCATAATTATTTAAATATTTAAATTAATAATTTCAACAAGAATAAGATTAATTTTGTTTTGTTTTAAAACAATGTTGTTAGTGTCTTATCCAATATCTTAGTAAAATATATCTGAAACTTATTTATTTTTAAAGAAAGCAAACGTCTCATGTATCTTCTCTTTAATCGTTTTAGTTCTCCATTTTTGTCAAGCATCTTCTCCTTCCTCTATTCACAAGTTTGTATATCTTCATTAATGTCCTTAGATTATCTCTATAAATTTAGAAATGGGTTCTCTCGTGATATGAAACTTAGATTTACTGTGTGTAACTATGCTTGTTGTTTTTTTCGGAAATTAGTTTTGCTTTTGTGTTCAAGTTATAGAACAAGAGGCTCTGGTTTTCTTAATTTTACAACTTATTTCGGCATTTGAGTTTCCCGTAAACATATGCAATGATATCAGAGAAAACACAAAAATCACAAGAGTTCATCAAATGATGAACTAGACAGAGAATTAGTGATAAATATAAGAAATCTTTTGTGATTCATCTGCACGTTAAGTTCCTGGTTGTATTTAGATTTTAACAACTCTAAACGGAAACAACCTAAAAATATATAGTAATTTATGAGTTAACTAAAAATAGAAATACTACTAAATAGAAAGATGAACCGAAGAATATTCCATTGAAAAAAAAACTATAATCTTAGATTTATCTTAAACATGCATATTATTATTTTATTATGTTTTTGAATTTATATTTTATTTATCAAAGTAATTAATCTGGTGAAAAATGTATTTTCGCATTTAATAAAGTGTAGTTTTCAAAAAGTAAAAAGTGAAGTGTATTTTTCAAATTTAAAACTATAAATAATGTATTTTTCAAATTATCCCTATTATTTAGCTCTAAATTTAAAAAAATAGTAAGAGGTTTTAGATAAAACTTTCATTTGCCATGTTCATTGGTTACTTGTGCCTAAAAAATAATGGAACTCAACCTCCCCCTATCAAGCCACCGCCCCATTACCTTTCCTTTCACTATAACTAACCTAATAAATATTTTTAGCATAATTATTTCTCATCAACCAATGGGTTACCGTATTTACTTCTGGCATCGTATTCGAGTGCAACTTCTTGTCCCTTAAGAAACCATTTTGGCCTCACAAAGGATGTGTTGGTGTGTCCCTTTTTGTGGTTTGGTGTTTGTGGACTATATTGTCCATAGATTTAGATTTGCTTCAACTCTGTTCTGTTAATGACCCATTAACTTAATATTGTTATTTTTTCTGCAAAAGAATTAATATTGTTAGTCTAACAATATTAAATTTTTTTAAAAAATCTAATCTATTAATTTAGAGTCCTATTTTTTATCTACCGTTGGAAATTGTCATTTCAATTTAAAATAGTCCAACAAGAGATGTAATAATATTTGAAGCATTATAAATAATTCAAACTGATTGATAACTCAATGTATTTTTCTAAATAAAAACTGATTAAATAATTCAAAGACTAAACCGGTTCATAGTTTTATATTTGTGATTCGTCAACCCACTGTCTATTTTTATTCTAAAATTTTTAATATTCTAAGTTAACATGATATCCACTTAATACCAAATATTGCTCACGATTATTGTAAACTAATTTTCACAATAGTAGGTTATCACATACTATGATAGGCCATTAATTAAAACTATGCACATAGTGTAATCTTCATTGACAATGGATGATATGCATGGCTTCTTCTATGTATAGGTATGCATATATTTTTTTAAAAATGAGTAAGCACATATTTACGTATTCCATTAATGTATATTTTTTTCAGGAAAAATATTAATGTATAATTTTGTTGTCGTATTCCTATACTATGTCAGATTTGTATTAATAAGAATCATGTTTTCATATATTATAGTGAAAATTTATAATCTGATACTAAATCATGCATATGTCATATAAAGTATATAATAATATATATATAAACGAAAATATTATAATATATTTAAACCAATTTTGATTATTTTATAAAAATATTCCTAATTTATTTACTAATGAAGTTATTTGGAATATCTATATTATTAAAACAAAATCATTACGTTGAACCTAACATTTATTTTGTAATTTTTTAAATAAACACCATTCTATTTTATAGTTAAACCTACATTAAATCACAACAAATATTTCTTTATTTATACTAACTACTATCCATGTTTCCAAACAATATACCTCTTTCTTTATAATACTATTCATGTTTCCTAACAACACTATAATTAATATCGTGCCAAACAATATAAAATATTATAACGCATCTTTTTAATAATTTCTCACAATTTTCTTTCAAATTATTTAAATAAATTAAATAATAGAAAATTCAAATAATTTATAAAACAATGAAAATAAATAGAATTTATTTTTACATATTTAAATACTACAAAAACATTTTAATCAATAATAAATCAATTAAATTAACATATTATTTTATTTATATTTACTAAATAATAGTTATATCATTTATTTAAATAACATAAGAATTAAATAATAGCCATTACATAAAAAATATAAACATTATACATTGTACAATAAATATAATAACAAAAATAATTATGAAAATGTTCAAAATATATTTTAATAAATAGAAAAATGCTTAACACTAATTGTTAACAACAAATTTGAACTGATCATAATATAAATTATTAACAAGATATATTACACAAAAAATTATAATAAAATAAGTTAAGCTATATAAAAAGGAGTAATATGATCAAGACATATTTATAGTTGTTAATTATTTTTATATCTATCATTTTCTCTATAAAAATTGTTTAGAAACGTCCTAATTTCACACAATTGCAAAACAATGAACTTTAAAATTTGGTTTAAAAGGTGAAAAATTATGGAACTATAATAATTTAAATCAAATTGCATTACATATCGGTCATCCATTGGTTTCAATCGGTTAGTTTATGGTTTTAGTAATTTTTTAAAATATGGATATTTTAAAAAGTCTAAATCAAATTATCGGATCACCGGATTAACCAGTGACGCGGGTTCATGTTGAATTAAAAACAATTGTTTAAATCCAAAAATATTTTAAATACAATTTTTTTTTACAAATTAACAATATATTTAGTAAATTATTTGTGAAATTTTTCATCATAGGATAAAGATCTAGTAACAAAATTAAAGATGAACACTATCAAAATTGTAACTTCGAACAAAAAACAATATTAGAAATGTACCAAAAAACGTTGCATAGAGAAGGCAACAATAAAAATTAAAATTACACCAAAGGACGGGAAACAAAAAAAAGACATGACATGTAATGAGAGTAGCCACATTGTGACATTCTTGACCTCAGAAGAGTCAGGCGAACTCATAAAATGTGTGTGCCCATCGGTCCCATGTGAGACAGTGAGAGTGATCTATAAAAACAAATAGCATGGGGCGGGTAAAAAATCTAGTTGCTATTATAAGTTTTTGATGTGAAGTGAGCAACCACTTCTTCTCATCAGCTACTACTCGACCACTGGAAGGGAAAATAGCCAAGCCAACCGATTAGAAGCGAAAATTTAGTTAATAAATCATCTACGTGTTTTATCTTATGTTAATCCATGTGGCCACATATTCCAATTAGTATCATATTTAACTAACATGATAGCAATTGGGCGGCTTAATTATACAAATATCTAATCGATAAATTTGTTTGATCCTTTAACAAGGCAACAAGTCTTTCTCCAAATAGTGAAGTTACCAACATGCTACTCAGACGGTGTCGTTTGGCGACGCTGGCAGTCAATCTAACAATAATAAAAGTTGGATTTACTCAACAGAGAAGGTGTCCACGTCACCTTAAAAAAAATCTGTCAATGAGAAAGTGTCGTTTTGCCACGTCAATCATGTTACTCAAAAACTGCATTAAAACATTTCGATTGAACCCATCAAAAAAGTTGCATTAAAACATTTCGATTGAACCCATAGTAACTAGACTAATCTCTATTGGTCCTCAAAACCTAATAAAAAATAATTTAGTACGGCCCTAGAAATAAATCTATATGGGTCCATATGAACTCCATTGCATTTTAACCTAATTTCGTCGCAAGCCTCCTCCGTCTCTTTCGCTTCTTCTTCATTGTTACAACTTACAACTTTCTGCATTTTCTTCCGTTTCTCCACTTTTGATCATTCATTCGTCTTCTTTAATCCTATCTGCGTGAGCAATGATATCCTTTCAACTTCCTCTCTTTCTCCAACTACATAAACCCATCTGTTGAAGTTTTAAACCAAATTCTACAACCTCCGTTCACCAAAAACAATCGATGGGCATGAAATTGGTTCAAACCTCCGGCAAGTCTCCGGTTGCTTTATGTGTCAACGACGTTGGATAATTTTTTTACTGTAATTTTTTTACTGTAACTCTAAGCCAATAAGAGCTCCACCTTTCGAACCGGTTCCGGCCAACGCCGATGGACCCGTTGAGATTAAAATGAAAATAACAATTTCATTTTCAATTGATAAAGTTACAGTAAAAAAATTATCATAGTTATGCAGATTACTTGACAAAATCGTATACCTTCTCAAGTATAATTTCAGGTTGGTTTAATAAACGTATAAAATACCAAAACTATAAAGCCTAGAACCAGCTCAATGCTTCTCTTAACATTCAGTGTTTCATAATTTATTTGAAATTATTTTTCCATCTGATTCCACGTTTTGATGTCTGACCCATAAACAACAGGGACCCTTGCCTTCAGCTCAATGTCATCATCAGGTGTGTTCATCGACAAAGATTTCAACCCACAATCGACTACTTCAATTGTCAGTATTTAATGAGGCAACATGTTCATATCTTATTCGTTTGTATTTGGTATGACCACAAGTACCCTTTTTGGTTTGCTTATTGTGTCAGGTTGAATTCTAACCCAGAGATTGCTAAGGAAGTGAATGCATTGGAGGAGGTGACTAAAGCTGGGTCGGTGACAATTGGAAAAAATATTTGCTTATATCAAGCAAGGATCGGCCAAGGTAAAATAAAATATGTATATAGCCACAAAAACCAAATCACTTAACAATGTAAATCCCTATGTTTTTGACAAATGCAGGAGGCTTTCTTGAGTGCATAGTGACAATTGATGATGTTTAACCATGATTCTCCTTGGTATTATATCGTTTGCAGTGATTGCAAAACAGAGGCCAACAGAAGGCCCTTCTTTGTTTGTGCTCTAAATGCAGCAATGAAAACGTAACCGGGGTCAAAAAATAATGAACTTAATGCCTCAGTATTCAATGAATCGTTGGCTTGGATTGCTATTTGTTTTCTCTTAAGCACTGGTATCTTGATAAGATCCCTGTCTACGACAATTACGACCAGGCTGTGTTCATTTTACTTGGTGATGCAGGCCGTGAACTAACTGGAAAGCATGCCTCCGGATTGGTTGATAAATACTTTATAAAACCTTTGTAAAATATATACAGTCTCTTATAACTAATAGACTTTTAGCAAATAATCTTATAAACACTTCTAGCTAGGGATGGGCGTTTGGATACCCGTTCGGGTTCGGATCAGATATTTTGGATTTTCGGGTATAGAACCCGTTCGAGTATTTCTATATTTCTGGTCGGGTTTAGATAATTTTAGTTTGGATTCGGTTATTTCAGGCCGGATTCGAATATTTAGATTTTGAAGAAAATCTAAATTCTTTATTGCTTATGTTTCTTAAATTTAAAATATATCTTTAACTTAGCTGATTTTTATTTTAATAGATAGAATGATTTAGATTTGGAGATAAAATTATATGTATATTAAAATACATTAATTTGGTTATTGTTTTGAAATTTTAGAAGCAATGTTTGTTAATGGATGAAACAAGAAGCTTGACATGCATTTAAAGTGAGTAGCAAATCATTTTGTCTGTAATTATATGTATGTTATCTGATCTTAAACTATGTGTAGCATTAATATAAATATTTTTAAACAAAATGTATATATTAGAAATATAGTGTCAAGTATACATATGTTCGGTAATTTTCGGATATCCATTTAGGTTTAGATATCAAATTTCTCCTAATTTAATACCAGTTTTGGTATTTTGTTACTTCGGTTCGGATTTCTATTTGGATTTTTTGGGTCAGGTTCAGATATGGGTTCGGATATCGGGTAAAATACTCAACCCTATTTTGAGATTTCCTATTTCTCTGTATTATTGCCAATCAGTTTTCAAATAGTTGATAACTAATCTCAAAAGATTATATATTACTGCCAAAATAGTGATTAGTGGAAGTGTATATATCTAAAGTATCAAAAAAAAAGAGAAATTCCTTAAACAATCAGACTCTTAATATCATTTTCATGTTTGATTTAACTATACTTACCTTTAGTTTTAAAGAGTTAAATAAGCACTTATATTCTTAGGGTTGACTAATATAGATTCAAAGTTTATATTTGAGGGGTAGAATTTTGGAGTGTATAGTTTAGGATTTTTAAAAATAAATAAAATTTTAAAAATAGTTTCAAAAAGACTTTTTGAATTGCAACATAAAATTTTGGAAAAAAAACAAAAGTTTTATAAAGATTTTGAATTTGAAAACGTATAATTCGAAAACTATATAAAATTTTTAATCATTTCTTTAAATAATTATTTATATTTATATAATATAAAGTAAGGATAGAATAGTATTTTGGATTTTAATTGAAACTTCATACTTTACGTATTTGCGAAAATATCCATTTAATAAAAGTAAACATAAATAATAGTTTTCTAAAAAAAAACATAAATAACAGTACCATAAATTGATAAAACAGAATTCTCCCAAAAACATAGGACCGATTTCTTTAAATTGAGAATATTATTCATCTGTCTAACAAAAATTAAGTAAATTATCCGGCTGCGGAAAAACACTAGTATGATTAACAACGAGTTGTATTATCGCGTACACTACGGTAAGGTGCTGTAGTCACGCAAGTGATTATGCTCCTAATCTCAAATGGGCCGGTTAAACCCACTAACTAACCCGCGTAATTACAACCAGCCTTTTCACTCGAAACGTAAGATGTGTGCATACCAGAAGAGATCAACACATACATTACGAAACCATTTTTAAAAAAAAATAGAGAAAAAAGAAACATGAAAAGAAAGATTCAGACACGATACACATACTATCCATCTAACAAACCGTTCAAACTCCTCTTTGAAATTTGTTCCACCACATTCTAGAGCTCATCCTCCTCATTGAAGCTAGTATCCTTAACTCGTTTTGACTTGTGCGACAAGTTATCTCTAGCTTGCTCTGATTCCTTAGCAGCTGAGTCATAGCTTTGAGACGCTTTATCTTTCGCAGACTCCAAAGTCTCCTCAGCTTTGGATCTTGCAGTCTCGTAGTGTTCTTTAGTCTTTTCCTTTGCATTCTTACTCTCACTTTCCGCTTCTTCCTTCAACTTCTCGGCCTTCTCCTTGGCCGCACTCGTCAGATCGCTAGCCTTCTCCTTAGCCGCCTCAACCGTTTCTTCCAACCTCTCCTTAGCGTCTCCCGCTTTGCGTGTGGCTGCGTCCTTTGCTTCTTTAGCCTTCTCTGACACCGTGTCCCCCATGTTAGGGTAGTTTTCGTTGTGTTTGATTCCGATTTTCTCTTTAGCCCAATCAGTCCATGACTTATCGCTATTATCTCCCGAGAAACTGTCTTTAACTTGTTTTGACTTGCGAGGCAAGTCATCTTTAACTTGACCTACTGAATCATAGCTCTGCCATGCCTTGTCTTTCAAGGAACCAATAGTTTCGCCTGCTTTCGATTTTGCTGTCTCGTAAGTAGCTCCAACGGCTTCCTCTGCCTTGCGTTTGGCGGCGTCCTTAGCGTCCTTGGCCTTATCAGTCGCTTCCCAAGCGTTGTCTTCGACCGTTGAGGTGGTGTGAGTGGTGGGGATGTTCTCTTCATGCTTCAGACCGATCTTCTCCTTGGCCCAATCAGTCCATGATTTACTCTTAGCCACGTCTTCTGCAATGGTGGCTTTGACACAACAATTCGTTACAATAGCCATAAGTACCAAAGATACGATAACTCTCTTCCCTAAACCCATTTTTACCTAACGCTTACCGATTACAAAATCACGTTTTATAATTTAATAATCTAAACTCTTTCTCCTCGAAGTTATGAAATAAACAACATGAAAAGCTATGTGTGGTTTTCTCCGAGGATCTGTGAGGTGATGGCTCTGTTATATATGTGGAATACGAGAAAGGGTTGATGACACTTGTCCAACTACGTGGCGTGTACCTACTTCTTATGTCGTTTTGATCTTGGATTCGTGTTAGGCGGTTCTTTACACGTGTTATATATGTTATCGAAGATCGATTTTGCTGGAAAATACTCAACCGACTCACGATGTTAAAAAGAATAGAGAAAGGCTTCTCAAATCTTTATCTATCTCATTGTTCCGTAACACATAGTCCATGTCTTACCAAAAAAATATTTCTCCTCCAGCAACCTTCACTTAACAGTTATATAGATTGCAACTTGCATACAAACAAGATGCAAGTTGTTTTTACACATCAGGCATGATATCGATCAGGCTAATAAAGCTAGCCCCATCAATAAGCATATACTTGTTGGCATAGCTGGCCCATACATTATAACTTGTTCAAGAAAAATAAACAGATTTTTAGAGGTTTGATTTGTTTACTCTTTTTTTTTTTTCTACTTTGTGTAAATTGCGTGTTTATGTATTTCCACGGGGATCTCAGCCCTCAGAGCTAAACAGTCATTATATTTGTCAATCTTTTTACAAGCAACACAAAAGTTTTATGATAAAACACATCATTTTTGTGAGTTTATGAGCCGGTGTAGTTATCAAACACATAAAGATTGTGTATTCATACTTACACATTGCCTATGCTGTTCAAGGTTTGACATTATCTCTCCAAACATGAGCATCTAACTAAACCGAATATATCTTGTTTCATGAGTTACAAAGAACAACGATTCATTGAAGATGGAATGTACTATATGAAATTAATATTAGGGACCAATAGAATTTAAAGGGTTTTTGTAACATCAAAATAAAAACAGCTTTACAAATCCAACATTATAATCCTTATAAACCTCTGATGGCATATAGAATAATTTTGTAAACTCATATCAATATCATAAAAGAATTTAGTATGAAAAAGACATGTATCTTAATAATAAAGTATATAGTGATTTATTATATTTAAATCACGTCATTTAACAACAAGGAATTTTTTTTATATAAATTTAATTTCTTAAAATTTGCCTTAATGAATAAACTATTTTACTAATTTCTATTACTAATATTATCTATTTTATTTTCGTTTTTCTAGATAAATTTTATAAAATCATATCAATATCATAAAAAGAAGAATTTAGTATCAAAAAGAAAATATCTAAAAATAAAAATATATAGTGATTTCTAATATTTAAAACATGTGATTTAACAAGAAGGAAATTCCTTTTGGAATTTTATTATTTAAGAATTTCTGAAGTAATATTTAATTTTAGTTTTGAATAACTATTCAATTTCTTAATTAATTTTTTTTAATGATTTCATGTTATTTTTTTTTCCTAATTACAGATTATCAAGCTTAATACTATTTGATGTCTTAACATCTATATAAATAAATAAGTAATTATCTCAAATCCAAATCTAATGTAAATTCCATTAAGAAATTGTTTTCCCTATGTTTTTTTTAATTATGTAACAAAACTTATCTGATATCATATTTTCTAGAATTAAATATTTTGGAAAAATGAATAATGATAATAAAGAGAGTATTTTTGAAAATGTCACTTTAGTGATGGTAACACGAAAGTGGTAAACATGAAATTTTCCCAATTATTTTTATAGAATTTTTTTTTGCTTGATTAATATTTAATTCTAAATTGTTTTATATCTTAATTTTATAAATTTATAATAAAAATATTACTTCTAGATAACAAGACACTATATGTAAAAATTATCTTCTTTTTTTTTAATATGTTTTATTTTGAATTTTTTTATCATATTAATTTATAATCAATTATCTAATATAATATATGAATTTAATATTATTAACATAAAATTCAATTTTAGTTATATAATAAATTATATATACCATTCATTAAGATAACAACAACATTAACCACTCTAATTTTTAACGCGAGAGCTCATGATGGAAAAATCACTTTGCAAATAATAGCATAGATAGTAATATCATTTCATACTAAG
Organism: Brassica oleracea var. oleracea; assembly: GCF_000695525.1. NCBI lineage: Eukaryota > Viridiplantae > Streptophyta > Magnoliopsida > Brassicales > Brassicaceae > Brassica > Brassica oleracea. The sequence continues at coordinate 27,284,057 of NC_027750.1, forward strand.
ACCAACTTAATATCTGATAAACACTTTAAAGTATTGATGTGATACAAACCATATATTCTCAAACTTTTGAAATAGAACATTGGATTTTGGTTATTATTAGTTTCTAAAATTCTAATGATCAATGCATTTTTAAAAGATTGCATGTTTGATTCACTTATACAACTCCCGATCAACAATTCAATATTTATCCCATAAGTTTAACCCAAAACAACATATATCAGATTCTCAGGAACCATATGTCTCTACACATGCCCCTATGGAATTCCAAGATATTCAGGTCTCAAAGATCACCACTAGTTCCGCTACCCCACAGGTTCAAGAGGATAACCAAATAGCATCGCCAACTTTAGCCAAGCCTTTATCACCATTAGTAGATATTGAATCTACTCCCATTTCAGCATCTATTATGAAGACTTCTCCTTCCAACATTATCAACAAGGAAGTCCAAAAAACTTCGATTGTTGATCCTTTAAACACATCGGCTCAAGCAAGTGGATTTGAGAGTCCTTCTCGGTTCACTGCGTTAGGTGATGTGGAAGAGGCCCCTGATAAACCAATGAGCTCGCTCGGTTTGACAACGGATTTGAGAGAGATTAGACCTCCTATAAAGTACCAAGATTTGGAATGGAAAAATGTACGAGGGAGAGGTAAGTGTGGCTGTCGCGGCCGTGGTAACACTTGCTAGTTGCTCTTTTTTTCATTTATTTTTTTGTTTCGACTCTCTCATGCCTTGAATGTTTCCTAGGTTTGAGATGTTATTCATCATGGATTGTATTCATGCAATTTTTTTCTTATTATAAGGTTTGCAACCTTATTATGTAAATGTTTCTATTTTAATTGAAAGCCTTTTGTCAAAAAAAAAAAAAACAAAAAAACAAATATCAGTCTATACATAATAGGAAGATGTCTTACATTTATGGAATTATTTCTAAACATTTTTTAAGCACAGTCGATTCCCAAACAAAAGTTCAAAAAATTGCTAAAAGAATACTTTTGAATTTTATTAATATTTATGAATTTTAAATATTTAATAAATAATTAAGTAAAGTTATAAATAAGGTACAATTTTCATTACTCTCTTAATAAAACAAAATTTGCCTTGATCCTTAAAGACTATTTTAGAAAAAAATAGAAGTAACTATTTAAAAGAACTGTTCTATTTTTATAGATTTAAATTATATAGTTAACCAGTACACTACAAGAAAACACGCTATATTTCGACGGACGTTCCGACGGACAACAAAGTCGTCGGACACATTTGACGACTTTCCGACGAAAACAAAAAATATTACTTCGTCGGAAATTCGTCTGAATATACCGACAACTTTCCGACCAAAGAGTGTGCGTCGGTATATACCGACGCAATTCCGACGACATTCCGATTAAATATATAACCGTTACGTTCGTCGGAAATTCGTCGGTATATACAGACGACTTTCCGACGACATTGCGATCAATAATATAACCGTCGCTGTCGTCGGAAGTTTGTCGGTATATACCGACGAATTTCTGACGAACCTTTTGACCGTTGCCGACAAATACATATGACCGTTTTATAGCCGTTGAGATAGGAAAATACCGACGGATATGACCGTTAGGGTCGTCGGAATTCCGTCGGAATGTCGTCGGACTGCCGTAAGCTTATATGAGAAGATTTTCACGTAATTATAAAGTTTGGTATCTTCATGGAGAAACTGGTTATGAATATGGTAGTACTAGCGAAGCTCAGCCTGTTAGCGAACCTCAGCCTGATATTAGGTTCGAAGAACCTAGAACGGATATAGATTATGGTGTAGGTACTGTGCAGATGGTACATGATCATTATAGAGGGGAAGAACCAAATCCCGAATCTAGGAGA
>NC_027750.1:27286190-27289285 GCF_000695525.1 Brassica oleracea var. oleracea
TGGATGCGATTACTGATTTTGTCAAAGGTATTCTACCTGAGGATAATCTTGCACCGGGGTCATACTACGAGGTTCAGAAACTTGTTGCGGGTCTTCAACTACCGTACGAAGTGATAGATGTATGTATTGACAACTGCATGATCTACTGGGGAGCGGATAAGGAACGGGATAACTGCAAATTTTGTAGGAAACCTCGTTATCAGGAGACGAGGGGAAGAGTTCCGATCCCGTTCAAAAGGATGTGGTATTTGCCTTTGACGAAAAGATTGCAGAGGTTGTATCAGTGTGAGCGCACAACAAAAGCAATGAGATGGCATGCAGAGAATTCCACAAATGGTGAGATTAGACATCCTTCAGATGCGAAGGCTTGGAAACATATCCAGTCAACATATCCAAAATTTGCGGAAGAGAGAAGAAATGTTCATCTTGGATTATGTACTGATGGTTTCAGCTCATTTGGAAAGAGTAGAAGACAATATTCTCTATGGTCAGTTATTGTGACACCTTACAACTTACTACCAAGCTTGTGCATGCGACGAGAGTTTTTGTTCCTCTCAATTCTCGTCTCCGGGCCAGAGCATCCAAAGTGATCACTAGACGTGTTTCTTCAACCACTGATATATGAGTTGCAACAACTATGGGCGCATGGTTTTCAGACATACGATGTTTCGTGCAAAGAAAACTTTTATATGCGGGCAGTACTTATGTGGACAATAAGTGACTTTCCAGCATATGGTATATTATCCGGATGGACAACACATGGGAGACTATCATGTCCATATTGTCAAGATGACACATATGCTTTCCAACTAAAGCACGGAAGGAAAACGTGTTAGTTTGACTGTCACAGAAGATTTCTACCACCTGATCATCCATACCATAGGAGTAAGACTTTGTTTACGAAGAACAAGCAGGTGTTTGATGGTCCACCTGAGGAAGTTAGTGGGGAAGATTTGTGGAAGCAGTTGAGGGATTTTGGTGTAGATAGGACGCCAGACGTAGGTGGACATGAAAACATTCGAGTCGATGCGGTTGGAGAGCTACATAACTGGCACAAAAAGAGTATTTTCTGGAATCTGCCATATTGGAAGGATCATCATAAAACTTGGTTAGTATTTTTATTTTATTTGTAGTGTTTTTTCATTAATTAACTTTCTAACATGCATTTTTTTTAAGGTTCGACAAGTCGAGCAATGGCATTAGCAGGAGCATCAACAATATGATGTATTCCATGCTCCATACCGGATATTCGAAGTGGAGTGTGATTCCTCGCGAGGACCGGGAGTTGTGGTTTCGTCAGTTTGCAGTAACTCTTCAGGTTTTTTAAAGCATTTTTCAATTTTTTTTTATATATATCTACTAATTAAATTATGTGTGTTTTGTAGCAAGAGTTCACTTGGGAGTCCGGTCTCACGGAAACAGTCCGTCAGAAATTCAACGAAAAGGCCATGGACTCTTATACGAAGCAGATCAACGCTTGGAAGACAGTATGGCAGAAGAACAAGAGGCCACGGTACATCAACGGGACGGTGTGGGAGCAGTTGATAGTCCATTGGGAGAAGGACGACACTGCAGCGACGTCTCGTAAGAACTCCAACAACCGGAAGAGCGATCGTGGCGGGAAAGGTATGTATGTGCACAACCTCGGTGCTTGCTCTATGTCTTCTAAGGAGGATCAACTTGTAAGTTCTATTTTTTTTTATCTTTATATTTATTTAAATAAATATTTTTATATATTCTTTGGCTAATGACTGTTTTTTAGATTGAAGCAAATGACGGTAATCCCGTTGATTATCTTCAACTTATTAAGGAGGCTCACACTAACAAGAAGACAGGTTAAATTCAGAACGTCGTGATCAGATCCGTCGTTGACTTGGTGGAAACTCAAAAGGAAGCTCTTCTATCTTCTCAGCCTCTCTCTGATGACGGCGATTCTATGGGAGCTTCAACCAACATGTTCTGATTGCAAATAAATGAGATGGTCGAAAAGGTAATTTTTTATTAATATATTTATTTTATAATGTAGTTTACTAACTTTAAATATTTTTGTAGGCGGTTCCTAAAAGGAAAGGAGGACGTTTAGTTGGGTTGGCCCGCCGTGCTTCTTCGTATCCGGCGTCTTCTTCGCAAGTTCCGTATACCGATCCCATGATTCTGGAGCAGCTACAGAACAAAGATGAACGGATTGTGGCATTGGAGGAGCAGAACGCCACTATCCTTTCTGAGAATGCCACTATCCTTGCTCAGCTGGAATCCCAAAAGAAGACCAACGCCGAGAAATTGGAAAAGCTAGATCGTTTGTTGCCTTCGGGTTCTTAGTTTTTTATGAATTTTAAAACTTGATGAATGTTTTTTTTTCTAATTAAGTTTGTATGAATTTAAATTCTATAATATTATTAGTTTTAAATTTCAGATTTTGTGTATTTATTAATTTTTAATATAAAAAATATTTATAAATGCAAAATTTATTCATATTTAAAAATGGTATATTCTGACGAATCTGAGTCGTCAGAATATACCGACAAACCGGTTCGTCGAAATGTACTGACGAATGATAGTCGTCGGAATATACCGACGAGTACAAGTCGTCAGAATATACTGACGAATTTGTGTCGTCGGAATATTCTGACGAACATGCTTGTCGCTATATTCCGACGACTCTGATTCGTCAGTATATTCTGACGCCCTAATTCGTCGGAATATAGTGTTTCCGATGAATTCTGTTCTTGGAATATGTTATCGGAGTGTCGTCGGAAATTCGTCAGAATGTGGTTTATCGGTATTCGTTAGAGACAAAAAAAATTTTCCGACGAAATGATACCGACACTACAAGAAAACAGGGGGATTCTGATGGCCGAAATCGTCGGAAATTCGTCAGAATGTGGTTTATCGGTATTCGTTAGAGACAAAAAAAATTTTCCGACGAAATGATACCGACACTACAAGAAAACAGGGGGATTCTGATGGCCGAAATCGTCGGAAATTCGTCAGAATGTGGTTTATCGGTATTCGTTAGAGACAAAAAAAATTTTCCGACGAAATGATACCGACACTACAAGAAAACAGGGGGATTCTGATGGCCGAAATCGTCGGAA
>NC_027750.1:27289385-27295688 GCF_000695525.1 Brassica oleracea var. oleracea
GTCCGTCGGAACCTCCGTCGGAATTCGGTGTGTTTTCTTGTAGTGCGACGACCACTTTCGTCAGAAATTCGTCAAATTATCTCTATTCCGACGAACTTCTGACGATTTTGTCCGTCAGTATCCGCATGTTTTCTTGTAGTGGTATGCAAAAAATTGTTTATATTTTATGAGCAAAGTTATGTTATACTAGGTGGTTTTTCAGTACTTATGTACGGGTACAAGCATTTACATAATAATCAAAATCGTAATGATTGATTAGTTTTATTTTCTATTTATTGATAATTTTTTTGAAAATTGTAATTTATATGTTTAAAAATATAAATATATTTTTTTTAAATTACATTATCTTACTACCTTAATTAAATATAGGATTTTGGGAATAATAATTTGGATCAGTTAAGTTATTTACTGATATATTAAATGTATTTATTTTAAGTTTAATTTTAAATAGGATTTTTAAGGTTAAAACCCCTCAACTACGTTTGTTTTGCGTAAAAACTCTCAAACTAAGTATTTAACGAAACAATCCCAAACTAACTTTATTTGATGAAATAAACTCTAACATGTCGTAATAACCATTACCACCGGTAAATCTTTTGTTTAGGGGTTTTTACATTAAGTAAACATAGTTGAAGGGTTTTACCCTTAAAAAACTTAAAAGCAAAAAAAAAATCAAAATTTTATAATATTATCTAAAAATAAGTAACTTAATTTTTCAAAATTAGCATTAAAATCTTTTTTTTGTAAATATATGAGTTTGATGTATTTTTAACATAAACATTCTATATTTATAAATTAAAAATATAAAAACCCAGCAAATATAATAAAAACTATCTAAAGATTTATTATTACATTTTTATTAGATAAGATAACATTTTTATTATATTTTATTTTTAAAACTTTTTAATCTTTTAGTAATTTTATTACAGGTAAATCTTTAGATAATTTTTGTTGTATTTTCTGGGTTCTTAGATTTTTAATTTATACATATATAATGTTGATGTTAAAAACACATCAACTCATATAATTATTTTTTTAAATTCTAATTTTGAAAATTTAAGTTACTAATTTTTAGATAATATTATAAAATTTTGAATTTTTTGATTTTTAATGGTAAAACCCCTCAATTATGTTTACTTAATGTAAAAACGCCTAAACTAAAGATTTACCAGTAGTAATGGTAATTATGATCTGGTAGGGTTTAATTCATTAAATAAAGTTAATTTAGGGTTTTTTTGTTAAATACTTAGTTTGTGGGTTTTTACATAAAATAAACTTAGTTGAGGGGTTTTAACGTTAAAAATCCTTTTAAATATATTAAATCAGATTATGTTTAATATCATTTTGTTCGTTTTATCCTTTTAATTTCTAAAAATGTATTTATACATTTTTTTATAAAAAAAAATCTAGATTTCATGAATGTCTTAATAAAAATATAACTAAACTCTTAAGTATAATTTGTATATATGTGTATTTATGAAGGTCTTCATAAATGTGTATAACATTTTTTGAATTTAACTTTTTATTTATAATCTTTTTTACAGTTTAAAAAGATATTGATAATTATGTATAATATCATCACAAAATTAAAAAAAAAAATCATAAATATATATTAAAATTATATTTTAAATGTGTATTTAGTAAGACTTTCGTGAATATATATATATATATATATATATATATATATATATATATATTTATTTATTTATATTTTAAGATAGTTTCATAAGTTAGGCTTTAAGGTTAAAGATAGACGTCCAAATCTCTCTTCTCTGTCTCTCTCTCTTTTTATATAGTTGACCTTAAAACCTAAATTCTCTTTGCTATTCTCTAGCTCTCTTCTTTTCTCTTCGCTATCCTCTCTTCTCTCTTTCTTCTTTGGGAGTTCACGTCAGAAGCACAAAAAATAAAAGATAATGGTGACCCCCAAACTCCCATGGGACTTGGAATCAGAAATACTTTCTAGGGTTCCTCCCACATCTTTAAAACGTTTGCAGTTAAGTTGCAAACGATGGAACCCTTTATTCAAAGATCAGAGATTTATCAACAGTCACATGGGCAAAGCAACAACACAGATGGTCTTAAAGAAGGATGAATCGGCTTATTCATTCAGTTTAGATTTCCATGGACTCCACAATAGGTATGATCAGTTTATTACGTTTACAGGAAAACTTCATAGTCTGAAGGATTCAGAAGATGTCAAGATATCTAAAATAATAGACTTGTGGTTTGGAACCCTTGTACTGGTCAAACTAGTTGGATTCTATCTAACGGTTACGCCATGAACCATAAGTATTATCTAGGATACGGTAACAAGAACAAATCATGCGATAGCCTCAAACTCTTGAGGCTTAGCAGAGTTGATACGTTTGAAATGTATGAGTTTAACTCTGACTCATGGAGAGCTTTTCATGACGATGCTGTTAGTGGGTGGAAATTATCATCGCGTGACGTCTCTTTAACCGGGAAATACTTCCTGGTTATATTCAGATGATGAAGAAGAAGACGATCTGGTTAATTGTATTCTCATATTTGGTTTCACTACAGAGAGATTTGGACGTCTGTCTCTTCCTTTTCATAATGATGATAACGATGCGGGTGTAGTTCTATCAGTTGTCAGAGAAGAGAAACTTGCGTTGCTATTTCAGAGCTTTGCTACTTGTCCATCAGAGATGAAGATATGGGTGACCAACACTAAGGCTGATGAGGCCAAGGAGTTGTCGTGGAGCTTGTTCTTAGTAGTGGATTACACTAAAGTTACAGAAGCCATGACGAAGGTAATTTGTTTCTTGGTGGACGAGGAGAATAAAAGGGTCATGTTTTGTCTTGAAGACAATGAAGACAATGAAGATGAAGAGAGGACCATAATTCACATTGGTGGAGAAGATATACATAAAATAGTCTATAGCGAGTACATCCCAAAGCCAAAGGTGATAAACCTTGACTACAAGAGGCTATTTCATAGTCCACTTCTCGTCAGTTATATTCCAAGTTTGGTCCGAATTCCGTTAAAACAAAGTAATCCTGATGGCAACAGAAAAAGATGATTAGTTGATTATCAATTAGGGTTGTTTCTGTTTAGTTAATAAACATAGCAGCTGGATTTTCTTTGTTTTCGTTTCTTTTTCTATATAGAGTTTTTCTGGAAAAAAATTATTTTTTGGTGATCTTACTCAAATATATTAGTTCTGGTCAAAGTTTTTCATAAATATGTGTAATGTTTTATAAATACCAGAAACAAAGAGACGAACACCAAGGAGTAGAAAAGCTCTGAGATAGTTGGTGAAAATATCATTACATTGGCAGGACTTTAAGTAATCTAACTATTTAACTACCACACAAATAAGATCTTAACGTCCTCAAGTTGCAACATGCAAAATTTCAAGTCGTTTTATTGAGTTCAACTCTGTATACTGGACGGTTTTCTTTCGTCCTCATGTATATGAAGTGTGGAGAGCAAGAAAAGATAACGTAGTTATGTCTTCTTCTTTTTTCCCTTTCACGTATATCATTTGGAGCTTACAAGGAGAGCATTACAAAGAAAAATAAGGAGAGAAAGCTTAGTTTGAAGTTTGTACACATAGGAGAGGCTAACGAAACGAAGACGAGTGGCATCGAGCAAGCAGTACTTATCACGGAAGGAGAGTGTGAGAGTTGAATGAATCCAAACCAAGTCGATACAACAGGCTCTGAGGACACCGCAAGGACATCGACAGAAGGGCGGTCAAGGCTCAACAAACTAAGTTGGTCAGCATTCTTCAGTCACTCAAACATTGTTATATTTCTTACTACACATTTCTTGATTTCATCTGAGATGTTCAAGCCAAATAAATTGAGCATATATATCCAATTAGAACTAAATTAAACCAAAACATAAACCGATCTGAATTTTAACTGAATTTGATTATTCTTTATAATTCAAACCAATACGAAAAAACGGACCGGACCCAAAATTTAGTTTAACAATGAAATGATTCTTGACAAGTTGAACTAATACTGAAAAAAATCTGAAACAAAACTTATAACTCTCTAAATCTAATAACATGCAACGATGATTTATATTTGCTCCATTTACTTGCTTTTCTAGTTAATCTTGAAGAAAATATACTGAAAATTTTGAACCTAAACCGAGTTTTCAACTTCTTTTAAGTAGCTATATATATGATTAGTTGATTACATCATACATGTTACACGTATAGCACCATTAGGCAGTGATTAAATAAAACACTGTACCGCAATAGCTAATTATTAGACCGTTTAAATCAAGGTTCTAAAAATTGGTCTAGCTCGGTTCTTTCCGAAATGATTTTTTTAAAATACGATTTATACCGATTTATACGATCAAATCAGTTTAAACTGTTCTTAATTGGTTAAAATCGCCTTAAATCGATCTAAATTGGTCTTAATATGCTAAATTAAGCAATAATGTTACTATAAATCCAATATTTTGTTTAACTTCTTTAGTTTTGTATATCTAATTTTGATAATTCATTACAATAATTTTATAATTAAACTCAAAAATAAAATATCTCATATAAATGTAAAAAAAAAAATATAATAAATGAATAATTCGTTAACACCTAGGCCTCGTCTAAGCTCCGAATAATCCACCTAGTCGCTAATCCTCTATAGAGCGTCTTGTTACCGCCTAGTGATTTCTTGAACATTGGTTTAAATATACATCAAAACATCAAAGTGACAAAACTTAATTACTAATCAGAAAATTATGAAGATTTTTTAATAAACACATCAAACATATAATTTAAATAGTGGGTGATCTTCTTGAATAAAATCACTACTGGTTGTTGCAGATCAATCATATTCACAAGTAAAAAAGAACAAAAAAAAAAGATGAAGAATATATAGTTTGGTAGTATATAGAATATAGGCCTGATTACTTTACGACATTTGTATATCTATCAATACATTAAATACTATAATCTATTAGACTTATAAACTAATTAAACAATATATTTGAATCCTTCATTCCTCATACATGGAAAGTTTGAGAACTTATTCTCATCTCAAAAGAAGTTCCTTCACTTTTACAGCCATGCATCCATCGGTCGGTCTCCAATGAATTTTCTCTAGACAATAATCTTACTTTAAACCTCGTATAGATCATATATTATATAGAGATACGTATGTATTTACGTGTTAAAGGCATATTGTATACACGAGAGGTTGTCGTTTGTGTAGCACAATTTCCTAGCTACTTCCTATTCTCTCTTTTTCTCTTCCTATAAATATGAATACTTAGAGATGTATACATATATTCAAGTTGAGTGATTGTAGTACACATATATAAGACAAACTGAGATGGGTAGGAACAAGAAATCATCAACGTTTTCGGTAATAAGAGCTTTGCTACCGTGCTGTTCGAACAGTGGAGATGACTGGAGCGAAGAAGGAGTGATCATAAGGTCAAGAATCATGACCAGTGATGAAGATGGTCGACTTTGGATCGCTGAGCCAGGGGTCGATAGAAGAGCTAATTCTTTTATTGCTAGGTTCTACGAGAACCGTGGCTCCGATCCTAATTGCAAAAGTGCTACCCCTTGAATGATTTTATGTGCTTTGCCTTCTTTATTTTGTTTCTTCCATGTTTTCTTTTGATCTCGTGTTAGTTTATAAAAACAATAACATGCTATTCGTAATACCCTGTCTTTGTTAGTACGTGTCTTAATTTTCGTTTGTTTATTTATGTAATAATAATAACTAATGAGATTTATAAGTTATGGTATGTTCCAAAAAAAAGAAGAGATTTATAAGTTATGGCTTCATACTGTTTATTTATATATACAAAAATATATTGGAAAACTTGTTTCTGACTTACGCCTTTTACTTTCTTAAAAACATAATAATAACTAGATTTTTCACCCGCACGGATGTGCGGGTAGATTTTCATTTTATAAATATATGACGTATACCATCGCAAAACTTTAAAAGATATTTACGTTTTAGTGTTATATATTGTGTAAATCTATAATGTTATTGGTTATGTTTCTTATTCGATATTATTATTGTATAATGATTTGTTTTATATATTTTACTTTATTATTAATTGTTGTTATATATTAATATATTTTCGAGTTTGGTAAAATAAATTCATAGTATGAAATAAAAAAAATTGAGAATCTCCTTTCTTTTATTTTCTCTAATTTTTACAGACTGAATACAATACATTTTAAAATTTTATTTAGTTATACTATAAACTGATATTTTCTTAGCATAATTTATATTTCTATGTTATTTATTTTAGTATATTGTGGGATTTTATAAGTAAATACTTTATAATAATAA
>NC_027750.1:27295698-27295940 GCF_000695525.1 Brassica oleracea var. oleracea
TGCATTAATTTAAAAATATTTTAAAATTTTATTAAGATTTTGTTAGGTTTTTTCAACATATTTTGTTATAAGTAAAAATAAAATTTAAATTTACAATTAAAATTTATTTATTAATATCTATATAATTTATAAGATATTTTAGAAATGTTATATATTAAATAGACCTAGTATGAATTTTTATGGTATTTATTTTAATAAAGAAGATATAGAATATAATTATAAAATTTGAAAAATAGCATACA
>NC_027750.1:27295946-27299038 GCF_000695525.1 Brassica oleracea var. oleracea
ATAAAATTTTATTTAAATTAATGTATAATAGCATATATTATTAATTACGAAATTAATCAATGGTATTAATTTAAATAAAATATTTTAAATTTTTAGAAAGATTTTGTTAGATTTTTTTTCAACATTTTGTTATAACTAAAAATAAAATTTAAATTTACAATTAAAATTGATTTATTATTAATATCTTTATATATTGAATAGATTAATATAAATAATTAAATAAATGTAATTAATGAAATGGACCTAATAAGGCTAGTATGACTTTTTTATTGTAGATAAAAATGGTACTTTTCTTTTAATAGAGAAGATTTTATCAAATTTAGTCAAGAAGTTTAATTAGTATTATCATTATTTATGTGATACTTTCTTGTTAACGTCAGTATATTATATGAATATTGCATATACCTCACACTGTAACACATCTCCTTCACAATGATAACTCTTCGACTCGTTCACTCGAGTAATGCATATCTAATTTCTTTACTGGATCAGTTATAATTTCCATTTGGAGTTAATAAACCATGCAAAAAATGAGTTTCAACTCAAACTCAGTTAAAAATTAATGAACAGATTGACTCGTATCATTTATACATATTAGTATTGGTCTCTAAACTTCAATGTAGGATTTCTAAAGGTTTCGTGTTTGTTAGTGATGCAAAACTCTTCCATTTGGTAAAGGAGAAAACAACGACATTTTTATGGAAAAAGGCTATAGATCTCATAGAAGTAAAAGTTATGCTCGATTTGTCAATTCATTATAATTTCGAGTGACACGAGTGATGTATTGAGATTTTGCATGGTTTTAAGCATAATTTCTACATTCATTTAAATAATTTAAAATGCATTTAGAGTCTAATTAGGTATATAGCATATGCATGTGTGGTATTTTAGGTAAGGAAAATCTCAAGTTGAAGTACGGAGAGTGTGATGGGCAAGCAACCGCGGACGAGTTCCGCGGACCGACCCTGTCCGCGGATTATGGGCAGTGAGGTCGAGTCTGAAATGGAAGATCTGCAGACACCGACCGCGGACAAAGGCAGTCCGTGGGATCCGGGCAGTGAGGTTGGATCAATTTGTGCTTGGCCGCGATCGATGCCAAGACCATCTCACCCATTTGTCTTTTGGGTCAAATCCGGGTTTGTCGGATCGATCCGGTTCGAGTTTTAAGCTATTATAAATACATTTTAGACCTAATTTTATGACTTATCTCATTTTTTGTCAAGACTTTGTCTAAACTTGTAAAAGCTTGAATCTTTTGATAATCTAAGGAAGTACTTCATCTTATATTTGTGTTTCTCTTGCTCATTAACATGATTAGCCTTGATCCATACATGGGTTTAAGGTTTTTCATGGAGATTAGTGAGTAGTGACTTTGTGATTCATGTGTTAGATAGATTAGGGTAATTAAGTAGATATTTAAGATGTTTCTTGCTTGATTAGCATTGTTCTATGCTTGCTAAGTGCTCTTAATGCTAGATTAGACTTGATCATTCTCATCTAGATCTTAAGCTATTTTACGTCCGAAAGTTGTTTGTTAAAATGTTTGAATGAACTTAGTATTGTCATTTACATATTTGGCCAACGGCAGTTGATGTCTGAGATGTTTAAGTGGTTAGTACACTTGTGATTTATGCATGCTTGAATGTGTTAACCAACGGGAGTTGACGTTTGACGCATCCCGCGGCCCGGCTTGACCCGCGCCCATCGCTCGCGTCCTTGGTCATCCACTACAAGAAAACAGCGACATACCGAAGGAAAAAATCGTGGGTATGTCGTCGGAATAACGTTATTCCGACGACATACCCACGATTTTTTCCTTCGGTATGTCGCTGTTTTCTTGTAGTGGATGACCAAGGACGCGAGCGATGGGCGCGGGTCAAGCCGGGCCGCGGGATGCGTCAAACGTCAACTCCCGTTGGTTAACACATTCAAGCATGCATAAATCACAAGTGTACTAACCACTTAAACATCTCAGACATCAACTGCCGTTGGCCAAATATGTAAATGACAATACTAAGTTCATTCAAACATTTTAACAAACAACTTTCGGACGTAAAATAGCTTAAGATCTAGATGAGAATGATCAAGTCTAATCTAGCATTAAGAGCACTTAGCAAGCATAGAACAATGCTAATCAAGCAAGAAACATCTTAAATATCTACTTAATTACCCTAATCTATCTAACACATGAATCACAAAGTCACTACTCACTAATCTCCATGAAAAACCTTAAACCCATGTATGGATCAAGGCTAATCATGTTAATGAGCAAGAGAAACACAAATATAAGATGAAGTACTTCCTTAGATTATTGATCCCGTTCCCGGATCGGTTGAACCTAATAAAAAAAACAAACGCTTAATAATGAATCAAATTTTAATAAAAAAAAAATATGTTTAATTACCATGTTTGACCCCGTCCATGTGGATACGGAGTGAGATAGGGAAGATGGTCACGACCGGGCTGTCGAACCAACTCCGCAACACTCATCACTCCCGGAGGACCCGGAGGAGCAGGAGCGGGTGCAGCAGCGGAAGCGAGAGGAGCAGGAGCGGGTGCAGCAGAGAGATGTATGGTAGGAGCTGTGGGGCGAAGGGGAATCCTGAAAATGGCTGGAATCTCGAGACTCGCTCCCCGTACCACCACGAGCACGACGCTGTCGAGGTCGGGTCTGATCATCATTAGACTTGTAAATTAAAAAAAATATATTTGATAAATATAGAAATATATAAATTATTTTTTTTTATAAAAAAATCCCAAATAATAGTTTTTAATCACAAAAAAAGTTTTATAGATATTAAAAATGTTTAATAAATATATAAAAATAGTTCTAATAAACAAAAATAATTTTAATAAATAAAAAATAGTTTAATAATTACAAAAAATATTTTTAATAATATTAAAAATATTTAATAAATATAGAAATTTATAAAATATAAATATAAAAAAATTATTATTATTTTTTTAAATCCCAAATAATAGTTTTTTAATCACAAAAAAATTTTATAGACATTAAAAATGTTTAATAAATATATAAAAATAGTTTTAATAAACAAAAAATAGTTTTAATAAATAAAAAATAGTTTAATAAT
>NC_027750.1:27299067-27299213 GCF_000695525.1 Brassica oleracea var. oleracea
AATCGATTTTATAAATACAAAAATAATAAAAAATTTATAAAAAAAATATAAATCAATTCAACAAAACAAATTATTCAATCAAACCACAATTCTAAACCTATTATTCAACCAAATCACAATTCTAAACCTATTATACAACCAAATCA
>NC_027750.1:27302937-27311508 GCF_000695525.1 Brassica oleracea var. oleracea
TGATGATACCAAATTTTGTAACTTCGTGTAAACCCACTCAAATATAGATGAGTCCAAACATCCCACTCTTTAATAACCTTTCTATTTTTACAATTAGAGCAAGGACATCTTAACATACCTGTTTTTGCTTCCGGTTGTCGGTGAACTAACCCCATGAATTCGGTTATACCTCGTTGGTATTCTTCCGTAAGCAATCTTGTGTTCGGATCCAAATGAGGTCGATCGATCCAAGAACGAAAATAATTTGAAGAAGACATGTTTTTTATGAATCAAATTCGTGTGTAAAGAGAGTAAGAGGGAGGATGAAGATATGGAGTGAATGAAGAGGAAGAGGGGTGCTTGTATTTATAGTTGAAATCCTGCCGACATACCGAGGAAATTCCGACGGAATACCGACGGCAACGGCTCTTTCCTCGGAATTTCCTCGGAATTTTTAAAATCCCCCAACGGCTCTCTAACGGCTATAATATATCCTCGGAATTCATCGGTTTTTCCGAGGAATACATTTTTCCTCGGTATTCCTTAAGAATATTCCGCCGGATTGATATTTTCTCGGAATTCCGTCGGTATATTCCGAGGAAATTCCGAAAAAAAACCAAATTTTGTGTTTCCTCGGAATATCCTCGGAAATTCTTCGGGATATTCCGAGGATTTCATTTTCCGTCAGAATGTCCGTCAAAATACCGCTGTTTTCTCGTAGTTTTTTTTGTAGTGATCGCCCATACCCGCGGACAGCTTCAACCCGCGTTGCACGGCCGCGGCGTCTCCTCCGAACCACTCAACTCTCTGCCTCGATTCCACGGCCTCCCTCCATCCGTGGCGTTCATCCGCCGTGTCTCCTCGAGCTCACTGCCTTGTTTCCGCGGAGAGCTCCAATCCGCAGCAGTGGTCCGCGTTCGTTGCTCAATCTGTGTTTTTCCTTTGCTCTATCTCGAGCTCTCTACCACCATTCTATCGTCTCAGCCACGACGAAGCTCCTCACCGCCTCCGTCTTCATCTCCTCCACGATTCACGCCGTCGTCGTCATCAACAAGTCGCGGATGTGCTCAGAGTCGCCGCCGTGACCTCAGCTCGAGCCGTGACAGCATCTCCTGAAGCTCCGGAGTCGTCGCAGCCATCTCGTAGCGGAGGAACCACGAAGCAAAAATGGTGGATTTTGGACTTTTTGCAAGTCTGGTCCTTCATCCTTTGGATGTTTACCCTTTGACCCCAAAACTATTGAAATTGCAGAAAGGTCCACCCAAATCAGCCCCAAAGCTTCCAATTGTGCAGACCAGACCCTTAGTATTTGCAGAATGGTCCCTGACCTCTTGAGTGTCCTCAGATCGGCTCCAAACTTTGTAAATTACAATAACAACCTCATGATTTCACCCCAAAACTTCCAAATGTGCATTCCAACTCCTATGATATGCAAATGAGTATGCAAATGCAATTTAACACCTAGATGCAACCTAAAATGATCATAATAAACATAAATATGAATTTAAAACTCATTAAAATCAAGAAACATCAATGAACCAGCAGCCCACATGCTAAATAACCCAAATTTGAAATGAGAATAAATCCATAGATCCATCTCTATAGAAGTTGTAAAACCCGAGCTTTTTTTTTCAGATTAAAATTTAGAAATTTTCTCGATTAAAAACAAATTTTGAGAGATCTTAAGTTTTTCCGACTTCTTCTAAATGAAACTTGGTTTTTGGTCTCCTCTTGTATATAACTTTATTTAGTGTGAAATTATTTTACAAGTCTCTCCCTCATGAACTGAA
The DNA here is from genome assembly GCF_000695525.1 of Brassica oleracea var. oleracea. NCBI lineage: Eukaryota > Viridiplantae > Streptophyta > Magnoliopsida > Brassicales > Brassicaceae > Brassica > Brassica oleracea. The sequence goes on from NC_027750.1 coordinate 27,304,707, forward strand.
AATATAACGACTTGCTCTATTTGTAAAGATTTTTTTTGGTAAATCTTAACTCGTAAATTTATTATTTATTTGTCGGCGTAACAAGTACAATGGACCTAAATTCTTCAAGTACAGTAAGAGTCAATAACAAACATAATATTATATAACTTTCTTTTCGTCAGAAAACGTGAACATACAATTCAGTAGTCAAAAGCTTATATAAAACTTATTCTTAAAAAATGTTATTCTTAACATAACACAAAACGTTACACAATTTGTTTTGTTTCAAAACGTTACACAAATATATTTAAAATTAAATTGAAAGTGTGAAAGAGAGAAAAAGAGCAAGTCAGAGTTTGAGAGGCACCGGAGATTTACGGACCGACCAAACCGCCACTCTGTATTCATAAGTCAACATACAAACAAACAATTAGAACGTTACTTTTGCATATGACCGACCTAACATTTTGAGAAAAGATAGTAAATCCATACCGTCAAAATTAGAACGATCAGTCCGCTGCATAAGATATGCTCAATTTGGTTTGTTTGCATTACCATTCAAAGCTTTTGTATATTTTCTTCTTCAAAAAAAAGAAGAAATTATACGATCTAATCATCATGATTCAAATTCTGTAAGTTGCAGCAGTTTGTCTTTTTTCTATGAATTATCATCACAAATTTTTAAATGGGACAAGGAAAAAAAATTGTAAAAGGAAGAATACGCATCTATAAGTTACAACCAATTATCAACCCCTCAAAAAAAGTTATCACCATTTGATTAAATCCACCGTGTCTGGAGGGCCTCCGAATGTGTGATCATAGAACCACGAACCAAATCATGTTCTACAATATTTATATATTTTATTGGTATTATAATATAAATTTAAAAGTTTGAGAGAAGAGAAAAATAATTACGCACCAATGAACAGAGTCTGTTGGCTGTCATGTGGGATGTTATAAAAAAAATTAAAAGATGTGTTGCAGCTTTTTTATATTTCCGGAAAATATATATTACATATAAGAGGATTTTAATTACTTAAAAATTTAAAACAATAGATTCTATTGTAACGAGAAGATGATACATGCACTGCCACTGTTCCTCTCATGCAAAAGATGCTTTTGATGCATTTTATTAATTTTAAAATCAATATCAAAAGAAGAAAAACAAAACATTACTTTAAAGGTACGTTTAATTTTACCACTTGGGTTTACTTTTACTTAAACTAAACATATTTTCGAACAAAAAAAAAAATGTATTATGTATCGTACATATGAAAAAGGAGTCTTCTAATTTGGTGCGTGCAGGCGTCTGTATTCAACCCTTTTCTAATAAGCTTGTGATCCAATTGAGCATAAATAATTTCACTTTCTTAAATCTTAAACTCGAAGTATATTAAACTAAAATTTTATAATAGTTGAAACAACTATATGCAAATTTAGATTAAGAAACGTGCTATGCTATATACATCTATAATTTCACTTTCTTATAACTTAAACACGAAATATATTAAACTAAAATTTTATAATAGTTGAAACAACTATATACTGTATACATCTAAAATTTGATAACCAAATGAGAACCGTGCTAAACAACCGTAACTAAACTAATCAATTAGTAATACTTTATTGGTAAGAGCTAAATTCGAGGCTGGGTTTGTTTCTTAATGAAAACAAAATTGCTACTATATGGATAATTTGTATTTGGATTTCGACCTATATAGTTTATATAATATTTTAATTGACAGATGATTTTACTATCCCTAACATTAGCCAGAAAGCATTTTAATTTAGGTTAAACAATATGGTATTCGATTCGTTCTATAATTTATAAAGTGCATTTTTTATAGTCTATAGAATATATAAAAAACTCTAACTAAACAACTAAAAAGTAGTCAGTAAAAAGTCAGAGTTTATATTATCAAAAATAAGCTTTAGAAAAATAAGAAGAAAAGTTTGTGGATAAAATTAACATTTGTTATATTAAGTGTATAAATTATACACTATATATGATATATGCGAGTAAGAAAAAATACTACATATATAGGAGTATATGATTATATAAAGAGGTGAAAGAGCAGAAGGTAAGAGATAGAGAAGCAGGAAACATGTGGAAATCACATGGGGTATTGCTGAACAATCTGTGCCCACCTCAATCCTCTAAATCATTGGTTCGCCAAATTTTAATACATTCTTACCGTTTTCTAACCACCAAATTTGATCTACATATTCAACTTGAATAAGCATAACTTAATCACAATTCCATTTGGACGTGGATTAATAAATTTATATAACTGGTACCTACATATTATATTAGTATAGTTTTATTGATCAATATATTCGTAATTATGCGATATTTTCTACAATATAAACAGTTATTGAAGCGCTGCCGTTTTGGGCAGTGATGTAGATAGATATATATGTGCTTCACATAATAGTCAAGTTCTAAAACCCTACATTGTATTCCCCACATATATATATCTCGCTCATGAAATTATTGCTTTGCTAGATGAGCTACTGATGATATCAATTACAAAGAAATTGATGTAATGATAAATGATAAATAAATAAAAAGGGGGATGTGCACATCTAATAGATACTGTTGGAATGAAGTGGATGAGAATGAGAAAATGAAGTAAGTATTTGATGATTTAATTGTCAGTAGTTCTGGCTCATTTCCGGTGAGATGGAAAAGACAAACTCTTGACTTCATCGGCTTTTCATATGTATTGATTTGGTGCGGTTCGGTTTGATCCGTTTTGGTTACATGATATTGCACAACTAGTCCTTCGTGAATGTAAAAGGGAGAGCCAGAGATCATGTGTGTGGTAAAACAAAATAAAAAGGGGAAAATCGCATTTTAAACCCCGAAAGTGTCACATTCTCGCAATTTAAACACTGAACGTTTTTGACTAGCACTTTAAATCTTGAAAGTGACATTTTTATCATAACAAACCTCAAATGAGGTTTACTTGTTTATCAAGTCAACAAGGTGACCTGTACTGTTCATTTTGTGATGACGTGTCGTTTTTTTTTTAATAAAAATAAAATACATAGAAAATTCGAAAATATTCGAAAAATATAAAAATAACATTTCAAAATTAAAAATAAAATATTTTTAAAAAATTAATCCAATTATAAACTAATAAATATATATATATAATAACTTGAATGGTGATACTAGATTCAGTTTTTTTGATTTTTGATTTTTTTTTAATTTTTGATTAATACTTAACTTATTAAATTTTTGTGAAATTATAAAATATCTCATAGACCACTTAAAATGTTTTTGACCTTAACTAAAATACTGTAAGTTAGTTTGAAATATAATTAAGAGATAGAGAGGTATGCCTTTAGATTTGTATATGTTAGGTTTTGGTATTAGTGGAGCTTCTTAGATAAGTAACATATATTTTAGTTTCTCTAAAGTTTGATTAGTTATTTATTTAATTTCAAAGTTATTTACTATTTTTAAGAACTTCACTTATAAGTTAATTTTTTTTTAAACAAACTTAAAATTATTAAAATAAATATCATTTTAATAAATAATACCAATAATAGGATTAATTTTAAAAATTTAACAAGTTAAGTATTAATAAATCAATTTTTTTTAAAAAATCAAAAACCAAAAACCAGAATCTAGAATCACCATTCAAGTTATTATATTATATATACTTATTGGTTTATAATTGGATTAATTTTTAAAAATATTTATTTTATTTTTAATTTTGAAATGTTATTTTTATATTTTTTTGAAATTTTTGATTTTTTTGAATTTTTTAGATTTTTTAAGATTTTTTTAGTTTTTTTCGATTTTTTTCGAATTTTCTATGTATTTTATTTTTTATTTAAAAGAAAAAATCGACACGTCATCACAAAATGAACAGTACAGGTCACCAAGTTGACTTGGAGGTTTGTTATGATAAAAATGTCATTTTCAAAGTTTAAAATGCTAGTCAAAAACGTTCAGTGTTTGAAGTGCGAGAATGTGACACTCTTGAGTTTAAAATGCGATTTTCCCGGATAAAAAGCAAGAGAAGAATATATCACGTGGGGTGGCATGTGGGAGGGTAGGGAGAGGCCTAAACGAGGTTAAATGGATAACAAAAAGTAAAAAGTAAAAAAAAACAGTGATGTTTCTTGGAAGCTCTTAATGCGGATCTTGCCTCTCTCTCACCTTTGCTTTAGCATTACTAACCCCTCTTTTGTTTATTAATATTTATATGAGAGAGAGAGGATGTGTATAAATACACCTACAAGTCGTTCTCGAGCTCTACTAATCCGAATCTCCGAGAAAGATTCCTTTGTTTCAAGAACTGAGTAAACAAAAGAAAAAAAAAATGGCATCATGGAAGAAAACAATAGCAACACCATTCAAGAAGGCAGCAACACTCTTCAACCAACCGCAGCAATCGCCAAGAAAGGGTTGCGGCGGTGGAAAAATGGATGCCAAAGCGAGGGAAGAGCACGAGAGGAGGATGGTAAGAGAGCTTCAAGGAGAAGTTATGGCTTGTGGATACGATGATGTTCTCGTCATGTGGTCTATTCTCGACAAATCTAACTCCTCCAATAACCTCACTTCTTAACCCCAAACCAGACACCAAACAAATGGTTTTCTTATCTGCCTTTTGTACATATATATCAAAAGTGGTAGCGATCACCTCCTTCTCCTCCTCTTCTTCCTATAGTTACCCTCTCATGTCTCTTTGTAAGGTCTAGTGAACTTTTTTTCGACGAATTATCGTCGAGAATTTAGATGTTGCTCTTTCCTCTTTTGATAACCCACGTGATTCTGTTACTGTGGGATTTTTTTAAAAGAGGAAAAAATCTTTCTTGAGTTTTACATCATCTGCATGATATGATTAGGATTATATTTGTTTAAGAACTCAAAAACTAGTTCTCCATAATGTAAAAGCCATGTGTATTGACCGAAGTTGCACATGAGTCAAATTATTAATCAGAAGAAATAAAATAATTATATGATTGTGGTGGATTATGAATTATGATATTATTCTACTCATTCTCTTCGAAGTTAATAATAGCTTTTCATTTTCGGTGAAATGTCTCACAATTCACACACACTATCAGCTGAGTTGACGTTTCTAACTTTGGACAGACACAAAGAGTTCAATGATATACGCTCATTGCCCTGCTTTAGTCAACAAAAAACAATTCAGTCTCAAGTAGACCCAAATCTTTTTATAACCAGAAAGAGAAAATAAATTATAAGTTATAACCTAAATTAGAGATGGGCAAAAACCTATCTTCTTTTTGTTAAATCAGTTTTCTTTCAGAGCATTTTTTTAATTGATCATCGAGAGAAGCATATAAGTCGAACTAGAGTAATATTCGTTTCTTCAATTTAAGTTAGTTTATTACTAGCCAAACCTAGTCGAAAAAGAAAACACAAAAAACAACTAATAAAACTTAAATACTTCTTTTTTGCATCTAAGGTATTTATCCCTAATCAAAATAACTACATATTAGTTTTAAAATAAATACAAGTTTCTTTTGTTCGTAAATTTGATATACAGTATATAGTATTTTTTTTTGTAAGCTACTATATAGTATTATGTAATTGTTACTCGAGCCTCTGCCGATTCAAGATGTACCTCACGGATCCTGTTATATGGCACGAGTACAACTCATAAATAATACACAACAAAAAATGATCGATGATCTCCAGCCAATATTACAAAACTTCCAAGAAAAAATAATTTAATTTTCGAAAAAAGAAGAAAATAATTAAGATGACAGCAGCTTGAGCTTAGAGGGGACCCAATCATTGAACAAGCAAATACAAAAAAGGAGAATAGAAGAAAAGTACGACCGTATATCGACAGTGAGTTTAATGGTTGATGATGAGATCATATTAAACTCTCAAGTGGGAGTACTTGATAGTTGATTCTCACAACGTGCCTTGTTCTCTGAGTTTTATTTTTGTTTGTTCAAAGTCCTCCGAGTCTCTTCTAAAATTTTCTATTATTTCACTAAATTAAATTTTGTACTCACTCTCTCTCTCTCTAAAATTCTTAACATGCTCAAAGTTTGGGAAACATCTTAATCAAGAGATGGCCTCACTCAACTCTGCAAACCTAACATGTCCCTTTGAGGTAAACTCAGCTAAGATTCATCATTCCACACTAACTTGTGCTTTGCCTTACCAGGGTTTCTAAACCAAAACTCAAGACTTTTACACACACGAGATTTATACTATCGAATCGGATGCAGTGACTAATGTAGAGGATTAAGTGTTGTTGATATGCCTAATCTGGTATAACCTGATAACATTAGACAACCACTACAAGAAAACACGCCGAATTCCGACGGACGTTCCGACGGACATCAATGTCGTCGGATGTTTGTGACGGATTCAAAAAAATTAAGTCGTCGGAATTCCGTCGGCCATTTCCGACGGAATTCTGACAAAATATGGTTCGTCGGAACTTTCCGACGATTTTTCGACGACATTCCGATAAAACATGTAACCGTTGTAGTCGTCGGAAATTCGTCGGAATATACCGACGAACTTTCGACGACATTCCGATTAACAGATATAACCGTTACAGTCGTCGGTATTCCGTCGGAATATTCCGACGAATTTCCGACGAACCATGTGACCGTTGCCGACAAATATATATGACCGTTGTATAGCCGTTTGAGATTGAAAAATACCGACGATATTCCGACGGACTGCTTTACATCCGTCGGAATTTCGTCGAAAAGTCGCCGGAGGGTCGTAAGCAATTTCCTATAAATACAACCCCTCCTCATTCAACTCATTCACACTTCATTCTCTCTTCATTCTCTTTAGTCATAACAATTC
>NC_027750.1:27314648-27315735 GCF_000695525.1 Brassica oleracea var. oleracea
AACCGCGTGAAAATTTTCGCGAATCGCCAATTGGTATATTTTTAATTATACCGACGGAATACTGACGAACTCGTGTCCGTCGGAAACGTTAGATATAATAACCCTTCTTCTTCCTTCTTCGTTATTTCCGCCTCTCTCTCTCAAACATCCTCTCTCTCACGGCGATTTCTCTCTCTCTCACGGCGATTCCGGCCCTTCTCGACCTCCCATCACCGGCGAATCCTCTTCTCACCCTCATATCTCTTCCCCAAACCCCAAATCATGTAAGAATCATCCCAAACCTTGTTTTATCTCAATTGTTTAGGGTTTTGGAAGTTAGATCTCGGATTTTAGGTTGTTTGATAGAAAATTTTAGGATTGAATGGATAGTTTAGGATATATAAGTTAGGATTGTTGTTTGGATTGTTGTTTTAGTTTTTTTTGGAATTATTTGTTTTTTTGTTAAAATTCAAAACGTTTTACTATTTTTAAAACGTTTTTTGATTTTTAAAAACGTTTTTCAAGTTTCCAGTAATTTTTAAAAACGTTTTTCAAGTTTTTAAAAATATTTAACAACATTTTTCTATATTTATTAATTTTTTATAATTTTGTATACATATATATATATACATATATATAAATCATGTATAATAAAAAATTTTAAATTTTTTATAATTTCTTATAAGTTTCCAGGAATAAACTATGTATAATAAATCTTTTTAAAATTTTTTTAAAATATTTAACAACATTTTTCTATATTTATAATTTTTTTATAATTGTGTATACATATATATATATATATATAAATCATGTATAATAAAAAATTTTAAAATTTTTATAATTTTTTATAACTTTTCAGTAATAAACTATGTATAATAAAATGTTTAATAGTTTTTTTTAAAACGTTTATAAAACCTTTTGTAAATATATAAATGAAAACATTAAAAATAGAAATGATTTTAATTTTTTTTTTAGGGCCGAGGATGAACCCCGCCCCGCAGCCCGTCTTCGACGTAGTTCGGTGAGCAGTTCCCGTGCATCGGGATCGTCTCACGAACAAAACTCGGTTCCCGCATATATTCCCGCTCTAGCTCCCGCTCCAGCTCCT
>NC_027750.1:27316469-27349118 GCF_000695525.1 Brassica oleracea var. oleracea
CTCCGTCGGTATATAGTTTTTCCGATGAACTCTGGTCTCGTGTGTCCACATCGGAATATCGTCGGAAGTTCGTCATAATGACGTTTCTCGGTATTCGTCAGAAAGTCGTCGGAAGGTCTGACGAAATTCCGCCGAATATTTTTTTTCCGACAAAAAGATACCGACGGATTGGTTCGTCAGAAATTCTTCGGAATCGGTCTATTCCGACGAATTTCTGACAATTCTAGCCATCAGAATCCCCCTGTTTTCTTGTAGTGAACACGGGCATTTGGCTGAATTCACCACCAAATAATAAAAGTCCAATTTGTCAGTAAATATAGCCAATTTAGTGAACCATATTAAATTTGTGTGTTTTTTACTTATCGTGTTTTATCTTCTGTTTTTTCGCATTGATTATAATAGGTGTTTTATCATATACTGTTTTTCTTTTTTTTAATATGTTGTAAGAATCCAAAAATTCTATAATTGAAGATTTTTTTTTCCTAATAAAATCATAAACTCCAGTTAAGCATAGTACAACAACAATTTACATATACGACATGTACACGGAAACTTTTACTTTGCATACCTTCTTTCTTTGGCTTCAAGCACATCAATTTCCTCATATGTTAGCAGATCAACCACTGGTTCATAAACATCCAATTCTTTCCTTTTACTGTCAAGATCATGGACAAATCAAGATCATGGACAAGATTTGTTTGAAAGGAATTTGTCATTACTTTTTAATTTTAATTTGGCATGTAAAATCAGAATCTTGTAGTTCAAAAATCTCATCCAATGATAAGCTAGTTGAACGTGTGACTAGCTGAAGAGAACTTAGTAAAAACCTCATATTCGATCACTCAAAATCTGACACAATTGTCTTGGAATGTAAGCATAAATGCTAAACTTATAGCTCGATTAATCATTCTATGACAAGTAAAAGAGCAAACAGGACAAATAAAGCAGAATGAACTTGAATAGATATTGTCTTCTATTACATGTCCTCATATCCAAGCCTTACTATGTATGTTATGTTACATTTGGGCTCTACACGGGCTTTCTTGTCAGCATATATTGGACTTGAAACAGGTTGTCATTAAAATTGCAAATCGGTGTAAATTGAAATCAACAAGAATGACGAGCCGGCACATCTCAAAGAGTGCCCCCCAACAACATTCGTGTTTTCTTCATGTCATGTACTGGTACACATCCGAAGGAACACGATTACAAACATGTGAAAATGTAATTTGACATTATTGTTATTATTTTTATTGTTCAGACCAACAAAAAAAAAAGAACTCTTTGGACATTGTGATTTATTTATATAAAAAACACTCAAAGGTGTCAAATAAAAATATGCATCAATCATCCAAGTTCTTTAAGGCCTTTGTTGCTGATATGCAGCCAAAACTCTGTCCCGCATGAAAACTCTCACCAATGCCTAATTCTACCGAACAACGATCCAAGTCTTAACACCCCTCTGGTTTCGTGATCTTCAGTCTTCTCACGGTTTCAAGAAACATTCTGAACCAAAAACATTGAATAAAAGTTAGATATAAATATACAAAAAGAAGTAAAATTATCACTATGTCAGATGGGAGACTCAAGATTCAAGATTCTTACTCCCATGGAATATCTCCGACCATCATCCAATCTCCATCTGTGTCTTGATATGTCAAAACATGGTGTTTTCTATCTCGATGATTACCGCCTGTTAGAAGCAAAGACAATGTTATATATGGGCATTCTTTAGTCCAATGTTTGTTTTTTCAAGAAATATTTGTTCTTAATTACTTACAGATAATTGAAGTATTGAACATTTGAGACAGACTTTCTAATAGACTCTCGTAGCCTGAGAATGTGGAAAGATCGAGCTTTCTCCCAATGGGAACACCTTCCATATAAACCTTAACAAACAGACATGTGTCGTAATCGCGTTGAAGAAGACGACGACGAACCTTTAGTGTATCTCTTAAACGAGGTTTTATCGGGGGCCAATCTTGTTTTGTCGCTCTACAAACAAACAAACAATGTGAACTAAAAAAAACAGAGCAAAAACAGAACAGATGAAAAACTGAGTTGTAAGGAGAAGAAGACCTTTGTGGAGAAGTAGAGGGAAATGTGAGGCTAAGGGAGAGATTAACAGAAGATTCAGAAGCTGAATGCTTAGTACTGTCGACAGAGGATGAGGAATAAGAGTTACAAATCTCCATTGACGAGACCTTGAAGTTGTAACCTCACACCTACAACTGTAGCTCCATGATTCTTCTATTCGCTCTTGAGAGTGCTCTTCATGTCTCTCTCTCTTTCTATATATCTATCTGCTTAGTAAACAACAAGAGACTAGTAGGTGATGCGATTGCGTAGATTTTATTATAATATATAAAGTTAATTAATTTTTTATTTAACTTTACTATAAATAAATACTAGAAGCTACAGGGTTACCCATTTTAGCTATGAGCTTTAAACATTTTCTATATGTGAACACACATTGATTTTTGATAACAACTGTTATAGTTACCCGATTAGATACTGAATTCATATGTTTAGATCGTTGAAGCTTGGTAATAGTAAAAAATATAAGATTATGGTTTTGATATTTGTTTACATGTAAGATTCGAAATTTCCATAAAAAAGGAGAAATCCAAGGGAGGTGTGTCCAGATGGTGTTGGAGATAAAATGTTAAGGCTTTGATTTTAATTTCTCAACTGCTCAGATTCTTTAATTAGGAGAGATAAAGAGCCAAGAGACTTTTTTGTCTAGCCTTAAACAGAAACTGAGTATCACATCACTTTCACTTTCTTGCATCAATATTTAAGAACTGGGTCTATAGTATACACTATGGACTTGGGGATCAGTTTTAGACCACTGTGTTGATAAGAAAACTCAAATGTCTCTGTGACACATTAATATTATAGACCATGGAGAATTGGGGAAACAATAAAAAAATATAGGAGACTTTTTTCTTTTTTTTGATCAAAAAATAAAGGAGACTAGAAGAGTTTTGTGTATGTTGTTTTTGTGGAGCAGACAGTGTTCTTTTCTTTAACTATACGTTTTCTGTTAGTGTCTCTTTAGGAGCCCAATCTTTTTACCTTTTTGTTTCCAAAATTCACTCATTGGTTTATACTTTATGCTAACTTAAAAAATTAAAAGTATACATTTACATCACATAGTGTTCATTGGCTGTATTGATAATAATATTAGCTAGATCCTAGAATCATCATGGAAGTGTAACAGTGTACTAGTTACTTTGTCATAAAGCCTACCTTGAATGTTGGATAATTAAGACTCCTATGAATTATTACAATACGATCTGTCTGTGGACATGCATGTCTGGTCTCTAGGGATCCTTCTTATGAGAATTTCGATATAATTAAGAATTTCGATATAGTTTACTTTATAATGTCTACTAGTCTAATGATGAACGTCTAATCCTCTTTATACTTGTAATACTTAAGTCTAGTTTAATCAATTATTTTATTGTCTTATACAACAAGCCCAACGAGTTAGTTATTTATGACTTGCATAGTAAAAAGAGTTTAGTCATATGCTTTTGTGCATTCAATTTTCTACATTAAAACTCTATAGTTGGTCCGAAGATTACCCTTGTTGTTTTTAAAGGAGTTATGTTGTTTCGGGATCTTTGGCGCACTGTCTATTTCCTTCGTGTTACATGACTTTACTTGTTTGGATGTTTATCATGCATTCTTGTAGTGAAATTTTCACCAAGTGTTAAAAACTCTATTTTAGAATGAATTATTGTTTAATCATATTTTATTTTTATTAATGAGTATGCAAAATAGACTAAATATACACTTTATTTCATTTTTTGTCAAAAATAGAATAAAACTCGAGTAAGTTCAGTTCCATTTTAGAGCTAATCTATTGTAAATAATATAAAATAATTAATATATTGGAAACGTTCTAATTCATAAGTAAAAATTTGCCATAATTCTTAATATATTAGGACCGAGCTAGCATGCATGCTAACAAGAAAATAAACGCAGTATGGTTTGTACGTCGCTCATTACTTCTTTGTCGTATAGATTAAACACTTTATTGAAGTAACAATGTAACATAGATGTATGCCATAGTATTGTACCAAAAAGTTATAGCAGGAGAGATCATTATCATGATAAGTTCATGCATAGACAAAGATGCAATCATATCTCCACGTTTGCAAACAACTTCATATAATCAAATCATATATATAGTTTTTTTGGTCTAAAATCATATATATAGTTCTACAGACAAAATGAACGTTTTATAGCTGCTGATGAAAATCAATCATTTGTATAGTACTTCGACAAAAAGTGACATCAAATGAATTTTATTGATTTTAGGGCACGGGGTCCATTTGAGTGATACAAACACTCATCACTCATGAGTCATGATCCAATTTAAAGAAGAAAACTAGTGAAAAGAGTACAACTCAAAGGTCGGTAATGGGTCCGGGAAGATATATTAGATCGGTCGTCAGGCCACACATAGGTTTTTATGTGGAGAAGTCCTGAATCTAGAAATACAGTACGATAAAAAAAAATTATACATGTATGCTGTTAATTTTGTTAAGAGTGCTATAAGAAGATTTTCAACAAGCAATTATTAAGTCACCAGCAGAAATTTAGTAAACTTGTCATTGTCACCAAAAGAAAGCTAAAATAACTAATAAATGTTTGAAGCAAGTAAGAGAAAAGAGGTATATGCTACATGATGAGTTCATTGTGCATGCCTTTTTTAACGCCGTGCAAACATATACACACGTAGTTGTGTCAATAATAAGTCTCTGACTTTGTCTGTAGGTACATTTGTATTGTTGATTTGTTGTAGACAGTAATAATAGTCTTAAAACCACACGCACTGTCAATAAAGGTTTTTTTTTTCATAAGAAATAATAACGGAAGACTTTAAAAGCAAAAACGAATAATCAATTAAAGACTTCAAACCAGAACGAGTCAGCTCTGGTGGTAAAGGGATTGCGGCTGTTACTCCCGCTATCCAGGTTCGAATTGTGTGGGAGAGACTATTTATCCGGCGAAGAGGTGAAATACTTTTTTCGACCAAAAAGGAAAAAAAATTAAAGACTTCGAATCAGCCAATCAGGTATATCCGTATATGTATATAGTGGAAAAGATAACGGAGATACATGATGTACTGCTAGTTTCGACCATTGGATTACAACTCTTGCACTTGTGGCCTTGCATAAACATACGTGTTCTTACATAATCCAAGCAAATCATTTGAAAACAGGTTGCAGAGATATGGTGTTTGATTGGTTTTTAAGACTTTCCGTGGTCCCCAAGAACAAAAAAAAAAGCAAAAGGCTTTGGTTCTCTATTACCTCTTACTCTCTTCTACTCTGGTCTTCATCAAATCTCAAAAGACAATACTATATTGATGTCTCTTCAACGACCCAATGGGAACTCGAGCTCTTCTTCTTCCCCCAAGAAGCGCAAAACTGGTACTTTTTTTAATGAAAATGTTGCTTTATTTTCTTCTTATTTTTAACCTGAGAATGTGAGATATTTGGTTTGTGATTTTCAGAGGAGAGTGATGAAGAGTTGTCGATGGTTCCAGACATGGAAGCAGCTGGATCAACAGGTGTTCTAAGCAGCAGCGCCGACGACGGAGTCAACAATCCGGAGATTGAACAGACCCAAAATGCAACCTCCACCGCTAAGCGCCGCCGTGGACGAAATCCAGAGGATAAAGAATACAGAAGCCTTAAGAGGTAAAACTAATTAGCCTTTTACTAAAGTTATGCAGTTGAAATGTGGTAAAAAGGAAAACGATGTAACTAGTCTTTTACTAAAGTTATGCAGCTTAAATGTGGTAAAAAAGTGATGTAACTAGTCTTTTACTAAAGTTATGCAGTTGAAATGTGGTAAAAAAGGAAGTTATGTAACTAGTTTTTTACTAACGTTATGTAGTTGAAATGTGGTAATAATAAAAAAGAAGTGATGAATGTGATTTTTCAGATTGTTGAGAAACCGAGTATCTGCTCAACAAGCGAGGGAGAGGAAGAAAGTGTATGTGAGTGACTTGGAATCAAGAGCTAATGAGTTGCAGAACAATAATGAGCAGCTTGAGGAGAAGATTTCTACTTTGATGAACGAGAACACAATGCTTCGCAAGATGCTTATTAACACAAGGCCTAAAGCTGATGACAATTAATTAGTGAGAGACACCTTTGATTAATTCAATGTTTGTGTGATTATCTTCTCTTCGTATACGATTTTTGTTCGAATTACGTTCGATTTGTGACGCCTCTCCAATAATCTGAATTTTTCTTCGGTTGATAAAATGTGATTTGAGATTTACATAATCAAGAAAGACAAAAAGGTAAAGAGTCAAGACCTAAAAAGATTATCAATTAATTAGAGCATATTCTTAGTGAAGTGTCTCTTTCTCACTATGAAAAATAATACTAGTGAAAGAAAGAATAAGATGAGTCTCTCAAATATTATATTTTCAAAAAGTTTAAGAAACTTTTTGTAACATGAATCTAAACTAATCATTTATACATTTTAAAATTTTAACGACACAACTAAACTGTATCAAATTACTATATTGGTGAAATATTCACATAAGTTTCTTATCAATATGACCAATACCAAGATGCAAACTCTAGCTTCAACTTAAACAAAGCAGAAACCTCTCTCTGAGGAGTTTGACTACTCAGCTGGTCCCACCATTGTAAGTTCTTTAGTTACCCTATCTGCTGCAGACTTGCAGCCTTTGTTTCCTTCTGAGAAGTATGAGTGTATATTGTACCTATATATGTTGACTTCTTTCTCTATTACGTGGTCAGTTGTTCTTACTCCTTTTATGCATCTCATGAATGTTTAAATATTGTGTATCTTATATCATATATCCTATCCATATACATTGATATAAGTGAAAATGGTTGATGTTGAAGAATATAGCTCAACTTTTTCCAGGAGACATGTACAAGAGCTTGTAAATTTAGGACAAACAAAGACGAAAATGTCGGCGTAGTCAAGGCAGTTATATGAGTAAGAGATGCGATTTGGTTGGAAGTTAAGTAACTGACAGTCTATAAATAGAAAAAAAATGCGAGGTGTATGCTTACCCTGGAGTTGGTATGTCCTGTTCATTCTCGTCTTTCTATTATTAGCACTATTGACATTATTAGTTTTCTGTTTCTCTCCTTTTATATCCTCACTTCTTGAAGTAGATTCTGTTCATGACACACAGAGACGTAGCAGAATAGATCTTGTTTCCTTTTCTCCTTACGCCCAAAGGCAATGAGGGAGCAGCCAAGGCATTATTAAAAGTTGAAGCAGTGTTGCTTTCCTCGACCAATCATCAAGCCCAGGAAAGTTATATCTCGACTAGGATGGCTACCCCCAACGCTACAGGGAACTGCCCGGCTGCAATGAAGGCTACTTCTAATGGAGCCTTCCAAAACGAAAACCCTCTTGATTACGCGCTTCCTCTGATCATCCTACAGATCTGCTTGGTGGTTGTGTTTACAAGGCTCTTAGCTTACCTTCTTAAACCTCTCAAACAGCCACGGGTCATTGCTGAGATCATTGTAAGTCTCATTCACAGGGCTGGTCTTGAGTCCATACGTGAGAAACATCCGTATGGAGCCTACAATTTTTGTAGTTTTTAAGGCCAATTTTTTCTTTGGTTGTTAGCAGAAAAAATATAAATAGGAATTCCAAAAACGTATTTCAAACCTATAACAAAATAAAAATCTTGAATATTTTTCATTATTTATATGAAAAAATAAAGAGTTAACTTTTAGAACTGGAAATATATTTGTTCGAAGGGTAATGCAATTTTTAATTGCAAATTTAATTTTAAATTTTAGTTAATTTAATTTATTATTTAACCAAGTGGTCTTGGCCTAGTGGTAAAAGGGTTCCGGCTGGAGCTTCCGCCCTGGTTTCGATTCCCCTTGGCCATCCATAGACGCCTTCAGTGGCAAGAAAATCCGGATTTCTACGGGGCTTTTGGTGATTAGTCTTTGGGCCTGAAAGTTTTTGGGAAGATTATCAAAAATTTTTTATTTATTTATTATTTATGGCAGAGATATTTAGTTTTGTTTTGGATCCGGAATATCTCATGACAGGCACTGCTCATTTACATTCTTTGTAATGCTTTTTTTTTTCTTTAATACCTTTTGTTGATAATAGATGGTTTCTGTAGGGAGGGATACTGCTTGGACCTACTGCTCTTGGACGAAGCAAGGTCTATCTAGACACTATCTTCCCAGAGAAGAGCATGACGGTTTTAGACACACTTGCGAACATCGGTCTTCTGTTCTTCTTGTTCCTAGTTGGGCTTGAGCTTGACTTTGCAGCCATCAGAAAAACCGGAAAGAAGTCACTTTTGATAGCCTTAGCTGGGATCTCACTTCCTTTTGTAATAGGTGTAGGTGCATCTTTTATTCTCAGCTCCACCATAAGCAAAGGAGTCCATCAGCTACCCTTTATAGTCTTCATGGGTGTTGCCTTATCCATCACTGCCTTCCCTGTGCTTGCTCGTATCCTAGCTGAGCTAAAGCTTCTAACAACCGACGTTGGACGTATGGCCATGTCTGCAGCTGGAGTCAATGACATTGCAGCTTGGATATTCCTTGCACTCGCCATTGCTCTCTCAGGAAATGACAGTTCTTCTCTTGTACCTCTTTGGGTTCTCCTCTCTGGATCCGGTTTTGTGATCTTTGCTATTTTGGTAATCAAACCTATCCTTGGCTTTATGGCTAAACGCTGTCCTGAAGGAGAGCCTGTCAAGGAACTCTATGTCTGCGTCACTCTGACATTGGTTTTAGCAGCAAGCTTTCTGACAGACACTATTGGGATACACGCGCTGTTCGGCGCCTTTGTGGTTGGTATAGTGACTCCAAAACAAGGACCGTTCTGTAGGATCTTAACCGAGAAGATAGAGGATCTTGTCTCAGGGCTTCTTCTACCATTGTACTTTGCGTCAAGCGGTTTAAAAACAGATGTAACAACCATCAGAGGTGCACAATCTTGGGGACTTCTAGTTCTTGTTATACTCACCACTTGTTTTGGTAAGATTGTGGGAACCGTTGGAGCCTCTATGCTATGCAAGGTTCCCTTCAGAGAAGCTATGGCACTTGGAGTACTAATGAACACCAAAGGTTTAGTAGAGCTTATTGTTCTAAACATCGGTAAGGACCGGAAGGTGTTGAATGATCAAGTATTTGCTATCTTAGTCCTAATGGCATTGGTCACAACGTTTATTACAACACCACTTTTGTTAGCGATTTACAAGCCTGCGAGAAAAGGAGCACCTTACAAGCATAGAACAATACAAAGAAAGGACCATGACTCCGAGTTGCGGATACTCGCTTGCTTCCACAGTACACGCAACATACCTACACTGATCAACATGATAGAATCATCGAGAGGAACAGGGCTAAAGGGACGTCTCTGCGTCTACGCTATGCATCTAATGGAGCTCTCTGAGCGGTCATCAGCAATTGCAATGGTTCATAAAGCGCGGTACAACGGCCTACCGATCTGGAACAAGATAGAGAGGTCCACGGATCAAATGGTGATAGCTTTCGAAGGATACCAGCATCTCCGCGCAGTAGCGGTTAGACCGATGACGGCAATCTCGGATCTCAGCACCATCCACGAGGATATCTGCACGAGCGCGCACCAGAAACGAGTCGCGATGATTCTCCTCCCGTTCCACAAGCATCAGAGGATGGACGGAGCGATGGAGTCGATAGGACACGCGTTCCACGAAGTGAACAAACGCGTCCTACAACAAGCTCCCTGCTCCGTCGGGATTCTTGTGGACAGAGGACTCGGAGGAGCGTCCCACGTCGTGGCCAGCGAAGTTGATTACAAGATCGTTGTCCCGTTCTTCGGAGGGTTGGACGACAGAGAAGCTCTCGCCTACGGGATGAAGATGGTGGAGCATCCGGGGATCACGCTGACCATTCTCAAGTTCGTAGCGTCGAGAGGGACGTTGAAGAGGTTCGAGAAAGGTGAAGAGGAGGAAGATGAGAAGAAGGAGAAAGAGATTGACGAAGATTTCGTTAGGGAGTTGATGAACGATCCGAGAGGGAATGAGTCGCTGGCCTACGAGGAGAGAGTCGTTGAGAGTAAAGAAGATGTTCGCGCGACTCTTAAGGCGACGAGCAAGTGTAATCTGTTTGTTGTCGGGAGGAACGCTGCGGTTGTGCCGTTGGTTAATAGTACGGACTGTCCCGAGCTAGGACCAGTTGGACGTTTGTTGTCGTCTTCGGAGTTTTCAACTACTGCGTCGGTGCTTGTTGTTCAGGGATACGATTCGGCGGCGGATACACGGCCGGTGGTAGAGGATGATGATTATGAACAGTCTTCTAGAGAAATTGGAGACTCAACGGTCTGAACGGATCTAACTTATTACAGAGCTTAAAGGAAAAGAAAAAATGTCGTCTCTCTGTTTTTATATTTGCCTCACGATATATTTTTGTTGGGACTTGGGATTGTCCGAAGTTTTCTTTTTTTATTTCCCGCTAAAATAATGGTTGTCATCATTATATTTATGGACATTGAAAATCGACTAGAAATTTCTCCAAACCTAAATGAATTACACATGTGATTGACAAACTTATTTTAATACTGAAATAACTAAATTTAGTGCAATGTAATGTAATCAAATCAAATAAACCAGGTTTTTTTTTTCCCAACGAACCAAACTGGTAGCTTGGCATCTTTATGAATAATTATTAAATAAACTAGGTTTACTCTTTAAATATATATTTATACATCTTAACCGTATAACATATCGAATAAACCAAGTTTACAATTTAAACATAGATCTATACATCTTAACCGTATAATCTAAAATATTAGGGGTGTGTCCGCGCTACGCGCGAGTTGTCTGTATATTTTTGTAGATACGATCATCTTCAACAGCTGATGAGATCGTTTTTGATACGGTCAGACAGTTTCTGATAGCTTCGCGGGACGAAGAGGCAACGCGTTAAAGTATTTCCACAACCAAGTCTCGTGGTAGTGATTCTAAGCGAGAGAGATTGTTGGGATTTGCCATATTTGTTTAAATGTGAGAGCTATGTTGTTTTTTTCTTCTTCTATGTGGTTGCTAGTTTTATACTGTTACATTGTATTGAATGTTTTGGAAAGGAAAGATTGTGGATTCCGACTTGCCTTTTTAACCTTACTAAGGGTCCGACTGGTGACCATCCGGGAAACAAGAGGAACGAATAAAAAAGGAATGTACGGGAATAAAATACCAGGAATGAAAAAGAATGATTGTTCCTTATCAAATTTGACAAGGAATAATTTTGTTCTTTAATTCTCTACAAAAAAGGGAATGAAAGGGAATGAGAGAAAATTATTATTTCTTGTGAATGGTAATTTTTTTTAGGAACGTTAGGGAATGTATTATTCCTCGTCGTTCCCTGGTCACCATTCATACCCTAAGATTTCCACGTTTGAATAATGGAATGAGCATAGAGATTTTGCTAAAAGTTTGTGATGTGTTTTGGAAGATAGTTTGATATGATTGCCCGAGTCTTGGTATTTAATTTATGTATGATTGATGATGCATTCCTTTAGCTGAACACGGGGTTAATGATGAAAGATTCAATTTTTGTGACTGTATAAATTTTTTTAAGAGTGTTTAATGGTGATTTTTTTTTAAAATCTGAAAGTGGCACAAACTATAGGTCTTTTCGGATGTTAATTTGAAACTTCTTAAAGAAACGTGAAACCGAAGGAAGCTATGAGGGTTTCATATAAACGTGTGTGAGGACGCTATTATATAGTATTAGATCTCACGAAACTCTAGTATTGTTTGGTCTAGTCAACCTTGAATTAAATTACATTTTAGTTTGTAAGAGATGTAAAGGAATTTGTCTTTAATAGTTATATGTTACTTTAAGACATTTGGTCGAAAGACAAACTGGTTGCTTAAAAAGTTAGAAACATCTGGTATTTAGAAAGCTCGAGTCTGAAACTAAATCAATCGTCTGTAAATTTGGAAATCACAGCAGCATAAATATTTGATCACCATCTTATGAAGACCGTCAGTTCCTGTCTTTGCTGGAGTTACAAACCGGACACAACTAACGTTGCATATCTATGGTGTCTGTATCTTTGAACACCTTCAATGCGTTGGTTTTCAATGCTGAGATCTGGGATGCTCTCCGTAGTTGTTACCTGTAACAAATGTAGGAAGGGTAAGATGTTATATACGAAATTGTCGGTTGGAGTACGCGAATTAGGATAGAGATGTAAGCCTACTTGCTCTAAGGTTACTGAAAATTTCTCTATAAACGATGTTAGTGACAGCATCTTTCCTTGTTCCACCTTCTGTATCATCTAGTACCTTGAGGCCCTCTGGAGTAGTTACTCGCGAGAGAGCTACGTACAACTGGCCGTGACTAAAAACTGGTCTTGGGAGATAGAGAGCAACCTGATTTAAACTCTGACCTTGGCTCTTATTTATTGTCATCGCATAACACAATCTTATTGGGAATTGCCTTCTACGGAAAGTGAACGGATGCATAGTGTCGGTTGGGGACAATTGAATCCTTGGGATCAAGACTCTATCTCCTACATGAGTTCCTGTTAATATCTCGGCCTCAAGTACTCTGTGTCCCATACGTGAAATCATCATTCTTGTTCCATTGCAGAGCCCATTACGCTGGTTTATATTGCGCAACATCATCACCGGAGCTCCAATCTTAAGACTGAGTTTATGTGCTGGCAATCCTGAAAACTTAAGTGAGTTTAAGTCCTCTTGAGTGTAGTTATTTGTCCAGTCATCTTCTTGTGGTGTGCTCTCGAAAGCAACACTGTCTGAGCTTAAATATTCTTTCTCTGAAGAAGGTACCTTAGACAGCAGGTAAGAGTTAATCTCTTGGGCACTGGCGTTAGTTGGGGCTAGGATTGCTCTCTCTGTTAAGTAAGTACGGTTTAAGTAGTTGTTAACAAAGTTGGGGTAGGCAGCATCTGATATAGACTGATGAGGCTGATCCGACCTGGGAATCATGAATTCATCACTTATTATAACCTGCTCATCCTCTTCTGGGCTTCGTCCCTCTGTTTCAACAGTAGCCGCAGTTCCGTTACCTACTTCGAGTATCCACTTGGCGAATTCTTTGTCAGCTTCTCTCAGTCTCATGTTGATGGATAAACTGTGAACCTGTGCAAATGGCCAAAGATATGACTTGCTAATGGAAGCCTTGACAGTGTCTTGTCTAGACCCTTGCACTATAACTGGCAATATTTGCCTAAAATCACCGCCAAGAACAACCGTCTTCCCACCAAACGGTTTATCAGCAGCAGATGGATCATGCTGAGATTACAGGTCTCTAAGTGTTCGGTCCAGAGTTTCAAATGCCTGACGGTGAGCCATGGGAGCCTTGTCCCATATGATCAAGTCTGTTTTGTCAATTAAAGTTGCCAACGTAGAACCTTTTGAAATTTCACAAACTGATGTGTCGCTTAATGTAAGAGGGAGCTTGAAACGGGAGTGTGCTGTTCGTCCACCTGGTAATAACAAAGCTGCAATCCCAGCTGATGCTACAGGAAGCACCACCTTACCAACTGACCTGAGCTTAGCTATAATTGTTTTGTATAAGAAAGTTTTACCAGTGCCTCCAGCCCCATATACGAAAAACAACTGACCAGCATTGTTGTTGACAGAATCAATAACTTAGCTGTAAATGGATCTCTGGTCATCATTCATGGTGGTAAAAATCTTTTCATGCTCTCCAGCTTCTTTCGCAGTATCATAGTTCAGTTCTTCTCTTAGTACAGTGTTTGATATTTCCTGAAGAACACTTGTGTCTGGCTTTGGCATTCCGCGGAAGTCAGTTAGAGATTTGTCGTTCTCTTTGAGGAGTCTTTCTATCTCGATTAATGTGTACTGCTGCAGCTGCGCATCCTCAAGAATCAAACCGGGGGTGTTGAATTCTCTTTGTTTCATGTATAAGATATCTTCTGCTAATATCTTCCACGTATGATCCCAGAGTTTTAATGGGTTTCCAACTTCACAGTAGAGCAAGATAGTGATGAATAACCTCCTTAGCTGACGACCTGTTGCCCAGTATGAAGGTTCAACAATGGCCTCGTGCCATTCTTTATCGTCGTCCAGTAACCCTCTGGCGT
Organism: Brassica oleracea var. oleracea; assembly: GCF_000695525.1. Classification (NCBI taxonomy): domain Eukaryota; kingdom Viridiplantae; phylum Streptophyta; class Magnoliopsida; order Brassicales; family Brassicaceae; genus Brassica; species Brassica oleracea. The sequence continues at coordinate 27,330,588 of NC_027750.1, forward strand.
AGCAAGCATCTCGAAATTCCTTAAACTTTGTACCCCCTACAGTATAGAGGTCGTCATAACCAAAAGCCCCCTTCACCACATTGAGGAGGATTCTAAGGTAGTAACGGTCTCCTGAGGCTGGATGAGCGTAAATAATCCTGCCTATAGCTGTCCCTTGTTTCCTTGGTGTCCAGGTTTTTTCGCCACTGTGGTAGACAAACCGAGATGGAAATTGTATGTAAGTAAGTTCTCTGGCCTCTTCATACTTCTGGTTCGCCATAAAATATGCAGTGAGCATTGTTTTCTCAATACCATCCTCTGACAGAATATCAGATAAGCTCTTACCCTCCTCTACTACCAAATTGTGTTCTCCTGGAAGGTGGAGTGTTAATTTCATAACAGAAGGCTGATTGTGGTGAATGTGGAAAGAAAACAGTCTCCATGGGGCTTCACATGCTGAAATATATCGACATTCTTGAAACCTATCAATCTCGTCCATCTCAAGCTGTTTTTTTTTTCTCTATCTCTGCTTTGGTTTTCCCAGACTGTTGAAGCAGAAGCAGTGCTCGGTCCACACCTTTGGTTATGTATTTGAAGAGATACTTGATAGCACTTGTATTGCAGCACCACTCAATATTAATGTGTGCTTGATATTTTTTAAGGAGGGCAAGGTTGTGTGGCACCACATAACAATTATCCAACTCTATATCACCTTTCAAAACAGATCCTCTGATATCAACCCGCCTCTTGTAAACAACAAATCCAGACTTGTCGATTTTTGTAATGTTAGAGTAAGGCTTGGGATACTTCTTTGTGCACTCTCCCTTTTCCATACATGATGATAGGGGTCGCTGTTTACCACAAGGACCGTGAATCATGTGGCGCTCAACCAAATCAAATCCCTCTCTGTCTGTTTCTTTGTCGGGGAGTTCAGCCGATATGTATTGATCAATAACCGCAGGAGTTGCTTCTCCTTTAAAACCTTCGAACCAGAGAAGAATGTGTGCGTGTGGAAGGCCGCATTTCTGGAACTCGATTGTGTAGACCACTAAATAATGAGATTAAAAAATAAACGTCAGATGAGAAGCTGGGAACTGTCTATTTAAGATTAGGTTAAGTGGGAAAGAAGATTTAGAATGCAGAACTCACCTGCAGCTGGTTTTGGGAAGAAGACACCTTTCTTAAAGTCTGACATCATCTCTTCTAACTTTAGCTTAAAAACTCTGCATTCTAGATCAGGCCTATTGTTTGGTGAATCACCTCCATACACATCTAAGTGTTCTTTGAGTTGGACCCAATTCGGGTTGGCTGTTAAGGTGATGAAAAGGTGGGGATTACCATACCAACGACAGATAGCCATAGCATCTTGATATTTCTCAGACATATATCGAGGTCCTCCAGTAAAAGAAGAAGGTAATATGACTTTTTTCCCCAACTGGCTAGCATCTGTATCTCCACGCTCTAATGCATCGCAGACGTTTGTAAATAACTCAGCCCTGAGTTTTTTCTGGCTATGTCTGATAAACCGCAATCTCTCTTGCTCTGTGGCCACGTATGCATCAACAATATACTGATGAAGCAATCTTCCTGCCTTAATGATAGTCATACCCTCGGTTGGTCTTGTTTGTATCTGGTGAGCGAAGTACTCTCTCATTGTCATATGTTCTCTTTGAATTTTAGAGTTTTCTGTAACCTGATAGGGAATTCGCTCGTCGTATTCACCGTATGGAAAGAGTAAGGGATATTGCAGGCTCATGTACAAAGGATGTAAGTCGCTGATCCTCTGCAGCTTAGAGGACTTGTACTCAAGCACAATATCCTTACCTGCAGAGTCTGCCGAGAAGTCACCAACTAACAAACCACCTATCTCACCTGCAGTTGGCAAGTCATATTGTCTTCCTCGATGCTTCTGGTTCACCAAAGTGATACTGAATTCAACTGTGTCACCAGATAAGATACGATCTCGTGCATGTCTCAAAGTTTTGGCCAGGTGATTATTTTCATCCAACATCTTGATTAACTCAGCTATCAAATTGTCATCAACTGTTAGAGCGGATTTACCCTTATTGAAAGCCTTCTTCCTGTTCTCCAGTTCATTGTCTGTGTCCACTATGTACAACTGTGAAAACTGTGGAAGTTTACCTTCAGGTGGGAGCAGAGAGCCAATTCTGTGGTGGGTTTGCCCATGTAGCCTAAACGCAAAGGGCCCAGGAGTGCTTGTGACAGTGTGATCAATCTGACCACCCATTGAGGTGAATGCTAACATTCCATTGGCAACTCTGATCTGTAGCATGAAGCTGGGTCTATCAAGTAGTTCTTTCAAAGGGGATGGTGGTTGGCGTTTAGGTGGAAGTTGAACACGTCCTTGCTGACAACAGATGCTAAACTTTCTGGTAGTATTCCGTGTCTCTTGCACAACAGCCTCACTAGTCCAGACAACAGCTTGACAACTTGGGCATGTTACTAAATCCCACTTATTAACTGTTGGTCTTCGGTAGCGTCCTGCAACGTCAAACTTGATATTATTTCGAGACATAGCTGAGGTTGAAAAGGAGAGATTAGTATATTAACTTAGCATGTTTATTTTATAAGGGGTATCTGCAATTTTTGTTATGTGGCCGTATGTGGTTATTGTAAGGATAAGTTCCCTCTTACCTGTTGAGGACACTATCTTACATATCTCCTTGCCTTTCCGCTTGCCAGCTTGATGCATAATGAAATCCCCTGAAAAGTGTGACACGAAGATTAGACTAATGTATGGTGAAGCATAGTTTTTGTAATTTAAAGTAATGTAGTTTATCATGCCTTGCTGCAGTGATGATTCACGTTTTTTTTTTAAGAGTAATTGCCGTTGATGTCTTGCCAGTCTCCCATTAGCAACTGTGATGATAAATAAGTACAGACAGTGAGAAAAATTACATGTAAATTTAAATAGCCTTAGATTTAGTGATGTTTTACCATTTAGGCGAGCTTCAGCTGTAAGATGACCAATGTTGGGAGCTAGTGTGAGGGGTCTGTATTGCTCTTGCAACCAAGGCTGCCGTAGATCACATACTGGAGATAGAAAGAGTAAAAAACAGAATCAAGTTATGAAAATTGTGTACATTTCAGTAAGGCATTACAGATATAAAGAACATGATTAAGGCTGTTTTGAACCAACTCTTTTTCTTTTTATGGCTTGATTTTGTTACAGATGATGATGATGTGGCGGTGTGTTGAGAAATACTTAGCTCTTTCCGAGACCTCCTTGTCGTGGCTTTGTCTTTCCCTTCTACTGGCCGCTTAACCATGATTTCTGTGAAGCTTGATGGTTGAGTAATTAGGAATGGAGAGCTTGGATTATCTCTGAGTAGGAAAGACGGTAGGGGATACGTTTGAGACTGTTGTCTTTTTGTATTTCCATTGTGATTTAGTCATTCATTTGGAAGGTGGTTAGACACCTTGCAACCGTTACGGGTAATCCAAGTCATTAGTGAGTATGCAGACTATCTCATTGTTTTCTTCAGTTGTTAAGCTCTAAATAACTGGCATTTTATATTGTAATATTGAGCACAGTCCATGACAGTTCTCGTGTACGCATGAGGTCGATACAATGTTGGTCGTGTTTGCTTCGACATTATTGGATACGTTCTCAGCATTTTGAACTCTTTGTCATGGTATCTGCTTAAATGAGAAAATTTGTGATAATTATTATCAGTCTGGATTGTAAACATAGAAGATACAATGCATACACTCTGTCGAATTTTGTATACGCTGTCTAAGTTTATGATTATGCTGTCATTTCTTTGATGTTTATTAATAAAGATATGGAAGGCGCGTGCTGCATATTCTTTTGTTTATTTGAAAATCTAAGTAGGTTTAAATCTACACCAAATGGAAGTTTGTTATTCTGAAAAAAGATTTGCATTAATAATAGAATGAGCAACCACCTCACTGAGTTTTTAAACAAAAGGATAAGAGATACTGACGGAAAGAAAAAGATAAAAAGCTTAATTTGTAAAATAGAAACAGTGGTTGTTCAAGTTATTGCAGTGAACTCATTCGACACGGGCTTTCTTCCGCTCATTTCCACCAGAAGCTACTTGGCCTGTGGTCGATGTTGAAAGCTCGGACCCAGAAGCATCCGGTGCAGATGGCTCTCATGTATCGTTGCAAGTCGTACCAACTCTGGCAGACGTATCTGGTGCAACAGCTTCAGCAACAGGCTCATCAGGGTTATTTCCACTTTCCTATAAATAAAGAGGCAATAAACATAGAGTTTATTTGATGTAAGTATCAGCAAATTCAGTACTTGTCATTAAGATTAAGAACAAACTTGAACGACGAAGGCTGGCAAAGGTGCAAGGGCTCGCTCCGGGAATATGCGAGAGATAGTGAAGGTCTGGTGCTTTGAGGTAAAGTTGAAGTCGTTCAGCTTAAGCTGGAAGGTGTATGTTTTCCCCACAAGCTCAGCGAGGGCCTGAGGAAGCTCTGTATCAACCCGAGCATCAGCACCTATCCCCGGAATACCGAGAAACATCAGCTATAATATTAAGTATCATTGAGCAAAAATAACAGTACCAATTAAGAATACGGGTTGCTTTAGGCAATACCACAATCTGCGAAGCCTCAGATGCTAGAATATTAGTCAGTTTAGCCATCTCAATATCAAAGCCGAGGAAAGATGCAGTATCAGTGCTGTCTGACACAGACAGGGTCACCCGGTACCTGATCAATTCAGAAGTTTGATTTTATAGTATTAGAAATCTCATATGATTAAAAAATGCTGAGGACATATATTTTCAAAGTCTCACCTCAGTGCTGCAACAGCATTAGTTACATTACATGGAACACATGTGAAGGAAGAGGTCTCTCGGAGGAGCTTCTTTGAACACACGGAACACCCAATATAACACCAACCGTCAGCTTGGTCGATACCGGTCACCTTAGCAGTGCAGAGAAACTCAATTATCTGTACAGTGCAGATTAAAAAAAATCAGAAAATCAGTAACCAAATCTAAAGGTGTTCAATCTAAGCATATCAGACTCTACCTGAGACTCAGAAGTGATAACAAATTGGTTAAGCTCAGAGACAGTCATGGGTTCAATCTTCTGCGCATGAACAACCTTTGATGAAGAGGATGTGTGCTCTGATCCATGACCTGGCAATCTGCAAGGAAATTATCATGAAATCCAAATGTACTCTATGAAGACAAATATTAGTTTATTTTGTCGGAAAGATAGGACTTACTTGTCAAAAAATTATTTTCCTGCATTTGTCTCAGAGTCGAAGTAGAGATGGGTGGCGGATGTAGCATTTAGGAATAACCGACCTTCACAAAGAAGTTTAATCAAGAGGCCCCAACTGGAAAGCAACAGTCTGTACGTGTAAAGAGAAAAAAAAACATAACAAATACTCGCTTACCCCCTACTATCTTAGGATTTACGCCTGTGGCAAGCACAATTCTTGGCTTTTTCCCGTAGCTACCAAATTTGGTATGAAACGCAAGCGCCATATAGTCAAACAAACTGACACAAACGCTCTCACCACTGCATAGAAACGATTGTTCAACGTTACAAAAACGCTAGAGTTTTTATTATAACAAATCATGATTAAGAATGTAAAAGCACCTTTGTAGACGCAGAGTGAGCATCACACGCTGTGCACCAGGTATGCGATCAGTGATTGTACTCCTGATTGCAGTTAACTCCCCAAGTATGTCTACAAAATAAATTTACAGTGTTACGTAGACACATGATGAAGAAAATCCAATAGATTAGATTTAAGATGCATACCAGGGAGCTGTTTGCCTGTGTTTGCCAGTTCAAGCAACCGATTGTATGAACGGAATCGGAACAGCTCAGTAGGTATGGGCCTAACAGACTCTGGTAGCTTATCAAAAGAGGTTCCATCATTGAACCTTATGGAGAGAGGCTCATCAGACAAGCGGAAGTTGGGGTTGCTGCGGGAGACATCAAAACCGCTCAAAGCATAAACAGATCCTTCACTGAGACGGTTCCTGAATCTGAGTTGACGGATGGAACCAATGGATCCTTGTATAAGGGTCGACTGTTGAAAGGCGAAAATTAAAATTTTAGACAAACAAATTGACGTAACTATGAACAGCACAAATCGATGAGCAAGTTGATTACCTTCTCATCAAGGAGCAGCATGTCAACGCTCATCAGTTCACCTCCTTTCTTGACATTCCTGGCCTCCCAAAACCTCAGCAAACGCAGCTCTGCGGTGTTGGAGCATCGCCCGGCTTTCAAGTCAGCAAGGAGGGTGTAGGAGTTCGCCATCGCAGCAATCGGAAAGGAGAAGAAAGTTTTCGTTTTGGTTTCTTTGAAGCTTTGCTGCTCATGCCTAAGATAGTGGTTATTTATAGCAGGAGCTTTAGACGTTACTCCGGGGTTTCGATGAGGGCGATTCAATGCTGCGGAGTGGACGGGTGAATTAATTACTCATAAGCTCGGCGTCAAGTAAGAATCAATGAGACGTTAGGGAAAAGAATGAGGAAAGGCGATCGACGACATGCAAAGCAGAAACATGACCGGCGACTTCAACTGCAAAAGAGAAGGTATAACCTAGGTTAACCCCAGGCCTGGTTTATAGAATCAGGAGCCCATTCGAATTAGAAACATGGCCCAAACAAAACAATTAAAATAAGAAACCCACCCGTAACATTTCAAAAACAGGACCCAAATGAAACAAACAAAAAACCAACCCCAAACGTAAAAAATTTCAAAACACACCGTTTTAATAAAGATGCCAGGTGGCGAAATTTCCCCCATGGAGAGACCTAAGAGCATCCACATCAATGAACCCCCACTTGGGGTTCATTGGAATTTTTTATTATTTTTTTGGTGGGGTCGGAAATAGTAATGAACCTGTATTGATTTTCTTCTTCCATTAGTGAACCCGAACATGGGGTTCTTAGAATTAAAAAAAAAATATTTTTTTAAATTTTTCAATACATTATTATTCAATAGTAGGAAAATCATAAACATGGAAAGATTATTCATCTTGATTACCGAACATTTGCCATATATTTTCAACTAGATCAGCTTTCAGACGGTGATGTATCTGTTGATCCCGAATTTGATTGCGAATGCCACGCATTTGACCGACATTAGAAAGGCTTTCCGTAGAGGAGACGACATCAACCTCGGAACTTCTGCTTGATTCTCCTGATTCGAATACATCTGTATCATACTGAGTGAATCTGTCTCGTTCGTCCTCTACTATCATGTTGTGCAGTATGACACAACATCTCATAATCCTTCCTATCTTTTCCTTGTCCCATATTAGTGCTGGGTTTTTAACTATTGCAAACCTCGCTTGCAATACTCCGAAAGCACGTTCGACATCTTTTCTTACGGCTTCTTGATGTTGAGCAAATAGCTGTGCTCTTGGAGTTTGAGGAAGTGAGATTGATTGGATAAATGTTGACCATTTCGGATAAATTCCATCGGTAAGATAGTACGCCATACGATAATTGTGGTTGTTGACCTTGAAATTAACTTTAGGAGCTCGACCTTGTAAAATGTCATCAAAAACTGGTGACCGATCCAGAACATTAATATCATTTAGGGTACCTGGAAGTCCGAAAAATGCATGCCATATCCACAAGTCTTGTGATGCCACCGCCTCTAAGATAATTGTCGGCTTTCCTGAACCTCGTGTGTACTGTCCTCTCCAAGCTGTTGGGCAATTTTTCCACTCCCAATGCATACAGTCGATGCTGCCTACCATTCCCGGAAACCCGCGTAACTCTCCAATATCCAGTAGTCGTTGAAGATCATCAGCTGTAGGTCTTCTTAGATACTCATCTCCAAATAATTGTATTATCGCATTAGTGAAATTGTCCAAACATAAAAGTGCAGTACTTTCACCTAGTCGGAGATATTCGTCATACGTATCTCCTGATTGACCATACGCCAGCATACGTATAGCTGCTGTACACTTCTGAAGTGTAGATAGTCCGTATCTTCCATGGGCATTTCTTCTTTGCTGAAAGTATGGAACTTCATTTGTTAGAGCATCCACTATGCGAAGGAACAATGGCTTGTTCATTCGAAAACGCCGCCTAAACATTTCCGGTTGGTAAGTGGGATTTTCCTTGAAATAGTCGTTCCATAGTAGATTGTGTCCTTGTTCCCGATCTCTTTCGATATAAGCTCGTCTCTTTGGTTTTTTGGCTTGAACATCAACTAGGGAGTTGACAATATTATCAAATTCTTCATCGAACCATTCTTCAACAGCTTCATCTACGCCATCTGACTCTGATGACGACATTTGTTTTAGTAAAAATATGATTAAGTGTTTTAAAAAAAGGAGATAGAGAGAAGCAATGAAGAACAAGTTTAAGACCAATGCATAAATGAGACAATAGATTATATAGGCATTGTTTTACAATACACGTGAAGTGTAGAAACCAACAAAATGCTACACTTTCACACCCGTGACACAAACATAATTCATCCCTGAGTGTAGAAACCAACAAAATACAACTGTTTCTCACACCCATTACACAACATAATTGAAAACGTGTTTGTCACTACACACTACCTACTACACCCCGTGACAACTACTTAGCTAATACCACCCGTGACCTGCAGAAGCAACAAAGAACGCCAGTTGAAGTAGAACCCGTGACCTGCAGAAGCAACAAAACCACGCCAATAGTTAGTAAACAAGTAAGCAAACCAAAGAAACTACTACTACTATTTATTGTAACAGGCATAGTTCCAATTAAAGCCAACGAAACTACTACTACTATTTGATGAACTGAAATTAAATGACTATACAACTCAAATTCCAAACCAGTCATAGTTCCAATTAACATTCATTATCAGCAAAACAACCTAAAACTGACCAGATCAAAGCATCTCAGCTACGAGTTTGTCCTTGAGAGACACCTCACTATCAGTTAGAGTATCTTTTTTTTGAGAGGAGACGATCTAGTAGTTTCTGTTTGGATATGTTCTGTTTCATGTCTAGAATGGTTTGTAGTCGATCATACGCTGCTTCATTCCCATGCTTCTTGCGTTTGGCGGCTGCTTTGCAAGCCTTAACACCAGGTGGTCTAACCTCTTCTTCCGAGTCAGGCACCGTCTCTGTAGCTTCCTTCCTTTTCTCCTTTGCACCATCTGTTGTTAAATAAGTTGACCTCCACTTTTGATCGAACCGCAGCTCCCTCCACGCATGTTCAAGTGTGAACTTGCCCGTGTAGTCGTTGAAGAAGATGTCATGGGCAGCCTTCATGACATCGTTCTCATTTTGGCCACTAGCTTGCTCCTTCAAAGCGGCCTCATAGCTTCCCACAAACTTACAAACCTCGGAATTTAGCCTTCCCCACCTCTGCTTACATGTACTCCACTCTCTTCCAGAAGAGCCTGTTAGCAGAGGGCTTGAATTGAAATATTCCTCAATTCTTCTCCAAAAAGACACTAACTTCTGCTGGTTACTAACTATGGGATCTTTGCTGGTGTTTAACCAAGCACTGATGAGGACTATATCTTCTTGTGGTGTCCACTTTTTCCTTTCAACCGGTTTGGGAACACGAGAAGACCCGGGAGAATTAAGGGAAAACGGATCCATTAAGGTTTCCGTAGGTGTGTTTTAAAGTTGGTTTCTGTTTCAGAACTTGGTTTGAGTTAACCTCAGTGGGATTTACTATGTATTTAAACTAATATTTTGGGTGATGTAACTTGGTGTGTTTTAAAGTTTTAACTCAATGTGTTTTAAAGTTTCTAACTACCAACCACGAAAACAGATAGCATTCATCAAAACACAACCACTATCAGAGCATCACATCACTTTCAGAGCATTCATCACTGCCACCAACCACCCTAGTTCAATTAATACACGGAAACTACTTCTAGTTCAGTTCACTTTCAGAGCATCACTTTACTTTCAGAAAATATCAATTAATACACTGAAGTTACTTCTACTTCAATTCACTTTAATTAATACAACACGGAACCTACCTACTCAACTTCAGTTCTAGTTCAGCCAGCAACCTAGTCAAGTTCAGTTCTCGTTCAGTTCAAGATCAGGTGTTTACCTTTTGGATTTTAATCGAAGCAGACCTTCTCCAGAGTATCCACCTCCACAGTGAGGTTATAAACGTCACCAGTGAGCCTATCAACCAGCAGAGCGAGCCTTTTAACCTGTGCCTGCACAGATAAACCTTCTTACTGTTAAAAAAAAATTACTTCTTGTTACTTCCTATTAGGTACACTTAAAAAAATAAATACACTAACCTCTACACTCTCTATCTGTCTCTTGAGATTGGGCACCCACTTGATCACCTCCTCAACCTCGTCCACACGCTTACGCAGATGTTCGATCCCCTCCTGCACCCCTACAACCCAAGGCTGACGATAATGTAACCCATCAGCCTTGGTGACAACATTATAAAACATTAGACAACATATTTCCTACAAATTATACTACATATTATACGAGTGCTCTGAGGTATCTCTTACCTCGTAGTTTATGCAGGTGAAGAAGCGCTTTCCAGGATGAGTCTCGTGCTCCTCCTTCACCCGCACCTCGTCAATCATTCTCCCACCACAGGGACATCGTCTTGGAATTCCATATTCTGAATCGTAAACGTTTCCCAACATGTTTATGTACTCCTGATGCCTCTTTGTATCTCTCCTCTCCTCTGCGGGATCCATCTGAACCAGATAACCAAACGGATTACAACAACATCACAAAAAATATTGATTTAAAACCTAAAATCGAAAACCCCCAAAATTCAAAATTAACCCACTAATCGACAAGGAAACGCTTCGATCTAGCCCTATATGAAACCCAGATGCCCATTTATAACCTACAATCGAATACCCCCAAATTTGAATATGAACCCTATTTTGAAAATCACACTAATCTACAACGAAATGCTTCGATCTACCCCTATATGAAACCCAGAAGACGATTTAAAACCTAGAATCGAAAACCCCCAAAATCGTATACGAACCCTAATTTTAAAATCCCACTAATCGAACTGAAACGCAAAGATGTATCGATGAATCCACTCGATCCTCACCTATTAACGTGGAGGAGACACTCTCTACTCGAATCGATGAAGAATAGTGAAGAAATTTGAAGAAATGAGATGAGAGGAGACGATCGCTCGAGAAATCGCCTCTCGGGAGCAAACCCTAGATTTTTTCAGAAATGAGGGAAAGTGATTCTCTACACGCGATCCTCCTCCTCACGTCAATAACGCGTCGCCAATAGCTGCGTGACACCTGGCGTGAACCCGTCTCCTACGGGGTCACTGGGAAGGCCCGGCTCGCGTAAAAAAACCCATTTATCTTTTTTTTTTTAATTCCGGCCCTATGATACTGAGCCAATGAACCCCTTTACAAGTCTCAATGTGGATGCCCTAAGCTTACTTTATAGTATTAGATATGTATATACATTGACATAATGACCGGCTTTCATTTTCACATTGATAGGTGATATTATTAATGTGTTACTATTATATATGCTAGTTTAGTTGAGTAACCCATTTTCAAAGTAATAGCTAGTTGAGCAATAACATGGAAAAGTTGAAAGAAGTTTTAATCTAGTACAAGGATTGAATCGATGTGTTAAATAATTTCATGCCAAACAAATTTAACCAAAATCAAATTTAATATTAGTGAAAATCGGTATATTGGTGATTATCTTATAAACCGAAATATTTTTTTGTGCAACAAACCAAAATATCAAAACCAAAATCTATTATATATATATATATATATATATATTAAAATTTCCGTTTATTAATATTTTTTGTGCAACAAACCAAAACCAAACCAAAATCTAATATATATATATATATATTAAAATTTCCGTTTATTGACGGTCAGGATTAGATATCTCAAAACCAAAATCTCGTCCGTCCATCTTCAAATTTACCACCTGAGGAGATTTGAATGAATAAAGGGACCACAACGGCCATTATCACCGACGAGTAATAAATTAACTAACACAATTTTGTACAAGAATCCATAACGTTAACATTCACTCACTATCACACACACTCAATGTGTTTCATTATTACTGTCTCTCTCTCTCTCTCTCTCTCTCTCTTTTAAAAAAACTCCCACAAAACTAAACTTGACAAAGAGGGAAGATACTAAAAAATCATCAAAACATGAGCTACAACACTTTCTTCCTCCTCATGCTCACTCTCGTCCACTCCATCTTCTGTTCACTATCTCCACCAGACCTAGCTGCGCTCCAATCCATCAGAAACTCCTTAACCGAGACGCCAGGCTCAGCTTTCTTCTCAACTTGGGACTTCACAACCCCTGACCCTTGTTCCTCCTTCTCTGGTCTCACTTGCACTTCTCACGGCCGTGTCAGCACCCTATCTCTCGGCCCTAACCTCTCCGGTTCACTCTCTCCTTCTATCTCCAACCTAACCCATTTGACCCAACTCGTTCTCTACCCTGGTTCAGTCACCGGTCCTCTCCCTCCTCGGTTCGATATCCTCCCTCTCCTTCGAGTCATTTCTATAACCAGAAACCGCTTAACCGGTCCTATACCCAATTCTTTCTCATCTCTCTCATACCTCCACACTCTTGACCTTAGCTATAACCAACTCTCAGGCTCTATCCCTCCGTTTCTCACTACACTTCCACGACTCAAAGTCCTTGTCTTAGCCTCGAATCAGTTCTCCAACAACCTTGAACCTGTCTCTAGCCCCTTGTTCCATTTAGACCTAAAGCTGAACCAAATCTCCGGCCAACTCCCACCGGCTTTCCCCACCACTCTCCGGTACTTATCCCTCTCCTCAAACTCAATGCAAGGCACAATCAACGCCTTGGCGCCATTAACAGAGCTAACATACATCGATCTCAGCATGAACCAATTCACCGGAGCCATCCCTAACTCACTCTTTGGTCCAACGACCTCATCAATGTTCCTACAAAGAAACAACTTGACTTCAATCTCCAACGCCACCGCCATTTCGTTACCCCAGGGCTCCACTGTTGATCTGAGCCATAACTCTATCTCCGGAGAGTTACCTCCTTCACTCGCCGGAGCAGAGTCCCTGTTCTTGAACAATAACCGTTTTACTGGAGATATTCCAGAGGAATACGTCAGAAGCTTAACCAACGGTACGACAAAAACGCTCTTCTTGCAACATAACTACCTGACAAGATTCCCTTGGAACTCTGGTTCTCAACTACAAGACTCTGTTTCGCTCTGTTTTTCATATAACTGCATGGAGACGGATCCAGTCGTCGGTTTGTCCACGTGTCCGGTAGAAGTTGCACCTCTGCTCTCAAGGCCTGCCATACAATGTTCTCGCTTTTACAATCACAGCTCCAATGGTTAAAGTTTTGTTTTTATTTTATTTTTGTAAAAAATGACACATTTCATAAAATGTTTATCCACAGAAGATAATATATATATATATGGGCAAATCTCCAAAATAGCACCCTTCTAAGTTTATATCACAAAAATAGCACTCAAAAACTAAAATGACCAAAATAGAACCTTTCTAAGTTTATCCTTTGAAAATTTTAATTTTTTTATTTTTCAAAATTTGAAATCTTATCCCCAAAACCTCATTTCTCAACTCTAAACCCTAAATTCTAAACCCTAAATCCTAAACCCTAAACTCTAAACCCTAAACCCTAAACTCTAAATCCTAAACCACACCCTTTAACTGTAAACCCTAAGTTTGTAACTTTTGATAAAATATTAAGTGCTATTTTTGTGACTTTTGACCTTGAGTGTTAATTTGAGAACATAAACTTGATTTAGTGCTATTTTTGTCTTTTTCTCTATATATATTTTAGAAATTCAACCGTTATGTCTCGTAGTGTTTTCTTGAAAAAAATCAAAAGTTTTAAAAAGATCTGTAAAGAGTGGTCCTCACATGTAAAAATTAGACTACTGTTTATGGAATAAATAATCTTATAGATTGGATATTTTCTCTACATTATTTTTTCATTTTGTTATATGGAGTAGTTATATATGCCACTTTGAGTTGATAAAGACACCATTGGCTCATATCCTTTTCCTTATCTTCAATTAGTCTATCTTTTAACGTAGTATAAACTTTTATTCACTTTGTGGGAGAGCACTCAAGATGCCGTTAGTATAAAAATATATATTTAATTAGAAATGAGTTGAGAATTTGTTAGAACTTAGATGATGATTATTGGGAGGTTCTTAACGTAATATAAGAATCCGTCTCTTAGCTTTTAACTAAAAAAAGCTAAGAACCGATTTTTATATTCCGTTAAAAACCCGAACCCTCCAATAATCATGCTCTTAGAAGGAACTTAATGATGTTAATTAAGTCAACAATTAACAACTTAAACATTAAATAATTAGCTGTTTACAGACATACCAACAAATGAACCTAAAGTGGTAATAAAGTAAACAGAAAGACAGAATGTTAAAACACGAGTCCAAAGTTGACTGACTCCTCTGAGATTTTTTGGTTTTCGTTCCAATAATAACTTTCCATCAACCCTTCCCACCAACCTTAGATCTAAGAAACAGAGAAAACGTGAGAGAGAGAGAGATAGGATGAGAAAAGGAGTTCGAAGTCCAGACAAAGATCGTCAGATTGTGGAACACGAGTTGCAGGAAACTGGGTTTAGTCCAGAACCAGAGAAAGCGACGAACAAACGTGTTGAAGAAGAGGAAGAGGAAGACGAAGAGGATGAATCTGTGGAGAAGATCTTTGAAAGCAGAGAAGTGCCTTCGTGGAAGAAGCAGCTGACCTTAAGGGCTTTTGTGGTGAGCTTTATGCTAAGCATCTTGTTTAGCTTCATCGTTATGAAGCTTAACCTCACGACGGGAATCATACCGTCTCTCAATGTCTCTGCTGGTCTTCTGGGTTTCTTCTTTGTCAAGACATGGACCAAGGTGCTTTATAAGTCTGGATACTTGAAACAGCCGTTTACTCGTCAGGAGAATACTGTTATTCAGACTTGTGTTGTTGCTTCCTCCGGCATTGCCTTCAGCGGTAAATAAAACTCATCCTCGTATACTTTATCAGATAATTAGTTATTGAGCCATAGTTTAGAGAATCATGACCTGGCATGTGTCTGTTTTGTGACATCATGATAATGTTATGACTTTTTGATTATTAATAAATGCAACTACAGGAGGGTTTGGGACATACCTCTTTGGCATGAGTGAACGGATTGCGAAACAATCAGGAGATGCTTCCCGTGGCTTCAAGGATCCTTCTTTGGGTTGGATCATTGGTTTCCTCTTTGTAGTCAGCTTTCTTGGTCTCTTCTCTGTTGTTCCCTTGCGAAAGGTTAGTTGCAGCTTTTGTTTCTTTCTTGTTGAAGAGATCTTGCATTTGCTAATTCTAATGTGTGTTGCAGATAATGGTAATAGACTTCAAACTAACATACCCAAGTGGCACTGCAACTGCTCATCTTATCAACAGCTTTCATACCCCTCAAGGGGCTAAGCTAGCCAAGTACTGTCCCTTTCACTTCTTCACTTTATGCCCTTATTAGTTTTAACTTCTCTGTTTCCTTTTGACTCCATCTTTGCTGAATCAGGAAACAAGTGAGGATGCTGGGGAAATTCTTCTCCTTAAGCTTCTTGTGGAGTTTCTTCCAATGGTTCTTTACCGGAGGAGACAATTGTGGCTTCTCCAACTTCCCAACATTTGGACTCAAAGCTTACCAATACAAGTAAGCTCAACAAAACAGTTCACTTACTCAAAAAAGAAAGAGCATTGGGCTGATGTACAAACAGGTTCTACTTTGATTTTTCAGCAACATATGTGGGTGTTGGGATGATATGCCCATACATAATAAACGTCTCTGTTCTTCTGGGAGGAATCCTCTCTTGGGGGATAATGTGGCCTCTCATTGAAACAAAAAAGGGAGATTGGTTTCCTGCAGATGTCGAATCCAGCAGCATGCATGGTCTCCAAGCTTACAAGGTTAAAACTCTCAGTAACGTTTGGATCGAACTCTGATACCATGTTAAACTAAATTGACTTCCAACCTAAAATCTATTAGTGATAAGTGAATTGTACCATCTATTTTATATATTACTTATGATCCTTTCCAACTACCGATCTCTAATACTCTATATGACGATGTTGTTACTTTCAGGTGTTCATAGCTGTTGCTATAATCCTAGGAGATGGTTTATACAACTTCTGCAAAGTCCTGAGCCGGACACTTTCAGGACTATTTGTACAGCTTCGAGGCACTTCTTCAAGAGCATCATTAACCATCGAAGAAGACCCAACCGCTTCTCCATATAGCCCAAAGCAATCATACGACGACCAGCGTCGCACACGCTTCTTCCTCAAAGACCAAATCCCCACTTGGTTCGCTATGGGAGGATACATCATCATAGCTGCAACATCTACAGCTATACTCCCTCACATGTTCCACCAGCTGAGATGGTACTACATCCTAGTCATCTACATCTGTGCGCCCGTCTTAGCCTTCTGCAACGCGTACGGAGCAGGACTAACAGATTGGTCCTTAGCTTCGACTTACGGAAAGCTAGCCATATTCACGATCGGAGCCTGGGCGGGCTCCGAGCACGGTGGGATGCTGGCAGGTCTAGCAGCTTGCGGAGTCATGATGAACATAGTCTCCACGGCTTCAGATCTCACGCAAGACTTCAAAACAGGCTACCTCACGTTATCGTCGCCGAGGTCAATGTTCATAAGCCAAGTGATAGGAACAGCGATGGGCTGCGTGGTGTCCCCTTGCGTGTTCTGGCTGTTCTACAACGCGTTTGATGACTTAGGCCTCCCTAACAGCGAGTACCCTGCGCCGTTTGCCACAGTGTACAGAAGCATGGCTAAGCTAGGAGTAGAAGGTGTTGCTTCATTACCAAGAGAATGTCTAGTCTTATGTTATGCGTTCTTCGGTGTGGCGATTCTTGTGAATATAGTGAAAGATAGTTTGCCGAGCAGGTGGGGGACGTTTGTGCCTCTGCCGATGGCGATGGCGATACCGTTTTTCTTGGGGCCGTACTTTGCGATTGACATGTGCGTGGGGAGTTTGGTGCTTTTCGTGTGGGAGAGGGTGGATGCGGCTAAGGCGGGTGCGTTTGGGACTGCGGTGGCTTCGGGTTTGATATGTGGAGATGGGATTTGGTCGCTGCCGAGCTCGGTGTTGGCTATAGCTGGAGTTAGTCCTCCTGTTTGTATGAAGTTTCTGGATGCTGCGACGAACTCGAAGGTTGATAAGTTTTTGCACAGACCGTAGTCTTGAAGACATGGCACAAAGTGTAATGATACTTGCTTTTTTATGAGTTATTTTTGAAGGTGAGAGGTTGTATGTATAGAGAATTAGATACAGAGGAGCTTGTTTAAATTCGTAACTGGACTGTTTAATGTTTTATAAAGTAGATCATAGATGGTTCTGTTTCTAAACTCTTGAGAAAGACATAAACTTGCGAGGGTTGAGAAGTTAAAGATTGAGTTTTGTAGTGACCCGTTAAGCTCAAAAGAGAGAAGAGGTAAGTGACCTGAGGGTACTCTTACAAAAGGGTACGAGGAACCGTCTAATCTCTCTCTCTCTTACAAACTTGTTTGATTTTTCTATTGGTTCCTTCTCCTCTCTTTCTTTCTTCTTTGTGGAGTTTATTTCAACGGGAAGGCCTCTGTTTCCAAGGAACTCAACGCCAAGCCTTCAAAGGTTCCTCTGTTTTTCTCCCATATTCATTTTGCGTTCTAAAGGGTTTAAAGAATGTGCAGATTGTAGATCAAAGTAAGCATGAGAATACTATCTGTCTCTTTCTTGTTCGTCCTCATTCAACAGAATCATAAGAGCTTTTTGTGTCTGTTGGATTATCTATATTTATATTTGACAGGGCACCAAGATGGGTGGCAAGTGTGAACCTTGGGATATTCATATGTATGCAATGCTCTGGTATCCATTGCAGCCTTGGTGTCCACATCTCTCAGGTTTCTTTACTTCTTTTAACTAATTTGTGTTTGAACATGGATCATACAAGTTAGTGATGAGAAGTTCAAGCGACGCGCTTATCAGAGCCAAGTAATTGATTCTTTTCCATGCTAAGAAAGTGTTTTTGCCTTTGCTGCATTCTTTATTTGCTACAACACAATAATAAGCTTGAACTCGTTTTTTGACAAAGTGGTGTGGACCATTTTTTTGATGGGTTTTTTGACGGAGACGTCTGTCGGAAGAACCGGAATTTGGGCACGATGTAATCGTCACCGTAAACACTATGAGTTAGTGTATTTGTTGGTCAAAATCGGTGTTGTTTTGAATGAGAAATGAATGTTTAAAGTGAATGATATGAAAAGCTTGTAAAGCTATTATTTGGCTAAATATAAAATTTAACAAATATTTCACTTTAGATAATTGGGTTTGAATTTAGATTTGATAAGTTGATTAGACTTTAATGTCAATTAATTTGTTTTAAATCTTATTCGTAAAATATTTTTATATTTGGTTAAATATAAAATATAAACTCAATTAAAGTATATTGTTGGCTTTGATGTGGTCAATGCAACTTTAAGACTTGATATACTAACGTCTTTTGAATCGTAGTCATGGGAATCAATTTCCTTTATTGCTATTATG
>NC_027750.1:27349617-27352456 GCF_000695525.1 Brassica oleracea var. oleracea
GCATAAACATTATGTTTTATATTATCTAATCAACAATTTAAAAACAATCATTTAGAATAGCATTTAGATAGTACAAATCCTCTCCAAATGCTCTATATCCAATGTTTTCATATGAAGATTTTGGTAGAGTATTTGCATGTAGAATATATAAAATCTTTAAAATAATTAATATAATTAACTTTTTTATATAATAATATCACAAAATTATATTTATATCCAAAACCATATAACTTTATTTAAAAAAATGAAAGTAAAATTTTAATTTTTAGAAACAAAGTTGAATTTAAAATTTAATTTTTAGAAACAAAACTAAAATTTAATATTAAAAAATAAAATTTAAACTTATTTTTTTTTAAAAAATTAATTTTTTTGACAGCAAACTAAAAAATAAAAAAATAAAATTTCAATTTTTTTAAAAAAAAATAAATTTCTATAAAATTTTATTTTTAAAATTCTATTTCCGAAATTTGTTTATTTGTTGAAAATTAATATTTAAAAAATTAAATTATTTTCAATAAAATTATTTCACATTCAAAATATTATTAAATTAAATATAATTCATTATTGCAAATAAAAATATAAAATTCATATATATATATATTATAAGTATAACATATCTATATTATTCATAAATAAGAAAATTGTTTATCATATACTAATTTTATATGATAATTTTATATATAAATCATTTATTGTTCAATCAGTTACTTTATTAATTACATTTATGAGAGTTGTAGCATACTGTTCCTATAGCATACTATTCCTATAGCATACTGCTACTGTTTTGCCATCAGCTCTATTAATGGAGACCTAAAACAGAACCCTTATAAGAACTTTTTTTATTTTATTTATCATTTCAATTCCAAGATTTTCAACAATGAATTTGTTTTAAAATATTTGACTGAAATTAAAAAGCTAATCCTAGAACTCCATGTATTTAGTAAGATCTAATATGCTCAATATGCCTTCTTATGAATTTTATTTTTTCAGTGAACTAACTGAAAGATAAAATACACAATTATTCTGGTCATCTGGTGTATCAAAGTGATGCTACCTTCTTCTTTTTTTGAACTAAAGTGATGCTACTTTCTTGCATATTTTCCACTCTTCATCTCTTTCATATTAACCAATGTAACATACTCATCTCCAAAGGGACTATGTATTCTCTTGTAAACTGTAAGGCAATATATCCTTATAGAATTTAGGATCATTTACATAATTGGTTAACATTCAAAGATTATATAACTGGCGGTAGAAAGGTTGAAAAATGTTGGGTAACTTTAACTGTTATGAACTATGAGTTGGATAATGGTTAAAGTGTGCATGAGATCACTCTTCGAGTATTTTGACCATTATCCAACATTGAATAACACGTTATCCATTTGTAGATTGTTTTTTTTTTTTGACTAAAGATCCATTTGTAAATATGACAATAAAACTTTTATTTTTTTAAAGTTAAGGTACAAGAGATATAAATTGAGACTTCTGTGTTTTTTGTGTGTTTTCCAAAGCTATTTTATACTCCCTCCGTTTCATATTAAGTGTCGTTTTAGAGAATTTTTTTTCGTTATAAAATAAGTGTCGTTTTCGATTTTCAATGCAAAATTTATTAATTTTATGCAAAATTTATTTTTCTATTGGTTCAAATATGGCAGTGTTTCTTTTTGAGGGACAATGAGAGTAATACAACTAAATAACATTTTAACCAGTACAAAAAAACAAAAGCATATAATTCACATTAATACATAGAGTAAGTTATATTATGAAGAGTTAATGGCTTTTATTGGTGTCATGTGATAGACTAGACTTGATTAAGTTTGACTTATGATCGTAAAAATGTTATCAATCATGCATTAAATTTATTTTATTTATTTATTTTAAGTTTGATTTAACATGTGTTATAGTTGAGTTACCATTTTGACTTAGATGCTTTATAAAATTGCTAAATCAAAACTTAAATCAACATCAACCAAAATTCCATGTATTAGAAGTTGATTTACAAAGTTAATTGATTTTCTGTCTAAAAAGTAAAAATGAAAATAGTGATTTGGAAAAACTTTCGTGTTACAAGTTACTATACCTAATTTTGTGCTAGTCAAAGGTTTTTATAATCATTCTTGTTCCTATTTTTCAAATTATTCAAACTTTTAACTAATTATTATACAAAATTTTAAGCATTAATTTTATTTAATTTTTCAAAAGTACCAATCAGAAAATTCTATATATGTGACCCTAAGTTAGTGTGGCATCACATCATTTCATTTCATTTATTTTTGCTATTAGAATAGATATTATTAGTACATTATAATATTTAGATAATAATATATATTATTTTTCAAATTTAATATTTATTTAAAATATTTTTAAATATCTTAATGGGTTTTTTTGTCAACAAACATCTTAATGGTTTATTTGTTTTTGATAAATATTTTACTATTTATATGTATATATGTTCATTTATTTTATTAAAATTATGTGCAATTTATACATCAAAAAGGTTACTAGTTAATAGTTTTTAAAAATATTAACTCTTATTTTTTACTGCAAACTTACCACATAAACTTATCATTAATTTTTTTTGAACTGAACTTATGATTAATTTTTACTTCAAGTTATATCGAATTACAAATCATACTGTAATTCAGTATTAATACTACATGTCACTGATCGGAACCAATGTTTGTATTTGTAATTCAGTGATTTGTAACATCCTGCATAAAGATAAAAAATGCTCATAGGAACTTACCGTATGAGTCTCTCCACTTCTTCTTCAAGTTCAAACTTCCCCACTTCAACGCACGCACGACTGTTTTTGCCCTCTTAAAAATATTTTAATTAC
>NC_027750.1:27352726-27354493 GCF_000695525.1 Brassica oleracea var. oleracea
ATATTTCTATAAGGGTGTCGGAATCAGATCCGTGTCTCCTTCATCTAGAAATTTGGTATTGCGTAAAGTTGATACTCTTACGTTTGTTATTTTTTGCAGGATCTCTTGGATTATTTTTATATATTTCTGCAATTTACGCTTCTGTATTGATATTTCTAAACAGGATTTCAATCAGATTTGGTTAAAAGTGTTTAAAAAATATATAAATCGTTTTCTTCAACCTCGTCGCTTTCTTTTGTTTAACGTCAAGAGTAAAAGGAAAAAGAATATTGCTGTCTTTTGTTTGTCAAAGGTTGATTTCTGTAGTGGTTCAATTATTTGGTTTACGTTCCTGGTTTAATTTAATTGCCAACCAGCAATCAATCGTTTCTTTGTTTATTGATATTAAATCTACACTAGGGATCGTTACCCGCGCCAAGGCGCAGAGTTTTTGCATTTTAATCTATTTTTATATCTTGCTTACTAATTTAGCATTCAGTTTTTCAATGCATTTTATCTTCACCATCTCCTCTTGTCTTATTTACATTTGTTTTCACTGTCTGTCGTTTGATTTGTCTTAGTTTTGGTTTGTGTAATAACTTAACCCTGCTCATTCTTCTTTCATTCTTTATTGATTGATATTTTTATCTCCCTTAGCTCTGTGTTGCCACTAATTTGCTCGAATCATTTTTCATCTTCTACTTCGTATTCTTTTCATATTCATTAACTATTGTTTCCAATCTCTTTAAATCCTAAAAATCCTACATGTTCTTTTGTTTATTAAATCACATATTAAATATTGTTGAAACTGTTTATTTATTCTAATAAATCCTTACGATTATAACTAAGATGATATGGATAAAAGACTGATTATAACTTAGTTGAAATTAAAGTCTAAAGTATAAGTTATTAAACTTGCAATCCTTCTTTTTGTCATCCAAGATAGCTTTAGTCAAATAAATTATATTGATTTAAAAAACCCATAAGCTATTTCAATCCCCAACAACAAAAAAACAGGCGCATTTGTTATAGACGCTGCGACGGGTTTCCTTTACTATAAACATAATTGCTTGTCACAACTGTTAATAAACCCAAATGTGTTTACAAAAGCTACCCATATAAGAGTTTCATACTCATTTCTCTTTCTCTAGTCATCTCCTATGTTAGTAGCTATCATAATACAATCATCAAACAAAGGACATATCTCTTGGTTCCATATAGAATATGCAAAATGACTGATTTCTGCAGACTCCATGATCACTGAGTATTATAAATATCAAATTATGTCTATGGTCTATTTATATGTTGAGGAAATGCCTCGAAATGTAGCTTCCAAATAATGATTTCCAGGTCAACACATTGCATGTTAACCTCCACAATAGAATCAACGGATCTGCATATACCGCTACACATCGAGTCGAACGCAGCTACACATATGTTCCCTGCTTGTGCATTTCATTCACAATCTACAATTCTCCCAAGAACCAGAATCAATGTTAAATGAGGTAAAAGTTTTAGAGTCACAACAGACTTTGTATAGCCAAGCCCAATAAACCGAGCACCCAACGTAACATCCCCACTTGCCTATTTGTGCAGAAAATGACTTGATCATTATATAGTAGCACCGAGAAGTTAGATGGAGAATAAGGTATGAATGCAAAGTAGACAAACAGTTAAAATCTTACTGATTATGGGAAATATAAGAAATCAATTCTCATGAAATGACGTATAACTGTCCAATAGCGTGACAGAAGTACTTGTTCATGTTCTCACCAAACTTCCAATTCT
>NC_027750.1:27354572-27359314 GCF_000695525.1 Brassica oleracea var. oleracea
AACCATCAGCTGAGATGCTTTTGTTGTCCTGACACATTGCAAGCTTAGTGATTTCACTGTCAAAAGCAACAAACTAAGCAGTCATATACATCCGAGACATTTACTTACAAACGGTTCCTAGCATAGAAAAAACATATTATTATGTTACAGATGATAAATATATATATATTTGTTTCAGCTATCAATGTATAAATATATATATATTTGGTCAAACCGGTCGGACCGTGACTCAGTCTTCTAACCGGTTCCGAGTTGTACTAAAAACCGGATTTGAGTTAAACCGGCAAATCCGGTAAAAAACCGGCCAAACTCGGTAAAACCAGTGACCCGGTTCAATATTAAAATCCGGTTTTCTCAATTAAAATAAAAAAAAAAATTGCAAATTTATAAATATTTCATTTAAAATCATATTTTTAAAAGTATATTTCCAAATAAATTAGTTTTCATTATATTTTTATATATTTTTAAGGTTTTATTTATTTATGTATCAATTTTAGTTAGATTCTAGAAATGATATAAATTTTTATAAAAATAATTGTATATATATATATATATATTTAATTATTTAAATTTGATTATAATTTAAAACCTGGTTGAACCGGTCAGACCGGTCCGACCATTGATCCAGTTACAATGCCGAGTCAATGTCCGGTCCGGTTTTCAAAACATTGTTAAAAATTGAAAGCCCTAAACTTCTATTGAAGAGAACGCTTACAGGCCAAAGAGGTTTATTGGGCTTCTTTTTAACGAATCTCATTTCAAAACGTGAGTTATAAAGTATTTATTAAATCATTAGATAAATAAATAAATGTGGGTCCCACAGAGAAAACCGAAGAAGCAAAGGTTTCCGACCTTCATAAATATATATTTGTTTCAGCCATCAATGTATAAAGAATGTTTTAGCTCAGTGGTATAAATGTTGTTGTTTAGATCTCAATAACACGGGTTCGAGTCACATACTTGACACTTTTTCACACTTTTTAAAAGTGGGAACCACATATCGCTGATGTGTCGCATCAGGAGTGATGTAACTGCCCTATTATAATGTAGATTTCTTCTTGGTTAGATCAAAGGGTGCAAGCTAAGGATGACCAAAGAAAATTAAAACCACACAATCATGATTTATGAGGCAAAATAAAAGAACCGATGATGAATTTATTAAAGATGAGAAGATGTAGAGACTAAAAAAGAAAACTGATTCATGAAACTCAAAGAGCCAATCTGTGTTTCTTAGATGAGTCATGAACCGATGATTAAAAATTGAAAGCCCTAAACTTCCATTGAAGAGAACGCTTACAGACCAAAGAGGTTTATTGGGTTTTTTTTTAACGAATCTCATTTCAAAACGTGAGTTATAAAGTATTTATTAAATCATTAGATAAAATAAATAAGTATGAGTCCCATAGAGAAAACCGAAGAAACAAAGGTTTCCGACCTTTATAAATATATAGTTGTTTAAGCCATCAATGTACAAAGAATCCTTTAGCTCAGTGGTATAAATGTTGATGTTTAGATCTCAATAACCCGGGTTCGAATCACAGATTTGACACATTTTTCACACTTTTTAAAAGTAGGATCCACATAGCGCTGACGTGTCGCATCAGGAGTGATGCAACTGCCCTATTATAATGTAGATTTCGTTCTAGTGGTAAAGTAAGTAAGTTTATTTTAATATTAATTTGACCGGTTGATAATTTCTGACTTTACGTTTGATTAGCAATCTATCCGGTTTATTTTTGTCACTGCATTTTGTTAGTCGCACCGTTAAAGTTTTAGAATTTATTATTCTATTTTTTTAATTGGATCGTTTTTTATATTTGATATTAAAATATACTATTTTTTTTGAGTTTTATAAGCAGATTCAAAATTAAAGTATGTCTTACAACACAAGTATATCGATCCTTGATAGATCAAGTGGTGTGATCGGCAATGAATTGAATGAGTCGACGCCTCAAATTAAGTTTGAGAGTGGTCTGCCATTTATGATTTCATTTGCCATGGGAACTGAAATGTTTGCTGAAATAATTCAGAACATTCAAATTCCGTCAATGCTTAAAACTTACACAAGTAACAAGCTTGACAAAAAGATACCTTATGGCAACCTAACTGAAAATGACATGTGTGCTATGGTCACAGAAGTCAATACGATTGAAAATAATTCAAAAAACTGGTGGTATGACACAGGTGCCACCACTCATATATGCATTGATAAAGACATGTTTAGTACCTATCAGAAATGTAATGATAAGCAGCGGTTGTTAATGAGTAACACCGGCTCGTCCGTTATTGAAGGCTTGGAAAGGTGTTGTACCTTCGTACAAATACTTGAAAGTGTGGGGGTGCCTTGCAAAAGTAGCAGTACCACCTCCCAAGAAGGTTTCAATCGGACCTAAAACCGTGGATTGTATTTTCATTGGATATGCCCATAATAGTGGTGCTTATCGATTTTTGGTTGATAAATCAGATGTACCAGATATTCATGTTAATACAATTATGGAATCAAGGTATGCATCTAGTGGTGCTTATCGATTTTTGGTTGATAAATCAGATGTACCAGATATTCATGTTAATACAATTATGGAATCAAGGAATGCATCTTTCTTTGAACACGTGTTTCCGTGTAAGAATAGAGACAATCTTAAAAGAACTCGTGAAGTAAGAGATGCAAACATCTTTACAAATGAGGCAAGTACTTTTGGCACATTTTTTCATGATGCAGAAATATTTGCAGATGAACCTAGACGCAGCAAAAGAGCTCGTAAGGAAAAATCTTATGGTGAAGATTTCTTTATGGTCTTTCTTCTTGAGAATGAACCAAGAAGTTTCGCTGAAGCTATGTCTTCACCAGACGCTGATTTATGGAAGGAAGCTTTCAATAGTGAAATCGACTCCATTATGCAAAATCATACATATTATTTGACCGATTTGCCACAAGGGTTTAAGGTCCTAGGGTGTAGATGGATTTTCAAAAGAAAGTTGAATATTGATGGTTCAACTGATAAGTACAAGTGTAGACTTGTGGTGCAAGGTTTCCGGCAAAAAGAAGGCGTGAATTTCTTTGACACCTATT
Source organism: Brassica oleracea var. oleracea (assembly GCF_000695525.1). NCBI lineage: Eukaryota > Viridiplantae > Streptophyta > Magnoliopsida > Brassicales > Brassicaceae > Brassica > Brassica oleracea. The sequence continues at coordinate 27,357,643 of NC_027750.1, forward strand.
CTCCGGTAACGAGAATAACTTCAATCAGAATGCTGATTGCAATTGCAGCATTGAGAAACCTAGAAATCCATCAGATGGATGTCAAAACTACTTTTCTAAATGGTTATTTAGAAGAGGAGATTTATATGCAACAACCTGAAGGGTTGGTTGTCCCAGGACAAGAACACAAAGTCTCTCGACTAGTGAAGTCATTGTATGGACTTAAGCAAGCTCCAAAACAATGGCATGAAAAATTTGACAATGTTATGATTTGTATTAATGAATGTGACAAGTGTATATACTTCAAAAATACACCACATGGATATGTATTGCTTGGTTTGTATGTAGATGACATGCTCATTATTGGTAGCAATAAAGACATGATCAGTCAAACAAAGAACATGCTAAGTAGCAAGTTCGAAATGAAAGATATGGGACTAGCTGATGTTATCCTAGGGATTAAGATCTTTCGCAGTTCCGAAGGAATCATCTTGTCTCAAACTCATTATGCTGAAAAGATACTTGAGAGGTTTAAATCCTACTCAAAAGGAAAGGCAAAAACTCCTGTAGACCCTAGGTTTCACTTGACAAAACATTCGGGTGAAGCTGTGTTACAGTCAGAGTATGCTCGTGTCATCGGAAGTTTGATGTACTTGACAAATTGTACTAGACCTGATTTAGCACATGCAGTCAATGTACTGAGTCGCTACACGAGTAATCCAGGGCATAACCACTGGAATGCCATAACAAGAGTATTATACTATGTACATCATACTAAAACTTATGGGCTGAACTATGGTAAAGAACCAGCAGTTTTGGAAGGATACAGTGATGCCAACTGGATTTCCGACTCCAAAAACTCTAAATCCACGAGTGGATATGTCTTTACACTTGGTGGTGCTGCAGTTTCTTGGAAGTCTTCCAAACAAACTGTCTTGGCCAGATCGGCCATGGAATCTGAGTTCATAGCTTTAGATAAAGCTGCAGAAGAAGCAGAGTGGCTTCAAATTTTTTTGGAAGATATTCCTATGTGGGATAAACCAGTGCCGGCATTACGTATACATTGTGATAGCCAAGCGGCAATAGGCCGGGCACTGAGCAGTTTGTATAATGGTAAATCTCGTCATATAAGAAGACGTCATAAAACCATTAGACACTTGATCTCAACTGGTGTAATAACGATTGATTACATCAGAACAAATGAAAACCTTGCGGATCCATTTACTAAAGGTTTGTCACGAGATCAAGTAGAAAAATCATCAAGAGGAATGGGTTTAAAGCCTGTGAACTAAGATGAGTGTTGGCGGTAACTCTACCTAACTGACTGGAGATCCCAAGAAATAGGTTCAAGGAGACAACTAAGTCAAACTAAATCTGCCCAAAGCACTGTCAGACTTCGGTCTATACCCAGTTCCCATGATGATTAAACAGTTCTACATGTGAGGAATAGAGGATAAGCACCAAAGTCCGGTTTACACCAAAGTCCGGGGGGTTCAAGACATCATGGCCACCTCCTGTTCGAGTAAATCCGATAGCTATTAACAATGACTGGTTCAAGGCTGAAAAATTGCTACCAACTCATCATGCAGTGGATTTTTCGCTCATACTCTCAAAAGTTTTTTTTTCTTTTCTTCTTGAATCATGTGTATAGAGTCATTTCTATTCATGTGGGGGATTGTTGGAACTCGTTTTT
>NC_027750.1:27359412-27364186 GCF_000695525.1 Brassica oleracea var. oleracea
GAGACGTCTGTCGGAAGAACCGGAATTTGGGCACGATGTAATCGTCACCGTAAACACTATGAGTTAGTGTATTTGTTGGTCAAAATCGGTGTTGTTTTGAATGAGAAATGAATGTCTAAAGTGAATGATATGAAAAGCTTGTAAAGCTATTATTTGGCTAAATATAAAATTTAACAAATATTTCACTTTAGATAATTGGGTTTGAATTTAGATTTGATAAGTTGATTAGACTTTAATGTCAATTAATTTGTTTTAAATCTTATTCGTAAAATATTTTTATATTTGGTTAAATATAAAATATAAACTCAATTAAAGTATATTGTTGGCTTTGATGTGGTCAATGCAACTTTAAGACTTGATATACTAACGTCTTTTGAATCGTAGTCATGGGAATCAATTTACTTTATTGCTATTATGATTATATACGTTAGTCGACTCATTCAATTACATAACGTGTTTCATTCTTATGAAGTTATAAAAGGAGCACTTGTGTTTACTTGTACACATAGCAAAATATACAATCCTCCATATTTCTTTTATCTTTCTCTTTAATCTTCTTTCGAGTCTGAGAGTCTACACAAAACTAGTTTCGCCAGGCTTCTGATAGAGTGACGCAAATCAGAAGATTTTTTGCATTTGTATCTTGGGACTCATTACGTTATCGAACCGTCGCACTACGGGAATATCTCGCCTCTGCAGTTGAATCATCTTTTTTTCTTAATCTTTGGTATAATCTTATCATTTTTATTCTTTACAATATTCAGTTCTCCGTAGTTTATATAATACGGTCCCATCAGAATCTCTGTTTGTGTTTCTTAAGTTACAATGAGAAGAAATGGGTTTCAACGAGAACCGGCTCCTACAGTTAACCAGCTAAGCTGCAAAGTTAGTCACTTGGTAGAGAGCGGATGTAAGCTAGCAACTCCAAAGAAAGCAAGAACTCTTTCCCTTGATGAGATCTCCTTCTTAATCATGTTCTTCAAGTAATACCTCCAGAAGCAAGAACTAGAGCGGTATGCTATCTCACAAAAATTGACCTTTAGAATACATTTTCATTAACTGTTTCTGCAATGCAGGGTTCGGTAGATATGAAGATAATATATATGCTCTACCACTACCAGTACCAGTGGGGTTAGAAGTTAAGAAACCAAATCAGAAGAATGAGATTTTCTCCGCAGAATTGTATCAGAATAGAAGAACCACCATAGAGCCACTCTCGAGCTGGGCTACTTTAATTTCGACTGTAAGGCTATAGACTTGGACCTTTTTCTTTTACCTTCTGTGATTTTGATTCTAAATCCCTAAATGTGAATGAAACAGGAGGAAGATAAGAGAAGGATCTTTTGTGAAACAAATCATCATCATGTGGGCTTTTAATTATGGTCAACAGGTTGGCAAAGATGGGACTAGGGGTGGGCGTTCGGATACCCATTCAGGTTCGGTTCGGGTATTTCAGATTTTCGGGTATTTCGGTATAGAAGTATAGAAACCGTTCAGGTACTTTACATTTCGGGTTGGGTTTCTGGTATTTTAAGTTCGGTTCGGTTATTTCGGATCGGGTTCGGATATTTAGACTTTGAAGAAAAATAATTAATTTCTTCATTGTTTAAGTTTTTTTCATATTTAAAATATATACTTTTAACTTAACTGGTTTTCTAATTTTTAAAAGATTAAACTATTAATAGGTTTAAAGATAAAACTTTAAAAATAGAATAACACTAATTTAGTTGTTTTAAAATTTTGGATGCAACTTTTGTTAATGTAAGAAACTAGAGCTTGATATGTATTTTAATTGAGTAGCAAATGATTTTGTTCATAATTATATGTATATTATCTGATTTTTAGCCATGTGCAGAATCATTATAAATATTTTGAATAAAATTAGAGAAGTAAACTAGAAATATAGGATCAAGTATTCATATGTTCGATTATCTTTGTATATCCATTTGGGTTCGGATATTACCTGCCCGTTCAGGTTCAGACATCCAATTTCTCATAATTCAATACCCGTACGGGTATTTTGCTACTTCGGTTATAGTTTTTTTTGGGTCGGGTTAGGATATCGGGTAAAATGCCCACCTCTAGATGGGATCATGAGTTCAAAAGTGAACAATGAAGTTATTATGTTTTCTATTTTTGGTCTTTATATGTTTTCTGTATCCAATTTTGGTTGGTTGTAAGTTGTAACTGAAAGATCATTTAAAAATACAACACGGAAACTCTTGTGCATCTTTAATCAATGTTTTCCAGGGACTGATATGTAGAAAGTGTAATCAAATCATATTATTTAGGTGATGTCAAAAAAAAATCATATTATTTAGGTACAAGGATTATGCAAATTTTTTGTCGGCTTTTCATTTAAATTAGATTAAATTAGATCAAGTGTTGGTCAGACGAACCGATTCTCCGAGGAGCATCTCAGTCTGTCCGTGTCTGATCTATATAGGAGAATATATAGCCTATGGTTTTGTTTATCTCGATAACGCGTCCGCTCGACCATTTCTATTCGGAGGAATATGAATTAGGCTCACATTCTCAAAGTCCTCCTGTAGTCTCTGGAACAACTTAAAACCAATTAAAGAAAAAAAGAATGTTTAATTCCTATTTTGTTTCAGCCATGGCTGTCTTCAAAATCCAGAAACAAAAAGAGAGAAAATGTCCACTCCCTTCTTCCAAAAAATTCACAAAAAGGGCAAAAAGATCTTTAGAGATTGTTAGAAACTCAGGATTATGATCATGCAGCATTATCAGATGAGTCTTTCTCTCCTGAGTTGTCAGTCTGGTGAAGGATCACCGTCCGCTTTCTTAGCCTCTGAACTTGGATTCTCTGCATCATTGGACAAGGCATTTTAAACTTAACAATATCAGGATTATGTAGATAATAATGGACCAAGAATATTTTGTATATATTTGATATATTTGGATATTTCGGGTATATTTTCAGTATTACAAATAATTTTTAAATTTCAAATTCGTGTTTTCGGATAAAGTTTTGGGTTTTGGATAGAACTTCAGACTTCTTTAGTAATATATTTTGGATATACATGTAAGGTTTTGGGTATTTTACCGCACCTCAGTTTGGGTTTCAGATAAAATTTTGATTATTTTGGTTATTTGAATATTTATAGGGTTTTTGGGTGTTTTCTTGGGTTTTGTGACCCGTTGAAACTCAGAATTATGATCATGCAGCATTATTAGATGATTCCTTCTCTCCTGAGTTGTCAGCTGGTGAAGGATCAGCGTCCCCTTTCTTAGCCACTGAACTTGGACAAGGCAGTTGAATCAGAGTGGCTTAGTGATGAGTCCTGCACTTTTGTCTTGTCTGGTACATCGTCTTGTTTCTCAGTCTCTGAGCTCTTATTCTCTGCAGTAGATTTGTCACCATTGGAGACAGTAGTTGAATCAGTGAGGCTTGGCGGTGATGTGATCCTTACTTGAGTTGAAACAGGTGGAGCATAAGCAGTAGGCAGAGAAGGCATGGTCAAGCCTGCATAATGATAAGGGTTTACTGGCACTGGGTGATCAAACTTGCAGCTTGCTCCATGCTTGCAGAATCCATAGGCCATGAAGTTACCACACGCTGGTTGTCCCTGAGCACAACAAAGGCAGAGTCATCGGTCACCAGAAGCTCCATTGATGCTGATGAAATAAACAGAAAGATCTTGTTGGCAGTAAAACAAAGAGAGACAAAGCGTGCCAAGCTTCAGATCCACTGATATATCTTCAAAAAAAAAAAAAAAAAATATCCTTGCATATACAATTTATTTTTATTACTAGCTTGAAAGCAATTTAACGATAATTTTGCGTATGATTTATTTAACTTTTGCTTATTTTTTTCTTTAGTTTTGTCAACTGTGACAAATTATTGCAGAAATCTAACCAATGAAATAATGTTCTCATCATATATATACAGTACAAATTTATAAATTAACAAACTTGGATCAAACAAAAAAATCGTCTTTGAACTGAACTGATATAAAATGGGATATTATTTCATAAAATAATAAAATAACAATATTTAAAATAATGTTAAGTAAATATATAATATCATTATAAATTAATAGTTATTATGAATATAAATTTTACAAATACTACTTAAACATAAAATTTTTATTTTTTATTTTTTTCTAATAAAAAATATATATTAACTTTTATTTTATTTTATCAATATATATTTAATGTTATTTTATTATATTACATATAAAACGTATTTGTATTTTATTATATTATTTAAGATATATTTTTTATTTATTTTTGCAAGTTTTAGTTTTTGTCACGTTTGCAAACTAGTCACTTCTTCAATCTTTGCAACAATTTTGGTTTTGTGAAATTCGTAAGGTTAATAACAATGCGTTCAAAGTATTTTTATTCTCTTTCCACTTTTGAGTTCTTCCTCCAAGTAAATTCACGATGACTGACTACATTGCACAGTTCGTCAAAAAACCTCAAACTCTTCATACCAAAAAAAAATCTAGACAATTTACATTAACTGGGGAATTTTAGACTCAATAATATCAGGATTATGTACATATTAAAGGACCAGGAATATTTTGTATATATTAGGTATATTTGTATATATATTCAGTATTACGAATATTACCAAAGTTTCAAATTCGTTTTTTCGGATAAAGTTTTGGGTTTTAGATAAACTTCAGAATTTTTTGGAACTATATTTTGGATATTCAGGTAAAGTTTTAGGTATTTTACTGGTCCTGAGTTCGGGTTTCAGATAAAGTTTTGAATATTTTGGTTATTTTAATATTTTTAGGGTTTT
>NC_027750.1:27364286-27365550 GCF_000695525.1 Brassica oleracea var. oleracea
TGGTCCATCGTCTTGTTTCTCATTCTCTGAGGTCTGATTCTCTGCAGAAGATTTGTCACCATTGGAGGCAATAATTGAATCAGAGCAGCTTGGCGGTGATGTGATCCTCACATGATTTGAAACAAGTGGAACACACTACAAGAAATATGAGTATTGATAGAAGAAGTGCAGCCGGAGGAGGCAGCACCACAGATCGAAACTGAAACACTAGGAATGGAACTTGGAAAAGGAAGCGAAGAAGGAGGAGAACAAGCACAGATCCAAACCATGATCCCTACCCAGCCACATGCCACGGAAGAAGTGCAGTCGGAGGACGCAGCACCACAGATTGAAAGTGAAACACAAGGAATGGAACTTGGACAAGGAAGTGAAGGAGGAGGAGAACAAGCATAGATCCAAACCCTGATCCCGACCCATACACATGCCATGGAACAAGCGGTCCAACAAAAACAGCCTAGACATAGCCTTGGTGTTTGTGGTTATGAGTGTTCTTCTAATATTTGGGTGTTGGATCATCTCTGAATAAATCCTGTAAGGCATTTTTATTTTTAACAGTTTGCTAGAGAAGAGACCAGACCTTTTGATGCTCTTTTCGGTTTGTTTCTGTCTATGGATATTTCCAGTGTTGCATTTCTGCTTTTTTTAAAAATTTAATATGCACATAAGCAGTAGGCAGAGAAGGCAAGGTCAAGCCTGCATAATGATAAGGGTTTACTGGCACTGGGTGATCAAACTTGCATCTTGCTCCATACTTGCAGAACCCATAGGCCTTGAAGTTACCACATGCTGGTTGTCCCTGAGCACAACAAAGGCAGAGTCATCGGTGTCACCAGAAGCTCCATTGATGCTGATGAAATAAACAGAAAGATCTTGTTGGCAGTAAAACAAAGAGAGACAAAGCGTGTCAAGCTTCAGATCCACTGATGTATCATCCAAAAAACAAAAAAAATATCCTTGCATATACTATTTATTTTTATTACTTGCTTAAATGCAATTTAAAGATATTTTTGCAGATGATTTATTTAACTTTTGCTTATATTTTTCTTTAGTTTTGTCCACTGTTACAAATTATTGCAAAAAGCTATCCAAAAAGCTATATAGACAGTACAAATTTATATATTAACAAACATGGATCAAACAAAAAAAATCGTCTTTGAACTGATATAAAATAGGATATTATTTCATAAAATAATAAAATAACAATATTTAAAATAATTTTATGTAAATATATAATATCATTATAAATTAATAGTTATTATGAATA
>NC_027750.1:27365799-27367256 GCF_000695525.1 Brassica oleracea var. oleracea
TATTTAAGATATATTTTTTATTTATTTTTTCAAGTTTTAGCTTTTGTCACGTTTGCAAACTACTCACTTCTTCAATCTTTGCAACAATTTTGGTTTTGTGAAATTAGTTCGTGTTTCTCGTAAGGTTAATAACAATGCGTTCAAAGTATTTTTATTCTTTTTCCACTTTTGAGTTCTTCCTCCAAGTAAATTCACGATGACTGACTACATTGCACAGTTCGTCAAAAAACCTCAAATTCTTCATACCAAAAAAAATCTAGACAATTTACATTAACTGGGGAATTTTAGACTCAATAATATCAGGATTATGTACATATTAAAGGACCAGGAATATTTTGTATATATTAGGTATATTTGTATATATATTCAGTATTACGAATATTACCTAAGTTTCAAATTTGTGTTTTCGGATAAAGTTTTGGGTTTTAGATAAAACTTCACAATTTTTGGAACTATATTATGGATATTCAGGTAAAGTTTTAGGTATTTTACCGGTCCTGGGTTCGGGTTTCAGATATAGTTTTGAATATTTTGGTTATTTTAATATTATTAGGGTTTTAGGGCATTTTCTTGGGTTTTGTGACCAGTTGAAACTCAGAATTATGATCATGCAGCATTATCAGATTAGTCGTTCCCTCTTGAGTTGTCAGCTGCTGAAGGATCATCGCCCCCTTTCTTAGCCTCTGAACTCGAATTCTCTGTATCATTGGACAAGGCAGTCAAATCATAGTGGCTTAGCTTTGATGAGTCCTGCACTTCTGTCATGTCTGGTCCATCGTCTTGTTTCTCATTCTCTGATGTCTGATTCTCTGCAGCAGATTTGTCACCATTGGAGGCAGTAATTGAATCAGAGCGGCTTGGCGGTGATGTGATCCTCACATGAGTTGAAACAAGTGGAGCACACTACAATGTGGAGCACACTACAAGAAATATGAGTATTGGTAGAAGAAGTGCAGCCAGAGGAGGCAGCACCACAGATTGAAACTGAAACACTAGGAATGGAACTTGTACAAGGAAGCGGAGAAGGAGGAGAACAAGCACAGATCCAAACCATGATCCCTACCCAGCCACATGCCACGGAAGAAGTGCAGTAGGAAGACGCAGCACCACAGATTGAAACTGAAACACTGGGAATGGAACATGGAAAAGGAAGCGAAGAAGGAGGAGAACAAGCACAGATCCAAACCATGATCCCTACCCAGCCACATGCCACGGAAGAAGTGCAGTAGGAAGACGCAGCACCACAGATTGAAACTGAAACACTGGGAATGGAACATGGAAAAGGAAGCGAAGAAGGAGGAGAACAAGCACAGATCCAAACCATGATCCCTACCCAGCCACATGCCACGGAAGAAGTGCAGTAGGAAGACGCAGCACCACAGATTGAAACTGAAACACTGGGAATGGAACATGGAAAAGGAAGCGAAGAAGGAGGAGAACAAGCATAGATCCAAACC
>NC_027750.1:27367413-27368884 GCF_000695525.1 Brassica oleracea var. oleracea
AAGCGGTCCAACAAAAACAGCCTAGACATAGCCTTGGTGTTTGTGGTTATGAGTGTTCTTCTAATATTTGGGTGTTGGATCATCTCTGAATAAATCCTGTAAGGCATTTTTATTTTTAACAGTTTGCTAGAGAAGAGACCAGACCTTTTGATGCTCTTTTCGGTTTGTTTCTGTCTATGGATATTTCCAGTGTTGCATTTCTGCTTTTTTTAAAAATTTAATATGCACATAAGCAGTAGGCAGAGAAGGCAAGGTCAAGCCTGCATAATGATAAGGGTTTACTGGCACTGGGTGATCAAACTTGCATCTTGCTCCATACTTGCAGAACCCATAGGCCTTGAAGTTACCACATGCTGGTTGTCCCTGAGCACAACAAAGGCAGAGTCATCGGTGTCACCAGAAGCTCCATTGATGCTGATGAAATAAACAGAAAGATCTTGTTGGCAGTAAAACAAAGAGAGACAAAGCGTGTCAAGCTTTAGATCCACTGATGTATCATCCAAAAAACAAAAAAAATATCCTTGCATATACTATTTATTTTTATTACTTGCTTAAATGCAATTTAAAGATATTTTTGCAGATGATTTATTTAACTTTTGCTTATATTTTTCTTTAGTTTTGTCCACTGTTACAAATTATTGCAAAAAGCTATCCAAAAAGCTATATAGACAGTACAAATTTATATATTAACAAACATGGATCAAACAAAAAAAATCGTCTTTGAACTGATATAAAATAGGATATTATTTCATAAAATAATAAAATAACAATATTTAAAATAATTTTATGTAAATATATAATATCATTATAAATTAATAGTTATTATGAATACAAATTTTACAAATTCTACTTAAACCTAAATTTTTTTTTTTTTTTCTAATAACAAATATATCTTAACTTTTATTTATTTTATCAATATATATTTAATGTTATTTTATTATATTACATATAAAACGTATTTGTATTTTATTATACTATTTAAGATATATTTTTTATTTATTTCTGCAAGTTTTAGTTTTTGTCACGTTTGCAAACTAGTCACTTCTTCAATCTTTGCAACAATTTTGGTTTTGTGAAATTAGTTAGTGTTTCTCGTAAGGTTAAGAACAATGCGTTCAAAGTTTTTTTATTCTCTTTCCATTTTTGAGTTCTTCCTCCAAGTAAATTCACGATGACTGACTACATTGCACAGTTCGTCAAAAAACCTCAAACTCTTCATACCAAAAAAAAATCTAGACAATTTACATTAACTGGGGAATTTTAGACTCAATTATATCAGGATTATGTACATATTAAAGGACCAGGAATATTTTGTATATATTAGGTATATTTGTATATATATTCAGTATTACGAATATTACCAAAGTTTCAAATTCGTTTTTTCGGATAAAGTTTTGGGTTTTAGATAAACTTCAGAATTTTTTGGAACTATATTTTGGATATTCAGGTAAAGTTTTAGGTATTTTACTGG
>NC_027750.1:27369363-27400465 GCF_000695525.1 Brassica oleracea var. oleracea
GCAGCACCACAGATTGAAACTGAAACACTAGGAATGGAACTTGTACAAGGAAGCGGAGAAGGAGGAGAACAAGCACAGATCCAAACCATGATCCCTACCCAGCCACATGGCACGGAAGAAGTGCAGTCGGATGATGCAGCACCACAGATTGAAACTGAAACACAAGGAATGGAACTTGGACATGGAAGTGAAGGAGGAGGAGAACAAGCACATATCCAAACCCTGATCCCTACCCAGCCACATGCCATGGAAGAAGCGGTCCAACAAAAACAACCTAGACATAGCCTTGGTGTTTATGGTTATGAGTGTTCTTCTAATATTTGGGTGTTGGATCGTCTCGGAATAAACCCTGAAAGGCATTTTTATTTTTAACAGTTTGCTAGAGAAGAGACCAGACCTTTTGATGCTCTGGTCGGTTTGTTTCTGTCTATGGATATTTCCAGTGCTGCTATTCTGCTTTTTTTTTAAAAATTTAATATGCACATAAGCAGTAGGCAGAGAACGCATGGTGAAGCCTGCATAATGATAAGGGTTTACTGGCACTGGGTGATCAAACTTGCATCTTGCTCCATACTTGCAGAATCCTTAGGCCTTTAAGTTACCACATGCTGGTTGTCCCTGAGCACAACAAAGGCAGAGTCATCGGTGTCACCAGAAGCTCCATTGATGCTGATGAGATAAACAGAAAGATCTTGTTGGCAGTAAAACAAAAAGAGACAAAGCGTGACAAGCTTCAGATCCACTGATATATCTTCAAAAAAACAAAAAAAAATATCCTTGCATATACAATTTATTTTTATTACTTGCTTAAATGCAATTTAACGATATTTTTGCAGATGATTTATTAAACTTTTGCTTATATTTTTCATTAGTTTTGTCCACTGTGACAAATTATTGCAAAAAGCTATCCAATGAAAGAATGTTCTCATCATATATATACAGTACAAATTTATAAATTAACAAACATGGATCAAACAAAAAAAAATCGTCTTTGAACTGATATAAAATAGGATATTATTTCATAAAATAATATAATAACAATATTTAAAATAATGTTAAGTGAATATATAATATCATTATAAATTAATAGTTATTATGAATAGAAATTTTAAAAATACTACTTGAACATAAATTTTTTTATATGTGTATTTTTTTCTATTAACAAATATATCATAACTTTTATTTTATTTTATCAATATATATTTAATGTATTTTTATTATATTACATATAAAACGTATTTGTATTTAATTATATTATTTAAGATATATTTTTTATTTATTTTTTCAAGTTTTAGCTTTTGTCACGTTTGCAAACTACTCACTTCTTCAATCTTTGCAACAATTTTGGTTTTGTGAAATTAGTTCGTGTTTTTCGTAAGGTTAATAACAATGCGTTCAAGTATTTTTATTCTTTTTCCACTTTTGAGTTCTTCCTCCAAGTAAATTCACGATGACTGACTACATTGCACAGTTCGTCAAAAAATCTCAAATTCTTCATACCAAAAAAAAATCTAGACAATTTACATTAACTGGGGAATTTTAGACTCAATAATATCAGGATTATGTACATATTAAAGGACCAGGAATATTTTGTATATATTAGGTATATTTGTATATATATTAAGTATTACGAATATTACCTAAGTTTCAAATTTGTGTTTTCGGATAAAGTTTTGGGTTTTAGATAAAACTTCACAATTTTTTGGAACTATATTTTGGATATTCAGGTAAAGTTTTAGGTATTTTACCGGTCCTTGTTTCGGTATTCAGATAAATTTTTGAATATTTTGGTTATTTTAATATTATTAGGGCTTTTGGGCATTTTCTTGGGTTTTGTGACCAGTTGAAACTCAGAATTATGATCCTGCGGCATTATCAGATGAGTCGTTCCCTCTTGAGTTGTCAGGTGCTGAAGGATCATCGCCCCCTTTCTTTGCCTCTGAACTCGTGTACTCTGCATCATTGGACAAGGCAGTCGAATCAGAGTGGCTTAGCTTTGATGAGTCCTGCACTTCTGTCTTGTCTGGTCCATCGTCTTGTTTCTCATTCTCTGATGTCTGATTCTCTGCAGCAGATTTGTCACCATTGGAGGCAGTAATTGAATCAGAGCGGCTTGGCGGTGATGTGATCCTCACATGAGTTGAAACAAGTGGAGCACACTACAAGAAATATGAGTATTGGTAGAAGAAGTGCAGCCGGAGGAGGCAGCACCACAGATTGAAACTGAAACACTAGGAATGGAACTTGGACAAGGAAGCGAAGAAGGAGGAGAACAAGAACAGATCCAAACCATGATCACTACCCAGCCACATGCCACGGAAGAAGTGCAGTCGGAGGACGCAGCCCCACAGATTGAAACTGAAACACAAGGAATGGAACTTGGACAAGGAAGCGAAGAAGGAGGAGAACAAGAACAGATCCAAACCATGATCACTACCCAGCCACATGCCATGGAAGAAGCGGTCCAACAAAAACAGCCTAGACATAGTCTTGGTGTTTGTGGTTATGAGTGTTCTTCTAATATTTGGGTGTTGGATAGTCTCTGAATAAAGCCTCTAAGGAATTTTTATTTTTAACAGTTTGCTAGAGAAGAGACCAGACCTTTTGATGCTCTGGTCGGTTTGTTTCTGTCTATGGATATTTCCAGTGTTGCATTTCTGCTTTTAAAAAAAAATTTAATATGCACATAAGCAGTAGGCAGAGAAGGCATGGTCAAGCCTGCATAATGATAATTGTTTACTGTCACTGGGTGATCAAACTTGCATCTTGCTCCATACTTGCAGAATCCATAGGCCTTGAAGTTACCACATGCTGGTTGTCCCTGAGCACAACAAAGGCAGAGTCATCGGTGTCACCAGAAGCTCCATTGATGCTGATGAAATAAACAGAAAGATCTTGTTGGCAGTAAAACAAAGAGAGACAAAGCGCGTCAAGCATCAGATCCACTGATATATCTTCAAAAAAAAATCCTTGCATATACTATTTATTTTTATTACTTGCTTAAATGCAATTTAATGATATTTTTGCAGATGATTTATTTAACTTTTGCTTATATTTTTCTTTAGTTTTGTCCACTGTGACAAATTATTGCAAAAAGCTATCCAATGAAAGAATGTTCTCATCATATATATACAGTACAAATTTATAAATTAACAAACATGGATCAAACAAAAAAAAATCGTCTTTGAACTGATATAAAATAGGATATTATTTCATAAAATAATAAAATAACAACATTTAAAATAATGTTAAGTAAATATATAATATCATTATAAATTAATAGTTATTATGAATAGAAATTTTACAAATTCTACTTAAACATACAATTTTTATTTTTTTATTATTTTCTTATAACAAATATATCTTAACTTTTATTTTATTTTATCAATATAAATTTAAGGTTATTTTATTATATTACATATAAAACGTATTTGTATTTTATTATATTATTTAAGATTTATTTTTTATTCATTTTTTCAAGTTTTAGTTTTTGTCACGTTTGCAAACTAGTCACTTCTTCAATCTTTGCAACAATTTTGGTTTTGTGAAATTAGTTCGTGTTTCTCGTAAGGTTAATAACAATGCGTTCAAAAGTATTTTTATTCTCTTTCCATTTTTGAGTTCTTCCTCCAAGTAAATTCACGATGACTGACTACATTGCACAGTTCGTCAAAAAACCTCAAACTCTTCATACCAAAAAAAAATCTAGACAATTTACATTAACTGGGGAATTTTAGACTCAATAATATCAGGATTATGTACATATTAAAGGACCAGGAATGTTTTGTATATATTAGGTATATTTGGATATACATTCAGTATTACGAATATTACCTAAGTTTCAAATTCGTGTTCTTGGATAAATTTTGGGTTTTAGATAAAACTTCACAATTTTTGTGAACTATATTTTGGATATTCAGGTAAAGTTTTAGGTATTTTATTGGTCCTGGGTTCGGGTTTAAGATAAAGTTTTGAATATTTTGGTTATTTTAATATTTTTAGGGTTTTTGGGCATTTTCTTGGGTTTTGTGACCAGTTGAAACTCAGCATTATGACCATGCAGCATTATCAGATGTGTCCCTCTCTCTTGAGTTGTCAGCTGCTGAAGGATCTTTGCCCCCTTTCTTAGCCTCTGAACTCGTATTCTCTGCATCATTGGACAAGGCAGTCGAATCAGAGTGGCTTAGCTTTGATGAGTACTGCACTTCTGTCTTGTTCCATCGTCTTCTTTCTCATTCTCTGAGGTCTGATTCTCTGCAGCAGATTTGTCACCATTGGAGACAGTAGTTGAATCAGAGCGGCTTGGCGGTGATGTGATCCTCACATGAGTTGAAACAGGTGGAGTACACTACAAGAAATATGAGTATTGGTAGAAGAAGTGCAGCCGGAGGAGGCAGCACCACAGATTGAAACTGGAACACGAGGAATTGAAGGAGGAAGAGAACAAGCACAGATCCAAACCATGATCCCTACCCAGCCACATGCCACGGAAGAAGAGCAGTCGGAGGACGCAGCACCACAGATTGAAACTGGAACACGAGGAATTGAAGGAGGAAGAGAACAAGCACAGATCCAAACCCTGATCTCTACCTAGCCACATGCTATGGAAGAAGCGGTCCAACAAAAACAGCCTAAACATAGCCTTGGTGATTGTAGTTATGAGTGTTCTTCTAATATTTGGGTGTTGGATCGTCTCTGAATAAAGCCTGTAAGGCATTTTTATTTTTAACAGTTTGCTAGAGAAGAGAACAGACCTTTTGATGCTCTGGTCGGTTTGTTTCTGTCTATTGATATTTCCAGTGTTTGCTATTCTGCTTTTTTTTTAATTTAACATGCACATGAGCAGTAGGCTGAGAAGGCATGGTCAAGCCTGCATAATGGTAAGGGTTTACTGGCACTGGGTGATCAAACTTGCATCTTGCTCCATACTTGCAGAATCCATAGGCCTTGAAGTTACCACATGCTGGTTGTCCCTGAGCACAACAAAGGCAGAGTCATCGGTGTCACCAGAAGCTCCATTGATGCTGATGAAATAAACAGAAAGATCTTGCTGGCAGTAAAACAAAGAGAGACAAAGCGTGTCAAGCTTTAGATCCACTGATATATCTTCAAAAAAAAAAAAAAATCCTTGCATATACTATTTATTTTTATTACTTGCTTAAATGCAATTTAATGATATTTTTGCCGATGATTTATTTAACTTTTGCTTATATTTTTCTTTAATTTTGTCCACTGTGACAAATTATTGCATCTATCCAAAAAGCTATATAGACAGTACAAATTTATATATTAACAAACATGGATCAAACAAAAAAAATCGTCTTTGAACTGATATAAAATAGGATATTATTTCATAAAATAATAAAATAACAATATTTAAAATAATGTTAAGTAAATATATAATATCATTATAAATTAATAGTTATTATGAAAAGAAATTTTACAAATTCTACTTAAACATACAATTTTTATTTTTTTATTTTTTTCTAATAACAAATATATCTTAACTTTTATTTTATTTTATCAATATATATTTAAGGTTATTTTATTATATTACATATAAAACGTATTTGTATTTTATTATATTATTTAAGATTTATTTTTTATTCATTTTTTCAAGTTTTAGTTTTTGTCACGTTTGCAAACTAGTCACTTCTTCAATCTTTGCAACAATTTTGGTTTTGTGAAATTAGTTCGTGTTTCTCGTAAGGTTAATAACAATGCGTTCAAAGTATTTTTATCCTCTTTCCATTTTTGAGTTCTTCCTCCAAGTAAATTCACGATGACTGACTACATTGCACAGTTCGTCAAAAAACCTCAAACTCTTCATACCAAAAAAAAATCTAGACAATTTACATTAACTGGGGAATTTTAGACTCAATAATATCAGGATTATGTACATATTAAAGGACCAGGAATATTTTGTATATATTAGGTATATTTGGATATACATTCAGTATTACGCATATTACCTAAGTTTCAAATTCGTGTTCTCGGATAAATTTTGAGTTTTAGAGAAAACTTCACAATTTTTGTGAACTATATTTTGGATATTGAGGTAAAGTTTTAGGTATTTTACTGGTCCTGGGTTTGGGTTTCAGATAAAGTTTTGAATATTTTGGTTATTTTAATATTTTCAGGGTTTTTGGGCATTTTCTTGGGTTTTGTGACCAGTTGAAACTCAGCATTATGACCATGCAGCATTATCAGATGAGTCCCTCTCTCTTGAGTTGTCAGCTGCTGAAGGATATTTTCCCCCTTTCTTAGCCTCTGAACTCGTATTCTCTGCATCATTGGACAAGGCAGTCGAATCAGAGTGGCTTAGCTTTGATGAGTATTGCACTTCTGTCTTGTTCCATCGTATTCTTTCTCATTCTGAGGTCTGATTCTCTGCAGCAGATTTGTCACCATTGGAGACAGTAGTTGAATCAGAGCGGCTTGGCGGTGATGTGATCCTCACATGAGTTGAAACAGGTGGAGTCACTACAAGAAATATGAGTATTGGTAGAAGAAATGCAGCCGGAGGAGGCAGCACCACAGATTGAAACTGAAACACTAGGAATGGAACTTGGACAAGGAAGCAAAGAAGGAGGAGAACAAGCACAGATCCAAACCATGATCCCTACCCAGCCACATGCCACGGAAGAAGTGCAGTCGGAGGACGCAGCACCACAGATTGAAACTGAAACACAAGGAATTGAAGGAGGAAGAGAACAAGCACAGATCTAAACCCTGATCCCTACTCAGCCACATGCTATGGAAGAAGCGGTCCAACAAAAACAGCCTAAACATAGCCTTGGTGATTGTGGTTATGAGTGTTCTTCTAATATTTGGGTGTTGGATCGTCTCTGAATAAAGCCTGTAAGGCATTTTTATCTTTAACAGTTTGCTATACTATTTATTTTTATTACTTTCTTAAATGCAATTTAACGATATTTTTGCGTATGATTTATTTAACTTTTGCTTATATTTTTCTTTAGTTTTGTCCACTGTGACAAATTATTGTAAAAAACTATCCAATGAAAGAATGTTCTCATCATATATATACAGTACAAATTTATAAATTAACAAACATGGATTTAACAAAAACAAAATCGTCTTTGAACTGAAGTGATATAAAATAGGATATTATTTCATAAAATAATAAAACAACAATATTTAAAATTATTAAGTAAATATATAATATCATTATAAATTAATAGTTATTATGAATAGAAATTTTACAAATTCTACTTAAACATAAACAATTTTTTTTTTATTTTTTTATAATAACAAATATATCTTTACTTTTATTTTATTTTATCAATATATATTTTATTTTATTATATTACATATAAAACGTATTCGTATTTGATTATATTATTTAGGATATATTTTTATTTATTTATGCAAGTTTTAGTATTTGTCACGTTTGCAAACTAGTCACTTCTTCTTCAATCTTTGCAACAATTTTTGTTTTGTGAAATTAGTTTGTGTTTCTTGTAAGGTTAATAATAATGCGTTCAAAGTATTTTTATTCTCTTTTCACTTTTGAGTTCTTCCTCCAAGTAAATTCACGAAGACTGACTAAATTGCACAGTTCGTCAAAAAACCTCAAACTCTTCATACCAAAAAAATCTAGACAATTTAGATTAACTGGGGAATTTTAGACTCAATAATATCAGGATTATGTACATATTAATGGACCATGATTATTTTGTATATATTAGGTATATTTGGATATATTTTCAGTATTACGAATATTACCTAAGTTTCAAATTTGTGTTTTCGGATAAAGTTTTGGGTATTTTACCGGTCCTCGGTTCGGGTTTCAGATAAATTTTTGAATATTTTGGTTATTTGAATACTTTTAGGGTTTTTGGGCATTTTCTTGGGTTTTGTGACACGTTGAAACTCAGAATTACTATCATGTAGCATTATCAGATGAGTCCTTCTCTCTTGAGTTGTCAGCTGCCGAAGGATCATCGCCCCCTTTCTTAGCCTCTGAACTTGTATTCTCTCCATCTTTGGACAAGGCACTCGAATCAGAGTGGCTTAGCTTTGATGGGTCCTGCACTTCTGTCTTGTCTGGTCCATCGTCTTGTTTCTCATTCTCTGAGGTCTGACCATTGGATTGAATCAGAGCGGCTTAGCCGTGATGTGATCCTCACTTGAGTTGAAACAGGTGGACCACACTACAAGAAATATGAGTATTGGTAGAAGAAGTACAGCCGGAGGAGGCAGCACCACAGATTGAAACTGAAACACTAGGAATGGAACTTGGACAAGGAAGCGAAGAAGGAGTAGAACAAGCACAGATCCAAACCATGATCCCTACCCCAGCCACATGCCATGGAAGAAGTGCAGTCGGAGGACGCAGCACCACAGATTGAAACTGAAACACAAGGAATGGAACTTGGACAAGGAAGTGAAGGAGGAGAACAAGCACAGATCCTAACCCTGATCTCTACCCAGCCACAAGCCATGGAAGAAGCGGTCCAACAAAAACAGCCTAGACACAGCCTTGGTGTTTGTGGTTATGAGTGTTCTTCTAATATTTGGGTGTTGGATCGTCTCTGAATAAAGCCTGTAAGGCATTTTTATTTTTAACAGTTTGCTAGAGAAGAGACCAGACCTTTTGATGCTCTGGTCGGTTTGTTTCTGTCTATGGATATTTCCAGTGTTGCTATTCTGCTTTTTTTATATTTAATATGCACATAAGCAGTAGGCAGAGAAGGCATGGTCAAGCCTTCATAATGATACGGGTTTACTGGCACTGGTGATCAAATTTGCAGCTTGCTCCATACTTGCTGAATCCATAGGCCTTGAAGCTACCACATGCTGGTTGTCCCTGAGCACAACAAATGCAGAGTCATCGGTGTCACCAGAAGCTCAATTGATGCTGATGAAATAAACAGAAAGATCTTGTTGGCAGTAAAACAAAGGGAGACAAGAGAACTACTGGTCTAGCTGGGAGAACCACAGGGTTAAAAGAGATTTGTTGGTGATAGTAACATCCTTTCTTTTGGATGACTGTATTTGCAAGCATTTCCATATTTACAGGTCCCAGTTTTCATAAAAAACCTACATTCAGCTCTTTCAGAACTGGAGTCAAGCTCAGTTTTCCCCTCATAAATGGGATTAGATCCACCCTACACCACAAGAAGATTAAAAAAAAACACAAGATCTTTCATATTAAGACAAAATCTTGGAACATTGGTCTCTGTGAAAAAGAAGGGCCAGAGCCACAGCAAGACCAACTAAGAGAAAGGATACTGCAATAAAATATGTGTATTTATATGACTTTGAAACCATTTCAACACATAAATCAGCGTCATTAAGGAACTGCTCAAAGCGTGTCAAGCTTGTTTAATACTTATTTATATATATTTTTATTTTATTTTAATACTTATTTATATATTTATTAGAATCATAAATTTCACATTTCAAAAACATTATCTCATCCCTCAACCCTATACCTTAAATCTAGATTAGTTAACCCTAAGATTATAAATGTCTTTTGTCCTTCCTTAAAAGTGTGGGTAAAAATTGTTAGCGTAAATATGAAAAATGGTATTATGAATTTGATTTTTTTGATAATTTTTCAATTAATAAATTAACAAACATGGATCAAAAAGGAGAATTTTCATGTTTACCACTTTCCTGGGACCATTATTCATGTTTACCACCACTAAAGACACATTTTCAAAAGGATAATTTCATGTTTACCACTTTCATGGTACTCTTATTCATCTTTACCACCACTAAATGAATATTTTCAAAAATACATTCTTCATTAATTAGCAAAAAACTCTTATACTCTTGTTCTATATATATATAATAAATAATTATTTAAATAAATACAAAATAAAAAAATATTTTTTATATAATTTTTCAAATTCGAAAATTTCTATAGTTTTTTTTGATTTTTTTCGAATTGTTTTTTTAAATTTATTTTTGATAATCAAAAAATTATTTTTAAAACTATTTTTTTTAAGTTTTTTATTTGTATATTTATTAGAATCCTAAATTTCATATTGCAAAAACCCTACGCCGCCCCTCAACTCTAAACTCTAAGTTTACATTAGTTAACGCTATGGTTAAAAATGTTTTTTTTTCCTCTTTAAAAGTGAAGGTAAAAATGATTAGTATAAATATAAAAAGTGGTACTATGAATGTGCTATTTTTAGTAATTTCCCAACAAAAATTGTTTTTGAACTGAACCGATATAAAATAGGATATAGTTTCATAAAATAATAAATTAACAATATTTAGAATTATTTTAAGTAAATATATGGTATCATTATAAATTAATAGTTATTATATATAGAAATTTTATAAATTCTACATAAACATAAACATACACAAAATATTTTATTTTTTATTTTTAATAACGAATATATCTTTAATTTTATTTTATTTTTAATAACAATACTATTTAAGATATATAAAATATATTTTGTTATTTTTTGCAAGTTTTAGTTTTTTCACGTTTGCAAACTAGTCACTTCTTCTTCAATCTTAGCAATAATTTTGGTTTTGTGAAATAATTTCATGTTTCTTGTAAGGTTAATAACAATGCGTTCAAAGTATTTTATTCTCTTTTCACTTTTCAGTTCTTCCAAGTAAACTCATACTCACTGACTAAACTGCACAATTCGCCAGAACACCTCAAGTTCTTCATACCAAAAAAATCTAGACAATTTACATTAACTGAGACATTTTAGACTCAACAATATCAGGATTATGTGGATATTAATAGACCAGGAAGATTTTGTATATATTAGGTATATCTGGATATTTTGGGTATATTCTCAGTATTACGAATATTTTTTAAGTTTCAAATTCGTGTTTTCGGATAAAGTTTTGGGTATTGGATAAAACTTCCGATTTTTAGAAATATATTTTGGATTTTCAGGTAAAGTTTTGGGTATTTTAGCGGTCCTCTGTTCGAGTTTCAGATATAATTTTAAATATTTTGGTTATTTGAATATTTTTAAGGTTTTTGGGTGTTTTCTTGGGTTTTGAGTATTTTGGAGTCTATTTAGGGTACTTTGGATCCATTTCAGATACTTCATGTTCTTTTCGAATCTTAAATATCTGAACCGATTTGAATCCGCTATAAACTCAAAAACTACATGTATTATTATTTTAATTATGGACATGAACCGACCTTGTGACAAAAAAAAAGGACATGAACCGACCAAACCCGCAAAGAATCTATCTGAACCTGCACTAAAAAAATTCAAGTACTTAGATGGATCCAAATGGTTAATACCCGAAGAACCTGCACCCGGTAAAAACCAATCCAAACCGAATTGAAAAGTGAATGCCCATGCCTAATATTTTTATTAGCCGTAACCTAATATTCTCTCAAACTCTCTTACAGATTGGAAACAACCTAGTTTCTGTTTGCAAATCGGAATCCACCGGTTTACTCCTCTTAAGTCTTGTTTCTCTGTCCTCTCATTTGGTATGGTACCTTCGAAATAGATGATAAGCTTCAGTTTCTCCAGAAAGAAGGCCTGAATGATTTTGCTTATAGTATCAAAATCTAATTATAAACCTCTGTTTAAGACTGTTACAAAAAAAGAAACCTCTGTTTAGGCCAATTTTCTTTAAAAATTTGTGTTTTAACTATCCTTGCAGGCCTGGATTGCAAACTTTCAAAAAAAAAAAAAAAATCTGTGAAGTAGATGTGACAAAAGTATTCTGACATTTGGAAGGTTGTTGGATGCAGAGCCAGTACTTAGCTAAATGAAACATCGGTCTTCGACTTCCAAACTTTTAAGAGTGAATATGCATATTCATTGGTTCCCAAATTGTAAAAGAATTATTAAAGTTTCTGCGAAATTGTCCTTGGTCCCCAAAATATGAGGACCTGTTGGATGCATATTGGTAGCTCACTACGTGTCTTTCACTTTGGGGTAGTTCCTTTGTCTCTGCAAGATCTTGGCAGTAATCTCTTCCTCTGGGTAGAAGGTTTTTCAAGAGTGGCAAAGTATGTTGTAGAAGTTATTAGTATAGCAAGAGGTAATGAGATTACCCTGTATATCTTATTCATGTGATATCATTAAAGTTAATGACATTATTTTGGTCCTAGAGACGGCCCAGACAACAAGCTGCATATCTTTAATTATCACTCGTAAACAATACTCATGAACCTACTTCAATAAGTATCTTCTGGCCATTCTCATTTCTCACAGTAATCGTCCACTGCGCATATGTGGGTGGGAAGGTCATGACATTGTTGTGTTTACTAGATTAGTTAGTCATGTAAACAACTCATATTTGTAGATTGAGTAGTCACATATAGTTTTCAGGCTGGAACAAACTGTGCATCAGGACGATTCACTGAAAAGCATTATATGTAACAAGGTGGTAGAACATACACAGCCATGTATGACATAACTTACTAATACTACAAAGGATCGACATCGACTTATTAGGCAAGCTGAAAGTGCAGCATGGTGTAGCGTATGGGTTAAGGCTGCACTTTGTAAACAGGTTAATGTTGTTCAGCCTTCTTCAACCACTTGAATCCAGTTTTCTTTTCTGTTTTATTCTACTTATTCTTGGTATTATGCTTATCCAGGCCAAAGCACTCGGCTGAGACCTTATCATATACAGGCTCAGAGTTTCTCGATGCCTGAAGCGAGTAGATGCAGCCCTGGAGAAAGCAGACATTGTGGAAGTGGTCGCACACCCTAGCAACCCCAACAGCTTCTTTCTTCATTAACAACGCTTCTGTAGCTAGCTTTCTGTTCTCCTCCAAGAGAGAAGTTACTTTGTATCCAAGATTAGTTTTCTCCTCCATAGCCACTTCCTTCTCCATCTCCAGCAACATGACTAACTTCTTCAACAGCTCTATGGGCTGGGAGACTTCATGAAACTGCTGCTCCTTGTGGAGTAACTTATGCTGCAGAATCTCTTTGTCTAAGTTTGCAATCACAAGTTGTGATACAAGCTCATCGATTTTGTCTGAAACCTTAGCAGGATCTTGCATCTGTTGATAAATCAAAAGCCTTTCATCTTTTGAATTCTGACGTTAAAGTGGGTTACTGAAATTAAAAGAGCAGATACTGTAGATAGCATGTGTAGTAGTAGAGATAATATCTGACCAGGAATGCAAAAAAAAAAGATAGCAAAACAACATGATCCATTCGACGACTTGCAGTGTTCTGCAAAACTAATATGCTCTCAGCATCTACATTAAAAGTTAGAGTGATTAATATCGTTTATACTTTTTTTGAATTTGTATATAAATTATTATATAATTTAAAATGAATTTTGTATTAATAATATTAGATAGTCGTTCAAAAAAGTACAAATAATATTAGATTTTAAAAATAAGATAATTCTTATATATTGTGTTGTTATCTTGAAATAATATTTTCTATTATAAAAAGTTAAAAAATAAGATATAAAATAATATATAATTAAATAGTAATCAAGCAAAAATATTTGTATAAAGATATTTTCTAAAATGTTTCTAATGAAAAAATTAATTTTTAAAATGTAAACACAATGATAAGCATATATATTTTAATTAAATTTTTTTGTCATATATAAATAATTTGATGTTTGATTTAATTTTTTTTAAAACGTAGCTAATAACATATTACATGGTTTTTGAATTAATAAAACATAAACTAATAAGTATTTATAAGAAGATTATGCCCGCATATGTGGACAAAACACCTAGTGAGATAATATATGTAGATTCATCCCAGATATTGAGAATCATTGAGAATATCCATATATTATTTTAAAGCACCAAAATATGTCAAATTACCATTTTAATTATTATTTTAAAAATTTTAAGATTTTCAAAAAATGTTTATTTCAAAATAAAAAAGAAACTACTATTCAATTTAGTGAAAAGGCAAAATTATTAAGGAAATCAGTTTGATATATAAAGTAAATCTTTGAAATACTGACATAAAACTAACTAACAAAAAAATCTTAAAGAATACAAGAATTTCAAATAATAAAAATAATATGAATCTAAGCACTTTTCATTACACATGAATCTAATAAAATATGATTTCAAAATGGAAGCTATTTCTTTCAAAAAAATATCAATAATAAATTTAGTAAACAAAATTGCCAAATAACTAAAAGAATCAGTTTGTTATAAAAAATAAACGTTTGGAAGATCAACATAAAATTAAGTAACAAAAATAATCTTAAAAATATAAGGATTTCAAATAATAAAGACAATGTAAATCTAAGTCACTTTTTCATTACATATGATTTCAAAATTGAGGATATATATTATTTAAGTGTTCACATAGAATTTAAAAATATCATTATAATAATATAAAAATAAGCATCTTAATTTGATAAAGTAAATAAAAATATTATTTTATTAAAAATAATTAACTTGATATATAAAATAAGTATGTATGTGAAATTAAACAAAAAATTAACAAAAATAAAAATATTCAAAAAGAAATAAAGTTTTTAAAAAATATTTATAAATAATCATGTATGTAAAAATAAATAAAAATCAGCACAAAACTATAAAAAGTTAAATTAAAATTTGTAAAAATTATCTTAAAAGTTAGATTGATATTTATAGCTAATTATTGAAAACTTAATATAATAAGAGATTGACAAGAAAAAATCTAATTATGTATGTAACCTTTAATATGATATGAACTATAATACTATATGCTTTAAAAATCAGAAATAACTGAAAATACAAATAAAAATATTTAAAGTCAGTATCTTAAGTTAATATTCTTATAAATCTTAAAGTTTCTAAAAAAACTAAAACAAAACAAAAATAAAAAAAATGCTTACTTGATATATAAGCTAACTCTTCATTAATTAAAGTCAGAATTATAAAATTATGTCTTAAAGTATGTCAAAACATACAAATAGCTTATAAATCAAAATAAAATAAATAATTAATATCATAATACGTTATATGATCAAATAAATATAAAGGTAAACTGACATTTAGTATTTGTATTTTATTTTTATTGGTCTCAGCTATAAAATATTATAAATTTATAATATGTTATATGAGTTCTTTAGAAAAATAATGGTTGATTGTGATTCTTTTTTTACTGAGACAATTTATTATTTAGTTTACAATAAGTTACAAACCTCTGTTAAAAATAAGTGAAGGAAACAATAATTTACTTATGTAAGAAATATACTGTTAAACAGGTCGTTTATCTATATTTTTTCAAATCATTTATCTATGTGTTCTCATGCTGTTTTTATCAATAAATGAATAAACATAGTTATTTAGTAATCAACAATTAAAATTTAATAAATTTTGACATATATGTTTTTAAGAAAATCATTATAAAAATATTGATTAAACTAATCAAATATGATTTTAAGAAAAAACTCTACATATTCTATAATCAATAAGTTTTATTTTTAAAATATGGTCATTAAAAATTATGCAAACTATATGGTGACTTTTCATAAGTCTTTAGTGTAATTCACCGATAAAATTTATAAGACATATGCTTATGAAAATTTATTAAAACAATTAACATAACATATAAAACCAAAAATGATCTCACACGAGTTCTATCAATGAAAGATATTTGAAACAAAATGTTATTAATATATATGACGACATAAAAAAATCAAAGATGCTGTAAATTAAAATAAATTAGTTAAAAATTCAAATAATATTTACAAATAATATTGGCATTAGAATATAGTCTCAGGCTCTCGACAACAGAGAATAAAGATATGAAAAATATTCATTATATATTCGTTAGTTGGAAAATATGTTATCTAAATTTATGAAATATGATATGAACTAATAAAACATCATAATCACGCCATTAATTAATATTTTAACAAGATCAAGTAGAAGATGTATTTAATATTTTTTATGTATATGTGTTTATTTTAATAAATAAAAAATATTTATCACTAGTTTAAAGTTGTATATATATATTTATTTCTCTTTTTATTATATCTAAAATAAAATTACTATTTAAATTTTACAAAAATATTTATTAAGATTGAACTCTAAATAAAATACTAACACATATGCATTTAAGCGACTTAGTATGAGTATTTCAAATACAGATATTCACAAAAATATATAATACTTTTACTTTCTTTGTAAAAAAATGGTAAATACAAAGTAAAGCTAGATATTGTGCATATGCATTAATTTTCTTATGTTTTTTCAAATAGAAGTAAAGCTAGATATTGTGCATAAGCATTAATTTTCTTATGGTTTTTAAAATAGAAAGATAGATAAAAAAATAAAATAAAAATAATTATAAAGTGTACTATTTTTTATTATGAATAGAATGATCAATCTTTTTTGAAAAAAATAAGATTAATAAATAATATAAAGATGATTATAAATACACTTGCACATTTACATATACAAAAAAAGATATCTAAACATTAATTTTTTAAAGAATATAATTGTATAAAAATATAAATAGAAAAAATAATAAAGCATACTTTAAATAAAACTTCATATAAAAATATATATAAACCAATTATACTTCATTATCTTAAAATTAATGTAAAATGATACAAATTATTAAAATAAACTCCCGCGTAGTGCGAGTTGAAAATCTAGTCTATACGATGTAAAAGTTGAGGCTATAAGCCGTTGAGGACGTCCACGTAGGATTTAAAACGACTAATAGTATGATGACAAATCAGAATTTTTAGTTTATTATTTTTTAAAATGTCAAAGTTTCCAAAATTGTATTGAAAACCAAATTAATAATCCATATATAATTTAAACTAAAATAATAAATATAACATTTTACAACTTGCTTTAAAATGTTAATTGTTATAATAAAATGGAAAATAAAAAGTAAAAAAGACTATAATCCTTAGGACGCGTCCATGTAGGATTTAAAACCACCAATAAAAATATGAAAAATCAAATTAAATGTTAATATTTCCAAAAATGTATATTATCTAATAAAGTAGGCTTATTAAAAAAATTATTAGTTTTTAAAATGTCATGATTTCCAAATTAATGTATATTAACAGAAAATATAAGTTCTAATACTTAATGTAGATATATAATTATTAGATTTAAAAATCAAAATTTTAAAAGTCAACACATAGCCTTAAATACTATATTACTTATTAATAAAAGATGTATATTATCTAATAAAGTAGGCTATCTATACTATATAAAAGTTGAGGTTATAAGCCTTTGAGGGCGTCTACGTAGGATTTAAAACGACTAATAGTATGATGACAAATCAACATTTTTAGTTTATTAGTTTTTAAAATGTCAAAATTTCCAAAATTGTATTGAAAACGAAATTAATAATCCATATATACTACTAGGTTATTTTGTTAATTTGTTCTAAAATTTTTCAAGATTTACTTTGAGGAAAAGAGAGATATTGAAAAGAGAAAATAGATATTTACACAATGATTGCTTCTGCTACTTCTTTAGTTTTCGATTATTTTAGAAAAGGTTTGAATAAAAATGAAGTTCTTGATTGAGTGGTTCACTTTTGGGAAGCACGTAACATCAACAAGGGTGGTTTGCTTATGGGTCTCGAGTTATTTCTTATTGATCAAAAGTAATAATTTTTTTTATTTAGACATTCTCAATTTAAAATTTTAAAAGCACGACATTGTTTGTTTGACACAAATTTTACAGGGAACAACAATCCAATACCTTCATACCAGCTAATCATATAGCATGCTATGAAGATGATTTAAATGCTGGTGTAGTCTATAAGATTAAGAACTTCTTGTTCATCAACAACAAAACAAGTTACAAGGTGTTTTCTCACAAGTTCTTAATTCAGTTCACTCAGCAAACAGTTATCGATCAAAAAGTATATAAAAGTTGAGGCTATAAATTATGATGTTAAACAACCAATCGTATTATGACAAATCATTATTTTATTTTATTAGTTTTTAAAATGTCAAAATTTCCAAAAAGTTATTTATTTCTAAATAAAAAATAAACAAGCATCAAATATGTAAAACTTACAAAAGTAAAAACATGATAGATAAGTTAGCTTAATATATAGCATAATTTCAAAAAATAACCTTAAAAATTACCAAAAATAATTAATTTAAAAATGTATTATGACAGAATTAAAAAAAAAATTATATAGTATATAAAAGTTGAGGTTATAAGCCACTAGGAACGTCCATATAGGATTAAAACCACCAATCAAATTATGAAAAATCATCATATTAATTTTTGCTATCTATACTATATAAAAATTGAGGCTATAAGCCATTGAGAGTGTTCACGTAGCATGTTAAACGGTCAATCAAAATATGATACATAGTTATTTCATTTATTATTTTAAAAATGTTTATATTTTCCAAAATTGTTTTTTCCAAAATAAAACAGAAACCAATATCATAGTTAAGTTAACAAAAATAATACATTATAAATAATTTAACTTAATATAGAAAATATTTTTCAAAATTTAACATAAACATATAAATACAAAATAATAATTAATTTAAAATATGCAAGACTTTCAAAAAATTATAAGTAAATAAATTTATTTTAGGCTATATGCTAATGAACATATTCAAAAATAACTTATGCTATGTATAAATTGAAGGTATAAAATATTGAGAATGTTCACATCATATTTCTAAAACACCAACACAATGCTAACTTATCATTTTATTTACTATATAAGAACTGAGGTTAAAAGCTATTGAGAATATACAAAGAGGGTTATAAACAACCAATCAAAATATAAAAATCATAATTTTAGTTTAGCATTTTTTAAAATGTTAAAATTTTCAAAATTTATTATTTGAATACAAAATGGAATTCAATATCAAAAAGGCAAACTACTAAATAAATAATTAAAATGGAATTAACTCATATATATACAAAATATTTGTAAATTTAACATAAATCTATATTATATAAAAGTTTAGGCTATGTAATAAAAACGTTGACGCTATAAGTCACTTAAGATGTCCCCACGAAATTTAAAACAAACAATTATATTATGACAAATAATTATTTTCAAAAATGTCAACATTTCCAAAACAATATTCATTTAAAAATAAAATAGAAACCAATATCAAACAAAGTAAATTGACCAAAGTAAAACATTATAAATAAATTCACTTAATATATATGATATTTTCGAAATTTAACATTAAATCAAAGTACAAAATTAGAATTAATTTAAAAATACAAAGTTTTTAAAAATTATAAGTAAATAAAATTAACTCATGATTTTCAGAGTTTAGGCTATACGCTATTGAAAATAATTCATAAATAACATATACTATATATAAGTTGCGGCTATAAATAATTGATAATATTCATATATTATTTTAAAACACCAAAATGTGTTAAATCATCATTTTATTTACTATATAAAAATTGAGGCTATAAGTCATTGAGAGTATAAACATAGGATGATAAATAACCAATCAAAATATGAAAAATAATAATTCTAGTTTACTATTTTAATATGTTCAAATTTGCAAAACTAATTATTTCAATACAAAATATAATTCAACATCACTTAAGGCAAACTAATAAATAAACCATTAAAATGGAACTGACTCATATATATACTAAATATTTAGAAATTTAACAAAACAAATTAACTAAAATAAAATAAAATAAAATATAAAGAATACCCAATTTTAACTTGCAAGAACAAAAAATAATATATACTTTTCAAAATAAAATTTCACAAATTGTATTTTTAAAATAAATTAGAAATCAATATCAAAAGTATTTTTCTTTAGTAATATCCAAATCAAAGAATCGCATAATCCTCATGAACAAGGAATACATCAAGAAATATAGAATTTTAAGTGAATGATGAATAACAGTGAACGAAAATGAAAAACATCCGCGATGGAAAGTAAACCATACAAGCCGAAGACAAAATCCGATAGACAAAAAGTATATTTCACCAGAAAATACCAGATATACTAGAGAATAGTTTCAGTATAAAAACAATATTGAAAATTTACACTCGCTCTCTCAGAAAGAGGTTTAGTCAATTAAACAAATTAACAAATTTATTTATCTATAATTTTTTAATATTAATCAACAATGTTATCTTATTTTGACAAATATTATTATAGTTAGTTACAATCATAATATTCATTAAAACTAACCGAATAAGCCTTACTGAAATAAATCTAACATGATGTGATTTACAAGATTTTTAAAAGTTATTGTTCTTAAAGCAAACTACATAATGAATTCATATAATCATTAGTCTAGTTTGCCTCATATAATATATAAAATTCAAGATCCTCTATGTTGAAAAATAAAGAGCCTAAAAAAACTTTTCAAATAAGTTATTTAAGATTTTTAATAAAATATATAAGGAAGACCAACAATAAATTAGCATGGAAGATAACATAAAAGAATGATAAGTGGAACAATCAATATGAATTTATCAATATAAATATACTACTAAGTATTATAATAAACAAACTAAAAACATACAAATTTTCAAATTTTGAACATTTAGAAAGAAAAAAATCTCAAGATTAGAATAATACACTATCTAAAACGTTTGCTATCTTATTGTCAACATTTAGCAACTAAAAAAAATTATCAAAATTATGTAATAGTATTTAAAGGATCTTAAAAATCTTCATGTAACTTCAAAACAATCAAATATTATTTTCATATAAAAAATAGTTGTAATATATTGTAATACATTATACGATCATATATGCTTAACTACTATAATCATAATTAATTAGATCAAGTAGTATATAAATCTAATACTTTATATTCTCAATATTATCAATTCAATAAATAAAATGTTACATAACATTAGCTAAATTCATTATATTTACTTTACTCTTTTATAATATCTTTCAAAGACTATTTAATATTAATTAAAGTTCATCAAAATATTTATTGTGATTAAATTTTGAATCTAAATATTATACTATCTCATATATATATAAAACAATAAAATTTTCACATATACAATAGGACATCTATAAATTAATAATGTTGGACTTTGAAATTTTATTAATTTATAGAGATATTAATTTATAAAAGTTTCATTATTTAGATTTCATATTTGAAGATATATTTATTGTAAGATAAGAAAAATATTTGATTTTAGTGTAAGGACATTAATTGTTATTTTTAAAAATTTTGACATTTATATTAATTTTATTATATTATTTGGTGTATATAATATATATTGCATAGAACTTAAATGTGATTTTAGATATAATTTTACTAAATTTCATCAAAAATATATTAAGTTTTAAGAAAAAAATATAATAATAGGCTATTACTTATATAAAATATATATCAAAGTAAAATATACTATTCAAAATAAAATTCAAAAATTGTATTTTCAAAATAAATTAAAAATCAATATCAAATGTACTTTCTTTAATGATATCCAAATCAAAAAATCACATAATCCCAATGAACAAGGAACACATAAAAATATAGGGTTTGAAGTGAATGAAGAATAATAGTGAATGAAAACAAAAAAAACATCCACGATAGAAAGTAAATCTTACAAGTCGAAGACAAAATCCGATAGACAAAAAATGCATCACACCAGAAATACCGGATATACTAGAGGATAATTCCAAACTACATGATGAATTCTTATAATCATTAGTCTGGTTAACTTCATATACATATAAAATTTAAGAAGTTCTATGTTGACTTATGTCGAATAAAATATTTCGAGAATAATATTTATAAGATATATTAAAAATAAAAATCCTAATAAAACATGTCAAATAAGTTAGTTAAGATTTTTAAGAAAACTTATAACGAAAATCAACAATAAATTAGCATGAAAAATAACATAAGAGAATAATAGAAGTAACAATCAATATGAATTTATCAATATAAATATACTATCTAAGTATTATAATCAACCAACTAAAAACATACAAATTTACAAATTTTGAACATTTAGAAAAAAAAAGTCTAAAGATTACAATGAATACGTTATGTAAGACTTTTGCTATCTTATTGTTAGCATTTAGCAACTAGAATTTTTTTTATCAAGATTAAGTAATTGTTTTTGGAGGATCTAAATCTTCACGTAAACTCCAAAACAATTTTTTTTAACTATTATACCAAATAATAAATTATAATATATTGTAATACATTATACAATCATATAAGCTTAACTACAATACAAATAATTAATTGAATAAAGTAGAATATAAATATAATACTTTAGATTCTCAATATTATTAATTCAATAAATAAAAATATTACATAACATTAGTTAAATTTATTATATTAACTTTACTTTTTATATTATCTTACAAAGGCTATTTCATATTAACTATAATTCATCAAAATATTTATAGTGATTAAATTTTAAATCTAAATATTAAACTATCACACACACACACACCCATATTAATTGTAAAGTTTTTCTGACTACAAAGCAAAATTAGATATTATGCATATATCTCAATCGTTTATGTTATTCAAAAAAATATGTAAAATGTATAATAAAATATTATAATGTATTAACAGTTTACATGCATCCAGTTATTTATATAATATTTCAAAATACAAATTAATATTTTTCAAAAATTATGAATATGTTTATAAACATAAGTATTACATTTATAAATACAAATAACTAAATAGAGGATATATTTATAAACAAACATATATAATAAAATCAACAAACATATTTCAATTAAAAAATTACATAAATCAATTAAACAATTAGTTTAAAAATTATTATAAAATTAAACTAAATTATTAATACAGATCAGCGTGAATATAAAATCTAGTACTACCTCTGTTCCCGAAAGTAAGATGTTTTAGATTTTTTTCTTGTTACACAAAGATAGATTTTCTATATTGTTAAGGTACTTTTTTATACTTTTGAGGAACATTAATTGAGAATATTTGAATTGATTAAATTTTATTGGTGAAAAGTTATTGGAAAGTGTATACTAAAGTAAAAAATAAATTAAATTATAAAAATTTATTAAATTCTTAATAAACGTGCATACCGTAAAAAATCTTACTTTCAGGAACAGAACCGAGGGAGTATATAAATAATTTTTAGCCCTCGAATTTTGTACACTTAATAAATGACAAGGGTCCGTATTAATAGACAGCTATAAATGGTGTTAATAGACAGGTGGTATAAATGAAATTAAGATATGAAAAGTCAGTCTTGGTAAAATGTAGTCTTTGGAAAATTGTGAAATGAAAAGTTGTATCACAACAAAAAAAAAGTCAGTCTTCGCAAAATGTCTCGACGTGGCTTTACTTTTCGTATCCACAAATTTTTCTTTAGTATATCGATCGACTATAATCCACTTGCTTGACTCTTCCACTATAAAAGACCCTGGCTGGCACAGTGACTAAGTCATCATCTCCTTCCTTCTCAACTTTTCATAACTCTTTAGACTCTCTGCTTCACTTATGCCCTAGCTTCTTGTTTTTTCTTGCTAGTCTCTTTGTTTTCCTCTTTAAACTTTTCTGTAGCCCAAGGTTTTGTCTCGATATGGCTTCTCCCATGGAGAACGATGATGTTCCCATGCTTCCAGCTTCAGACACATCATCATCATCTCGTACTATGCCTTTCACTTCCAGGTCACGTAGCACTTCCCTTGCAAACAATTCTTCCACCATTGACGTATTCAACAGCTCGACAGTTGTTTTAGGCTACACAAATCATCTTGGAACCCAGAGACGGCCTCCGTTAGTGCAAATGAGTGACCCTCTTTCCTCTACTCGCAGTCCTGAGCCTCGCTTTGCTCTTCCTCCTCCTTCTACTGGTGCTTCTTCTGATTCCGTTGGTGCCTCCTCCTCTCAGCCTAATGAGAGGAATCATGCCTACAGCCGCACTCCCAGAGTTTTTGCCACTTCTGATTTCACGGTATCTTGTTCTGATATTCTTACATTACAACTAGCTGGAGACTCAAGTAAATGTTAGCTTGAGACTCAAGTACTTTTTGTTGAAATACCGAGTTTTTTTTTAATCTTGCTAGCTCCATAACGCTCTTGATGATGATGCTAAAGGCTGGGCTAAATACTTTTCTGGAATCATATATCCTGAGTCTAATTTCGTTCAGATCTGGACTACATTCTTTGCCTTATCATGCTTGTGTTCTATTTTCGTAGATCCCCTCTTTTTCTACCCCATAGAAATATATAAGGTATGAAATGTCTCTCTTTTGCTTCTTATGTTTTGTATTCTTGCGCTTTGAGCACCACCATCTTTCATTCTGCAGGAGGAGAGATGCATTAAGATCGACTGGTGGACGACTAATGTATTTGTAATTGTGAGAAGTATAACGGATGGCTTATACGCTTTGAACATCGTGCTTCAGGTGTGTTACCTTTTGCTTTCATTTTGTTATAAGAGAATCTGTTGGCTTACGGCTCCTTATTTCATATATTGTTGCAGTTCCGATTGGCATATGTAGATCTTGAGTCTACGGTTGTTGGTGCTGGCCAGTTGGTTGATGATCCAAAAAAAATTGCTAGCCATTACTTACGAGGAAAATTTTTGACAGACTTTTTCATAGTGTTGCCAATTCCACAGGTATCAATGTTAGAGCTACACCAATTTTTTTTATATAAAATTGTAACTGGAATATGATCGTTTACCATTGATCTCTCCTTTGTATTTTCTCATCTGGTTACAGATATTGCTATTATGGATAATACCACAACTGTTAGGCACATCTGGGGCAAACAATACAAAGAACTATTTACGTGCTGCAATTCTTGTCCAATACATTCCAAAATTACGTAGGCTTTTTCCTCTTCTAGCCGGACAAACACCAAGAGGGTTCAGATTTGATTCGGCATTGGCCAAGTTTTTTATAAATCTTCTCACCTTCATGCTTGCTGGTCATGTTATTGGCTCTTGCTGGTATCTTTTGGGTCTGCAGGTGTGAGAAAAGTTCCAAAACTTGTATCATTCACTTTGAACTAATATCCTTTTTGAATGAACTAAACAAATTAATATTCTTTATTGTGTATATTTCTAGGGGTTTTATTGATTCTTCTTGTAACATGCTTCCCTCTTTTTTTGTTTCTTGCAGAGAGTTAATCAGTGCCTTCGAGATGCTTGCGGAAATTCTAGTTTTGAATGTAAACAACTAATAGATTGTGGTCGTGAAAACAGAACGGAAGTTTTACATGCATGGAAAATTAACGTTAGTGCCAATGCTTGTTTTCAAGAGGATGGTTTTGATTATGGAATCTATTTGAAGGCAGTCAATCTCACTAGTAATTGTACTCGTTGGTACAGAAGATACAGTTACTCTCTTTTCTGGGGATTTCAGGTAATTCAAGTTTACACAACTGCTCAATTAGTTTGCATTGATTGTTTGGCATGTTGTGGAACTCTTGGGTTATTGTCAATTGTTTACTACTCTCAAAAGCAAATCAGCACGCTTGCTGGAAACCAAGTCCCAAGTTACTTTTTTGGGGAGGTCTTATTTACTATGTGTATCATCGGACTGGGGCTTTTCCTTTTCGCGCTTCTTATCGGTAATATGCAAAACTTCCTTCAGTCTCTCGGCCGAAGGTAAATAACTTTCATCGTTGTACAAAAGATGAGATCTCAAGACATGGTGGATGATCTCTTCGTTAACTGTGTTTTGTCCGCCTTAGGGATACAGAAATGACTGTAAGACGGCGAGATGTGGAGCAATGGATGAGCCATAGACGGTTTCCAAAAGACATAAGAAAGTATGTGAACTATGTCTCACTTTTCAAGTTAATTATGATGATATCAGGAGATATAAGTTACGGGTTTATGTTTTGATCACTAGCTGTAAAGCTAACTGAATAGTTGTTTCTATATGTTCAGGAGAGTGCGAGAGGTTGAGAGGCTCAACTGGAATGCTACTAGAGGAGTTAACGAAGAATTGCTCTTTGAGAATATGCCTGATGACCTTCAGAGAGATATAAGACGTCATCTCTTCGCATTTCTCAAGAAGGTATACATCAGAGTCCATTTCCTTCAGCGTTGGCTCTCTTCGATTAGTGAAAATGTTAATGGCTTTGCAGGTGAGGATATTTTCGGAGATTGATGAATCTATCTTAGATGCCATGCGTGCGAGGCTGAAACAGAGGACTTACTTAAAGAATAACAAGGTCTTGCACCGCGGAGGTGTAGTTAAGAAAATGGTATTCATATTGAGAGGTAAGATGGAGAGCATTGGAGAAGACGGTTATCGAATTCTTTTATCAGAGGGAGACGTTTGTGGTGAAGAACTTCTCACTTGGTGCCAAGAACGCTCTTCTGTAAACCCAGGTGCATCCTTTGTTGACTCTATGTGCTCATAACTCTCAATGTTTTCGGTTAAAAACTCAAAACATAAAGTATTCACTTAGATGACACTGCATATGGGAACTGGATATATATGCTTTGAAATTTTCAGATGGGACTATGATAAGGATGCCATCAAAGGGACTGCTTAGCAGCAGAGATGTTTGGTGTGTGACAAACGTGGAGGCGTTTTCACTCAGTGTAGCAGATCTTGAAGACATCACGAGCTTGTTCCCCAATCTCGAGATTCCTAAGGAGCCATAAGGTACGAATCTCCACATTGGAGGCTACAAGCGGCTAGGCAGATTCAAGTGGCTTGGAGATATAGAAGGAGATGGCTTCGGAGACTTTATTCGGTATATTCGGTTTTATCGGTTATATACTGAACCATATCCAAATCCTACGGTTTTTTAAAAATCATATCCATTCGGTTTGTATGGTATATACCAAATCCAAACCATATTATCTATTTCGGTTTGGTTCGGTTCGGTACGGTTCGGTTTTGCCATATTGAACAGCCCTAATTTGAACCTAGGTTTAAGAGGGTCAGTGGACATATCTCACTTGTTCTATTTTACAGCTTTTTTTGTAAGACATATTATTATATTAAATTTAAAACGAGTTTAAGCGATTACATCTGGAGCTATGCTTAATGGTAACAAGATAGTATAACATGAGGGATCCTCGACGATTTGATGAACATCATAAAACATAACACTAAAACAAGAGATAACAAAGCTAACGAAAGAGTCTTGCTGTGTCCCTGAATCGACA
Source organism: Brassica oleracea var. oleracea (assembly GCF_000695525.1). Classification (NCBI taxonomy): domain Eukaryota; kingdom Viridiplantae; phylum Streptophyta; class Magnoliopsida; order Brassicales; family Brassicaceae; genus Brassica; species Brassica oleracea. Next base: position 27,396,363 of record NC_027750.1, read on the forward strand.
TTGATTAGACCAAACGGCAAAGTTTGGAAGGAGGTGGAACGAGCATGAACAGCTCTAGCTCCAACATCGAGGCTCCACGAAGAGACTATGTGAATCTCGTCAGAACCGAAGAGTATAAAAATCCTAGATTTTATGTTGACGAACAAATAGGATGGACCTTGAAACCGAATAGCACATGTGACAAAATCAGAGCTAATGCAAACTCCACAAACCTGTGATGGATATACACATAATGGCAATTTAAGCACCACATCACGGCTTTGGGCTAGATGAACCCTTTGCACTGAGGCGCAACGATGGATCGTGGACAGACATGATGCTTCGGAGGACGAATGATGGCTCAAGATATAACAGTCAGCAAGTTTAAGCTCCATAAATGGTTTTGGTTCAGACCAAAGCATGTGTCGGTTGAGTACCAGCAACGCTCGGAAGGGATTGGGATGATGAGGCGATGCGGCGGAGGTGATGCTCTTGACGATCAACCATAAAGGTATAGAAGTAGAAGCGGCGGAAGAGCCGGTACCACGATGCCTTGCGACGACCCTTTGTATGTACTTGACGGAATTTGAGAAGGAAACAATGGTTGAATTCAAGCAATGACTTTGGAATCCAACATTACCGTATTGAATCCGTAGAGGTGTGACGAAATCCACCCAAAACCACTTATCATATGATTCTGTCAAGCTTGTCATGAAAGTACCTTGAGGTGCGTCAAGCGGAGGTTTTGATCCTAACGAGACAAGAAGCCTAAACGAGCCGTCGATGGTGATGATGGAGCCGGAGTTGGAGCGGTGTGGATACACGGCATCAGTGAAGAGATCTGAGGCGGCGTGGAGTGGTGTAGGCGCTTCAAAGACGCAGAACCGAACAGATCTGGCGAGCGGCGCCGAGTAAAGGGGCAGGATGGATGGCAAGGGAAAATGGAGAGGCAACGACAATGAGAGGGCCGGGAGAAGCAGCAGGGAGGAGGTGTGTGGTAGAGATGGTGGAGTTGAGATGGACTGTGTTGACGGTGGCGACGAAATGCATAACGGCGAGGAGGCTCACCGAGACGACGATAAAAACACACAACTGTAATGAGAAGACCATAAGAGACGACGGTGATAAGCTAGATGGAGAGCAGGAGTGGAGCGGAGGGCGACGCCGGCAAGCTTGGTCGCTGCCGGCGTCGGGATGTGAAGTCGGTGACGGCGCCTAGGAATATGTGTCTGCGAGCGTTTTAACTAGGGCGAACTTCTTTTTTTAAGATTAAATTAGTTAATTATTCAAAGAGACAAAAATCGTTTATTTAACTGATTATCCTTATCCAACATATGCCTTACGATTCAATGTTACGACAAAAAAGACTAAAGAGTACAACCTAAGGAACTAGAGATCAACTTCTTTGCAGAAATACTCATTACATTTAGTTTGAATATATTGTGTATATTAACTTCTCTGTTCTTCTGGGAGGAATCCTCTCTTGGGGGATAATGTGGCCTCTCATTCAAACAAAAAAGGGAGATTGGTTTCCTGCAGATGTCGAATCCAGCAGCATGCATGGTCTCCAAGCTTACAAGGTAAACTAAAACTCTGTGTAATATTTGGATCCATTAGTGAGAGTGAACTGTACCATCTATCTTATATATTACTTATGATACCTTCCAACTATCTACCGATGTCTAATACTCTATATGCTGATGTTGTTACTTTCAGGTGTTCATAGCTGTTGCTATAATCCTAGGAGATGGTTTATACAACTTCTGCAAAGTCCTGAGCCGGACGCTCTCAGGACTATTTGTACAGCTTCGAGGCACTTCTTCGAGAGGATCATTAACCATCGAAGAAGATCCAACCGCTTCTCCATATAGCCCAAAGCAATCATACGACGACCAGCGTCGCACACGCTTCTTCCTCAAAGACCAAATCCCCACTTGGTTCGCCGTGGGAGGATACATCATCATAGCTGCAACATCCACAGCCATACTCCCACACATGTTCCACCAGCTGAGATGGTATTACATCCTAGTCATCTACATCTGCGCGCCCGTCTTAGCCTTCTGCAACGCCTACGGAGCTGGACTCACGGACTGGTCCTTAGCTTCGACGTACGGAAAGCTAGACATATTCACGATCGGAGCCTGGGCGGGGTCAGAGCACGGCGGGATGCTGGCAGGTCTAGCAGCTTGCGGAGTCATGATGAACATAGTCTCCACAGCTTCTGACCTCACTCAAGACTTCAAAACGGGTTACCTCGCGTTATCATCACCAAGATCAATGTTCATAAGCAAAGTGATAGGAACAGCGATGGGATGTGTCGTGTCTCCCTGGCTGTTCTACAATGCGTTTGATGACTTAGGCCTCCCTAACAGCGAGTACCCTGCGCCGTTCGCCACCGTGTACAGAAGCATGGCTAAGCTAGGAGTGGAAGGTGTGTCGTCGTTACCGAGAGAGTGTCTTGTTCTGTGCTATGCTTTCTTCGGCGTGGCGATTCTTGTGAATATAGTGAAAGATAGTTTGCCGAGCAGGTGGGGGAGGTTTGTGCCTCTGCCCATGGCGATGGCGATACCGTTTTTCTTGGGACCGTACTTTGCTATCGACATGTGCGTGGGGAGTTTGGTGCTTTTCGTGTGGGAGAGAGTGGATGCGGCTAAGGCGGGTGCGTTTGGGACTGCGGTGGCGTCGGGTTTGATATGTGGAGATGGGATTTGGTCGCTGCCGAGCTCGGTGTTGGCTATAGCTGGAGTTAGTCCTCCTGTTTGTATGAAGTTTCTGGATGCTGCGACGAACTCGAAGGTTGATAAGTTTTTGCACAGACCGTAGTCTTGAAGACATGGCACAAAGTGTAATGATACTTGCTTTTTTTATGAGTGATTTTTGAAGGTGAGAGGTTGTATGTATAGAGAATTAGATACAGAGGAGCTTGTTTAAATTCGTAACTGGACTGTTTAATGTTTTATAAAGTAGATCATAGATGGTTCTGTTTCTAAACTCTTGAGAAAGACATAAACTTGCGAGGATTAAGAAGTTAAAGATTGAGTTTTGTAGTGACCCGTTAAGCTCAAAAGAGAGAAGAGGTAACTAAGTAACCCGAGGTACTCTTACAAAAGGGTACGAGGAACCGTCTAATCTCTCTCTCTTACAAACTTGTTTGATTTTTCTATTGGTTCCTTCTCCTCTCTTTCTTGTTCATCTTCATTCAACAGAATCATAAGAGGTTTTTGTGTCTGTTGGATGATCTATATTTATATTTGACAGGGCAACAAGATGGGTGGCAAGTGTGAACCTTGGGATATTCATATGTACGCAATTCTCTGGTATCCATTGCAGCCTTGGTGTCCACATCTCTCAGGTTTCTTTACTTCTTTTAACCAATTTGTGTTTGAACATGGATCATACAAGTTATATGTTATTCAGATGATACTGTTCAAGTTAATGACATTATTTTGGTACTAGAGACGACGACCCAGAGAACACGCTGCATTATCTTTGATTATCACACATAAACTGTTGTCAAGGAGCTACATCAATATGTAGCGTCTGACCATTCTCACAGTGATCGTCCACTTCACAGATGAACCCGTGTTCTCAAACCTTCGATATAACTATTTATTGAACTCGGAATCAGAATATAAAGAACGCTTTTCTTTATTGCTTTAGAAAAATAACTCAAAAACTAAAGCTTTCAATCACACACAATTCGTAGCATATGTCATACTCGACATTGCTTTATATAGAGACATTATATTTTCCTATTCCTAATTGTAACACAAACAATATATTATGATCCTTATCTCTAAGATCATAAATTAACTAGGAATAGGTTGCTTGACTCTCAAGCTATCGTCAAGCTCATCTCAACATTCTCCTCCTTAAGCTTGAACTCACTTTCACACACTTCAAGTACTCCAATTAGTCGCCTCATCTCTTTAAACTTCAAACGGCCCAGTGACTTTGTAAGTATGTCGGCTCGTTGTTCATGTCCGGGTACATGCTCAACTTCAACTTGTTCATTCTCCACACACTCACGTATGAAGTGAAATCTTCTATGAATGTGTTTACTACGCCCATGAAACACAGGATTCTTTGTGAGTGCTATTGCAGATTTGTTATCAACTCTTATG
>NC_027750.1:27401180-27407142 GCF_000695525.1 Brassica oleracea var. oleracea
AGATAGGATGGTTTGGAACTTATCCTCGACGATCGTCTTGGTTCTGACTGAAGCTGTTCTTCTTCTTCTTCGTGCTCTTCTTTATCACTTTCTTCTTTGCTATGTGTGTTCTCGTCCATCGTCGTATCATCAGGAAGATTGTGATCATCCTTTAATGGCCACAGCTCTACTTCAAAACTCTCAGCTCCCTTAGACTCAGACACTTCCCAGTTCCACCTACGTTCTTCATCAAAGTGGACGTCCCGGCTTACTACGATCCTTTTGCTTGTAGGATCCAGTAAGCGATATGCTTTTGTGCCCGGTTCGGTTCCTAAGTGCACCAAGACTCTTGATCGGTCGTCGAGTTTCTTCCTACCTGCCTCCTCTGTTCTTGCAAAGCAGACACACCCAAAGACCTTGAGATGCTCAAGATTTGGCTTCTTGCTTCGTAATGCTTCATACGGCGTTCTTCCGATCAAGGATCTTGTTGCGATTCGATTAATTAGGTAAGTAGCATGACGAACAGCTTCACCCCACAGGATGTTTGGTACGCCCATGTGCTTCAAGAGACTTCGTGTCATCTCCAATAACGTACGGTTTCGTCGTTTGACGACTCCATTCTGTTGGGGAGAATAGGGAGCAGTTAGATGTCGATTAATACCGTTCTTGTCACAATAGGATATAAACTCTTGTGACATGAACTCTCCTCCTCTGTCACTTCGGAATGTTTTTACTTCTGCTCTTGTTTCTTGTTCCGCAAGTCTCTTGAATGTTTTGAATTTTCAAATGCCTCACTTTTCCTTTCAAGCAACACTGTCCACATGTATCGACTGCAATCATCTATTAGCACAAATACGTAGCGCTTGTGCCCTGGTGTAGACGGGGTAATGGGTCCACATAAATCTCCATGGACAAGCTCTAGAAGATGGTTTGCTCTGTATCCGGTTGACTGTGGGAATGGCTGCCTCGTTTGTTTTCCAAGATAACATGATACACACGTCTCCTTCTCGATGCTCAGCTGAGGTATGCCAACGACAAGTTCCTTCTTTATCATCAACTTCATTGTCTCTAGGTTAACATGCCCAAGGCGTGCATGCCACCTTGATGAGTTACTAGGAACTGTTGTTAACATACACTGAAAGGTGTCCGCTTGCAATATTACTTTATACAAGCGGTTCCTTGATCTCGTTGTCTTAACGATCAGATGTCCCGCACGATCGAGAAGCATTAGCAGGTCGTCTTTCATTCTCACTTCGCACCCTGCCTCTGTGGCCTGACCCAAACTCACAATGTTGCTCTTCAGACCGGGTATGTAATAGACATTATTTAGTATCTTCTTCTCACCTCCCTTTAGGATAAACCGAATCGAGCTTTCCCCTTAATATCAATCCTAGAATCATCCCCAAATCGCACTTTTCCAGTGATTTCTTCATCCAGAGAGAGGAAGAAGGAACGGTTACCACTCATATGGTTGCTTGCTCCGTTGTCGAGATACCACAAGTTCTCTACGCCTTGCTCAGCTTCAAACACGCTTGGTTTTACCTTCCTTTCGTTTAAGTAAACTACCTCGTGCATCATCAACTCATCAGCCTCTTGAGTGTTATCTTCTTTCTTCTCTACCGTTTCTTGCAACTTAAACAACCTATCCATGTTATCTTCTTTCTTCTCTACCGTTTCTTGCAACTTAAGCAACCTATCCGGACAATCTGCTGCATAATGACCGAGTTTGTCACATCGAAAGCATGTTATATGAGATGTATCTCGGTCTTGAGTCTGTTTATATGCCTCTCTCTGTGCGTAGAAGCCTCCATTACGGCCTCGTCCTCTTCCTCTCCAGTTTGTTCTTCCGCCTCTGCCACGTCGGTATCTGGATCGTCTTTGATGTCAGCCATCGTTTCAGTCGTTGGTTTTGTGATACCAGTTGTTCACAATTCTTGTTTCCAGGTATCGAACGCTCTGATACCAAATATTGAACTCGGAATCAGAATATAAAGAACGCTTTTCTTTATTGCTTTAGAAAAATAACTCAAAAACTAAAGCTTTCAATCACACACAATTCGTAGCATATGTCATACTCGACATTGCTTTATATAGAGACATTATATTTTCCTATTCCTAATTGTAACACAAACAATATATTATGATCCTTATCTCTAAGATCATAAACTAACTAGGAATAGGTTGCTTGACTCTCAAGCTATCGTCAAGCTTATCTCAACACTATTGAGTCATTACCTTTGTTGAAGAGAGAGAAGTAATTATCTCTTCCACAAGCATCTGTGGGGTGGGAAGGTCATGATATTAGTTATTACGCATCTAAAAAACACATATAGTTTGCAGGGTGGAACAAACTGGCATTATATGTAACAAGACGGTAGAACATATAATGCTAGTTTGTTCCACCCTGCAAACTATATGTGTTGTTTAGATGCGTAACTTGGTCTTATGCTTATATCCAGGCCAAATCATCCGGCTGAGACCTTATTTTATACAGCGCTCTGAGTTCCTTGATGCCTTAACTAGCAAGCCAAACAGCTTCCTTCTTCATGAACAACGCCTCTGTGTCTAACTCTCTGTTCTCCTCTGAGAGAGATTTGACTTTGTATCCAAGATGAGGCGTTCTCTTCCATAGCCACTTCCTTCTCCATCTCCAGCAACAACATGAACAAACTATCAATTGCTCAATAACACTCGCAATACAATGTATCTCACAGTTCTTCTCTCTCCTTTTTATTTAGAAAAATTTGCCAAATTGGGTCAAATAAAAAGAGTCTCGTCTCTCTCTCTCTCTACTCCTTTGGCAATGAACAATGTCCTAATAGCATTTATATTTACAGTATTACGATTTTACCCTCGGGTTAATTAAACAAATTAGAAAATGAAGAAGAAAGAAAAACAATAACGATAGTGGCTCCTCGTCCATGATTTGCTTTTACTGTTGGTTTCGTATGGTGGACCTGGAATTCTCGGTCATGGAGAAGAATATATGTATTCTGGTTTTGTGTTTATTGTCCACGATCTTAATCGATAACTTTTGAAAATCGATCAGAAGAAAAATGAATCCCACAAATTAATTTGCTTCATGTTGTATACAATGCTTAACTTAATTTGATTCAGTCTACTCTCTGTCTCGAATCATTGAGCCTCAGTGATCGGCATGCGATAGAGAATACTTGTTCACAGTTCACAAATACTGCAAGTGAATCAGAAATCTTCCAGAGAATTGTTGTAAACTTCTTTTGAGGTTTTCATACATAAAAAAAAATCAGATGAGAATCCTACTGCTTGCTTGTTTCATTAGAAATTCTAATTTAGAATACAACAGTCTCGTTTGATCCATAAGTTAATACCCGTAGTTCACAGTAAGATTTAATAGCTTTTTTGAGGCATTTTTTTTCGGGGTCCTCAGATTTCTGGACAAAAGCTCCTTAGATTGTCCCGCTGGGAAACACTCTCAACCTTTATGTGGGCTCGAGAGCTGTCGGCGAGATTCCTAGTTCTAGCAACCCTAAGACGGCTAAACCTAATTGAGTCGCAGTTCGAAATAACAAAAACGGAAAATTGCCTAAATTGCTCTAAGTGCTAAGTTTGCTCTAAAAAAGTTCTCTCCTCATGCTCCTCGCCTAGGACTTCTTATATACTAGCTCCAAAGTCGGTTTACGCTTTTACTCTTCTGCCCTTAAGCCATCATAGCATAAAATGGAGATATTCCATTCTTCCCGATCTTCACAATTATCTTCAAAACTTCCATATTTATCCGCGGAAACTTGACATTTATCCTTCTTTGTGGGCCAAGCGTAAACCATACTGTGGTTTACGGGCTTTTGGTTAGGAAATCGTAGGATGGACCTCGAGTCGTGTTTTAGGTACCTTTGGGCCGTCTTCCGACTCAACACGTTTACTACGAATTTTCCGCAGTTTCTAATCCGCGAAGTTTGATCGATGAGTTAGAATAGTGGAAAACATGGACTGAGCTTGCTACGGTCTTCGGGAGATAGCATTCGAAGGTTTGACGAGAATGCATGGATTGGTGTCGTAACGATGTTCGGAAGGGTTCAATCGCTACACAGCTACCGAACTTTGGCTCGAGCCCGATCGCTACGTAGCAACCGAGCGGGACGAACGCTCGGTCGCTACGTAGCAACCGAGCGGGACGAACGCTCGGTCGCTACGTAGCGACCGAGCTTTGGCTAGAGCTTGGTCGCTACGTAGCCACCGAGCTTTGGCTACGTTCGGTCGCTATGCAGCGGCCGATATCGGCCCGGACTTGGTTGCTACGTAGCGACCGGACGGCGTGTATGCGCAGTAATTACGCAACGACCGAGCCTGGTTTGTTTGGTTTGAATCTTCAAGGATACTTCTTCGTAAAAACTTCGTATTGGTTATATTTTACGAAAATTGTATCCTTCTTTTTACTACCTCTTTCAAAAATACGATCTCCGAGGATTTTCGGGTGGTAATTCCGTCGTAACCGTTTTTGACCTCAAAACTTTACAAATAAAAATTCAGACAGACTAATTGTAAAGATGTTGAAGTACACAGAGGAGGTAAACAATATCCAATAGTCTTCCAGATTATACCATGCACGTGATTCATTGTTTTTAAGATGTCTGAGCAAAGTCTGACTAGATCTCTTTATGTCTTCAAGTTTGTGTGGTTGTTGGGACCGAGCATAATGATAGATTCATAGAATTACAATATAAAACTAACAAGTTGCTGCAGTGGAATCAGGCCAACAGTGTTAAAACCGTTATTCAATTAAAAAAGTGGTCATTGTTTACTTCTTTCCTCGCAAGTAACATGAACAAACCATCTCCAGCAACAACATGAACAAACTATCAATTGCTCAATAACACTCGCAATACAATGTATCTCACAGATCTTCTCTCTCCTTTTTATTTAGAAAAATTTGCCAAATTGGGTCAAATAGAAAGGAGTCTCGTCTCTCTCTCTCTACTCCTTTGGCAATGAACAATGTCCTAATAGCATTTATATTTACAGTATTACGATTTTACCCTCGGGTTAATTAAACAAATTAGAAAATGAAGAAGAAAGAAAAACAATAACGATAGTGGCTCCTCGTCCATGATTTGCTTTTACTGTTGGTTTCGTATGGTGGACCTGGAATTCTCGGTCATGGAGAAGAATATATGTATTCTGGTTTTGTGTTTATTGTCCACGATCTTAATCGATAACTTTTGAAAATCGATCAGAAGAAAAATGAATCCCACAAATTAATTTGCTTCATGTTGTATACAATGCTTAACTTAATTTGATTCAGTCTACTCTCTGTCTCGAATCATTGAGCCTCAGTGATCGGCATGCGATAGAGAATACTTGTTCACAGTTCACAAATACTGCAAGTGAATCAGAAATCTTCCAGAGAATTGTTGTAAACTTCTTTTGAGGTTTTCATACATAAAAAAAAAAATCAGATGAGAATCCTACTGCTTGTTTGTTTCATTAGAAATTCTAATTTAGAATACAACAGTCTCGTTTGTTCTATAAGTTAATACCCGTAGTTCACAGTATGATTTAATAGCTTTTTTGAGGCATTTTTTTTTCGGGGTCCTCAGATTTCTGGACAAAAGCTCCTTAGATTGTCCCGCTGGGAAGGCGTGTGGGAACCGAAATTCGCATTGTCGATTTCCGTTTAAATAAGGAAACTAGGAAAACCCTAATTTCCCAGGTGACCCGGATATCTAATAATTACCACACGTCAAGCAATCAGAACACGAGAATAACAACGATAAAAATAAGAAATCGAAAAAGAGAAGCAAAGAAGATCTTATTTCCAAATTTGCGTATGAGCGTTTACAACAAGGTAAAAACTTGGGCTCGAGAGCTGTCGGCGAAATTCCTAGTTCTAGCAACCCTAAAACGGCTAAACCTAATTGAGTCGCAGCTCGAAATAACAAAAACGGAAAATTGCCTAAATTGCTCTAAGTGCTAAGTTTGCTCTGAAAAAGTTCTCCCCTCAATG
>NC_027750.1:27407210-27435249 GCF_000695525.1 Brassica oleracea var. oleracea
CCCTTAAGCCGTCATAGCATAAAATGGAGATATTCCATTTTTCCCGATCTTCACAGTTATCTTCAAAACTTCCATATTTATCCGCGGAAACTTGACATTTATCCTTCCTTGTGGGCCAAGCGTAAACCATGTTGTGGTTTACGGGCTTTTGGTTAGGAAATCGTAGGATGAGCCTCGAGTCGTGTTTTAGGTACCTTTGGGACGTCTTCCGACTCGACACGTTTACTACAAATTTTCTACGGTTTCTAATCCGCGAAGTTTGATTGATGAGTTAGAATAGCGGAAAACATGGACTGAGCTTGCTACGGTCTTCGGGAGATAGCATTCGAAGGTTTGACGAGAATGCATGGATTGGTGTCGTATCGATGTTCGGAAGGGTTCAATCGCTACGTAGCGACCGAACATTGGCTCGAGCCCGATCGCTACGTAGCGACCGAGCTTTGTCTAGAGCTTGGTCGCTACGTAGCGACCGAGTGGGTCGGACGTTCAGTCGCTATGCAGCGGCCAATATCGGCCCGGACCTTGTTGCTACGTAGCGACTGGACGGCGTGTATGCGCAGTAATTACGCAACGCCCGAGCCTGGTTTGTTTGGTTTGAATCTTCAAGGATACTTCTTCGTAAAAACTTCGTATTGGTTATATTTTACGAAAATTGTATCCTTCTTTTTACTACCTCTTTCAAAAATACGATCTCCGAGGATTTTCGGGTGGTAATTCCGTCGTAACCGTTTTTGACCCCAACACTTTACAAATAAAAATTCAGACAGACTAATTGAAAAGATGTTGAAGTACACAGAGGAGGTAAACAATATCCAATAGTCTTCCAGATTATACCATGCACGTGATTCATTGTTTTTAAGATGTCTGAGCAAAGTCTGACTAGATCTCTTTATGTCTTCAAGTTTGTGTGGTTGTTGGGACCGAGCATAATGATAGATTCATAGAATTACAATATAAAACTAACAAGTTGCTGCAGTGGAATCAGGCCAACAGTGTTAAAACCGTTATTCAATTAAAAAAGTGGTCATTGTTTACTTCTTTCCTCGCAAGTACCAGTGAAACTTTTAATAGTTTACAAACCAACTAATGATTCAACTAAACTCACGTAAATGGTACATAAATTTATTAACATAGCCCTTTGACTCTAAAACATGGATGAATCATTTGTATCTCAAACTTGATCCTCAAATTTGAATCTCCCCATGGAAACTTCATTAGAGATAATAACAGGAGCAGCCATACTGATCATGTCCAGCAGGCAAAAAGCTTAACACGACACTGCAATTTTTTCATCGATTTCATAATCCTCCTAAACCGTTGTCTTCAGGTCACTAAGAATAATATTCAGTTCACTTGCCATGAGCCTTCCACGTTTTTCTTTTTTTTTTCTTTTTTTTTTAAAACATTAAGTATATTATTATCTACTAGTTAATAAAACTGTAAGTATTCTAGTGGTTTCGCTTTGTTGTTTTTGTACCTCTGGTCACGGTTTGAATCCGTGGAAGAACATTTTTAAATATTTTAAAACGAGTTTTAGAAGGGTTTAACAGAAATTAGAAACAATGGTTAACTTCTAATACATTAGAGATTTAAATGGCTAGTCAATATAAGTTGAGATTTTAAATGGTCCATAAAAAGAGATACATGCCCTTTTGAACTAAAAATTGGTGATTTAAATGATAATTTTCTCATAAACCAAAGAACCCAATATTTGAATAAAGAACACAATATCTGACCAAAGACAAGTTAATATAAATGAGACTACGTAACCATTATATATATGGCTCATATATGTATATGACTACAACAGTACAATAGTTGAGGAAACAAAACATATATAAACCAATACATAAACAGCTTTAAGACATAAATTAGCTCAATAATCAAATATAAAGTATGGCGACTTATAAAGAGAGAAGGACTTTTTAGCTTATAGAGGAGAGAATGGTTGAAAGTTTAGTGAGAGGAGATAAGGTGACTATAGAATAAATTTATGGGAACGTACCGATGTGAGATATTATCGGTTTGTCTTCATGAAACCAATTGATGATGATAATTTTACCGGGAGATTCAAGAGATTAAAATTTACAGGCAGGAAAGATAATTTCATGCTCCGAGAAATACGAATACATAAAGTTCAAAAAAAAAAAAAAAAAAAGAAATACGAATACATTGATTTAACTTTTGGACAAACTAGCGAGAAGAGTTCTGGCGAGAGAATTGCAATAGTTTTTTGTCCACTGTTCGGAGGACTTATCGATATAATATACAGTATAATCTTACATTGTTGTACCCAAAAACTATACACAAAAACTGTCAAGAACCTTCTGATAAAACATGGTTATCGGAAATACAAATCATTCGACAAAATACCAACAAGACATTTCGAGAAAAAAAAACTGAGGAAACTAAATAATCGAAAAGTTCAGAGAATATTTAGATAAGAGTTATATGTTCACGGAAAGTAATTGATATCTCGTCACAACCTTTCTGATGAAAGAAGTCATCGCTGCTAGTTGTAGTTGGGGTTGAAGTTGTTTTCTTGTAGTGTTTGAATTCAAATATAACATCTAGATGTGTTACAAAAAAAAAAATATATATAACATCTAGATGTTGATGCAATAATGTTCGAATGAAATCTCAATTTTTTTATCCAGATATAGCGTATTGATAAAAAAACAAACATGTGGATTAAACATTCCAAAGAAAGATTAATACAGCAATCGATAGACTGAATACAGCAATCAATAGACTTCTCTACAAAAGAGATTGGCAAACACGTCTTCGATCTCATTTTTTAGCCATCGAACTATAAACAGTTATAAATGAAAAGTCAGTCTTCGCAAAATGTCTCGACGTGAAGTTTCCAAAAAAAATTCGAAGTGAAGTTTCAAAAAAATGTCTTACCTTTGGTATCCACGCACTTTTCTTTAGTTTATCGATCGACTAATAATAATAAATAATACACTTGCTCGACTCCTCCTCTATAAAACACCCTGACTTGGTTACTCAAATCATCATCTTCTTCCTTCTTAATTTTCCATAACTCTCTATAGTCTCTGCTTCACTTATGCCCTAGCTTCTTCTTTTTTTTTCTTGTTGGCTCTTTGTTTTTTTGGAGTTTTTGTCTCGAAATGGCTTCTTCCAACGGGTACGATGATGTTCCCATGCTTCCAGTTTCATGCACATCATCATCATCTCGTACTAGGCCTTTCACTTTCAGATCACGTAGTGTTTCCCTCTCAAACACGTCTTCCACCATTGACGTATTCGAAAACTCATCGACTGTTGTTTTAAGCTACACAGATCCTCTTGGGACCCAGAGACAGCCTCAGCTAGTGCAAATGGGTGACCCTATTTCCTCTACTCGCAATCTTGAGTTGGTCTCAAAACATGCACATCCTTACGGTACCACTTGCCCTTCTGACTACAATCGCGAAGCTGCTCAAATCCCCACTCCCAGAGTTTCTGATTCCATGGTATATTGTTTTGATTTATTTACTTTACAATCAAATTTGAGACTCAAGTACTTTTTAAGCTCGAGGCTCAAATAAATTTTGTTAAAATATCGACTCTTGTCTTTTATCTTGCTAGGTCCATAATGCTCGGGATGATGATGCTAAAGGCTGGGCTAGGCGATTTGCTACATCTGTTGATAAATACTTACCCAAAATCATGGAGCCCAACTCTAAACAAGTTCGGGGATGGACTATATTCTTTGCCTTTTCATGCTTGTTGTCTATTTTCGTAGATCCCCTCTTCTTCTTCCCCATAGAAGTCAGTCAGGTATGAGATATCTTTCTTTTGCTTCTCATGTTTTATATTCTTGCACTTGAGCACCATCATCTTTCATACTGCAGAGTGGAAAATGCATTAGGATCGATGAAGATATGGCTATCGTATTGGTAGCTCTTAGAAGTTTAACAGATGTCTTATATTTTGTAAACATCCTGCTTCAGGTGTGTGTCCTTTTGCTTTCATTTTTGTTATAAGAGAATCTATTGGCTTACTGCTTCTTATTTCCTATTTTGTTGCAGTTCCGATTGGCATATACAGATCCTGAGACTACGGTTGTTGTATTATTAACTTTAAACTAATATCATTTTTAAGTAATTAAACTAATACAGTAATACTCGTTATGTGCTTTAATCATTTTCTTGTCATAAACAGAATATGTGAATATTTATTTTTAGTGGTTTATTGATTCTTCTCGTTTTGTCTCTTGCAGAGAGTTAATCGATGCCTTCGTGAGACGTGTGAAGATCATATGGAATTGAAATGTCATGGTGTATGCAAAGAACTAATAGATTGTGGTTTACACCTAAAAGAAAAACTAATAGATTGTGAGCGTCGTAACACGACAGTTACACAGGCTGTGTTGAATTGGAATGTGACTGCTGCCGCTTGTTTTCAAGAGAATGGTTTTCGTTATGGAATCTATTGGAAGGCAGTCAATCTCACCCATGACACTAATCTCCCCGAAAAATACATATACTCTCTTTTCTGGGGGTTTCAGGTAATTCAAGTTTACAAAACTGTTCAACTAGTTTGCATTGGTTGGCATAATGTGGAACTCTTGAGTTATTGTCAATTGTTTACTACTCTCAAAAGCAAATCAGCACGCTTGGTGGAAACCAAGTCCCAAGTTACTTTATCTGGGAGGTCTTATTTACCATGGCTATCATCGGACTGGGGCTTTTCCTTTTCGCGCTTCTTATTGGTAATATGCAGAACTTCCTTCAGTCTCTCGGCCGCAGGTAAAATTACTCCCATTGTTGTAGAGGATGTCTGAAGACATGATGGATTATCTCTCCACTGACTGTGTTTTGTCCACCTTAGGAATATGGAAATGACTCTGAGACGGCGTGATGTAAATAAATGGATGAGCCATAGACAGTTTCCAGAAGTCATAAGAGAGTATGTGAACTATGCCTCACTTTTCAAGTAGAATTCTGAAGAAGGTATGACGTTGTCTCATCAGTAGCTGTAAAGCTAACTGAATAGTTGTTTCTATATTTTCAGGAGGGTGCGAGATGCTGAGCGATTAAACTGGAGTGCTACTAGAGGAGTTCACGAAGAATTGCTCTTTGAGAATATGCCTGATGACCTTCAAAGAGATATAAGACGACACCTCTTCGCATTTCTCAAGAAGGTAAACATCAGAGTCCATTTCCTCCAGCTTTGGCTCTCTTTCCTTCTCTCTCTTGCATTATTGAAAATGTTAATGGCTTTTGCAGGTGAGGATATTTTCGAAGATGGATGATTCAATCTTAGATGCCATCCGTGAGAGGCTGAAACATAAGACTTACGTAAATGGTAGCATGGTCTTGCACCGTGGAGATCTAGTTAAAAAAATGGTAATCATAGTGAGAGGTACGATGGAGAGCATTGGAGAAGACGGTTATCGAACTGTTTTATCAGAGGAATTCGTTTGTGGTGAAGAACTTCTCACTTGGTGCCAAGAACGCTCTTCTGTAAACCCAGGTACATCCTTTTACTCTATGTGCTCATAACTCTCAATGCTTTCGGTTAAAAACTCAAAACATAAAGTATTCACTTAGATGACACTGCATATGGGAACTGGATATTCTTTGAAATTTTCAGATGGGACTATGATAAGGATGCCATCAAAGGGACTGATTAGCAGCAGAGCTGTTTGGTGTGTGACAAACGTGGAGGCCTTTTCACTCAGTGTAGCAGATCTTGAAGACATCATGAGCTTGTTCCCCAATCTCGAGATTCCTAAGGAGCCATAAGGTACGAATCTCCATATTGGAGGCTACAAGCGGCTAGGCCGATTCAAGTGGCTTGGAGATATAGAAGGAGATGGCTTAGGAGATCGTACGCTCAGTCAATTAGATTGTAATCTTTATTTTTCGATGGATATTGATGATATAAGCTTGGTGGGTTGTCATACAACTATATTTTACGATGTATTTGTCGCTTTAATAAGATAATTTTCACCTAACTATAGATTGAATAACATCTGAACCGTAGTTACCTTTCAAATTATCTTCCTTCAACGATTACGTGAGTCTATAGGTGCAGGTGCAGCTTGAAAGATAGGGACTTAGCAGAAATGATGTTATTAAAACTTGGGTGGCTCACAGATCCTTTTTATTATTTGTTATGTAATAAATTAGTTAATTATTCAAAGAGACAAAAATCGTTTACTTAACTGATTATCCTTATCCAACATATGCCTTACGATTCAATGTTACGACAAAAAAGACTAAAGAGTACAACCCAAGGAACTAGAGATCAACTTCTTTGCAGAAATACTCGTTACATTTAGTTTGAATATATTGTGTATATTAGTAAGCTTCGTCACTAGACTTTATAAAGGTATATTCTAAATTTTGAATTGCTGCGTTCTGAGATCGTATGCCGTTTCTAGTCTTTGATCTCTTATCAATTTTCATACTCTACTTAGTATTAAGACATTATTATTAGTCATATGTGCTTGTGATTTCATTGAACCCGAATTTGACTATAGCTTGATTCTTGTATATGTGATACTTATTATAGTGAAGGTTGGGTTGGGATTCATGTATTCCAGCTGACCAAATTATCAAACTTTCCAAAGTTGAAACCGAGAAATATTATATTATGAGTTGTTTGTGGTAGGTGTGATATTCCGTGTTTTTAAAGGTTTTAAACTCGTTTTGGAGCAATTAAATGGTCGGTTTTAATTAATGTTTTGGTCTATTTGATGCGTTTTGGTGTTCTTAAGTGTAATATGCAGGTTACTAGATAGCTTGCAAGAAAAGAACGCATTCGGGATTTATTCAGAAGCAAGATGGACCGAACAATGGACCGAATGAGAAGTATTGATCGCACAGAACATAGATCGACCGATCCATTGTATGTGGATCGACCGATCCAGAGCTAAGAAGAAAAGCCGTGACTTGTAGCGACATGCGTAGCGACCAGAACTTGTCGCTACGGTTTCATGCACTAGATCGACCGATCCGACCACTGAGTATAGACCGATCCCACGCTCTACGGGCTCCACACACACCAATGAACTTTTCACTCCTTTTTACCCACTCCTCTCAATAATGGACGAGAGAACTGGACCTTTGGGGACTCAGAAAAGACCAGAGACGACCAAGAAGGAGATTTACAAGTTCTTGAGAGAGATTTGAGAGTTTTGTAACTTGTTTTGTGTGATTTGTGAAGATTTGTAAATGAGTTCATCTCAAAACCATTTGGAGAAGATCTTCTGAACCTTTACTCTGTTTTAATACAATCTTATCATGTTTTCTTCATCAAAATCGTCTTGTTTTTGCTTAGTTATGTGTGAGTAGTCGTCTAGTTGGGTTTAGGGGTTCTCATAGGGGATTTCTTGATGTTTTGAGTAATAAAACGTGTGTAGACTAAGGGATTACGTTTTGGTTCTTCATCTAATGGATTTCTTACTGCTTGAACTGAATTGATCACTTAGTTCATGATATTAGATTGTTTGATGCACCGAAAGTGATTGTTTGAACTTCCGAAAATACTTTAGATGAGCAAAGTGTCCTTAACCCTCGGAAGTTGATGTTATTGCGCTTTGTGAACATATTGAACCTGTTCTTAATGCTTGTTTAGAAATTAAAACTCAGCGGAAGTTAGTGTGGAGATTTCTATAACATAGAGAATTAGCGCTACGGAAGTAGGTTAATTCTAATATCGTGTTTGAGTTCTAGACGGTTCTTAATATATCCCTGTGTCTTCCATTAATTGTATCTTGATTAAAAAGAAATCCCTGAGAATTCCCAATGCCCAACGTTTGTTTTAAAATAGTTTTCAAATCTTTTAATTGTATCTTGATTCGATCCCGCATTACTACTGCGTACTTTATTGTGCACTTGCAGTTAGATAATCGGGTTAAAACTCGACACATCAAGGTGCACTCGTCCAAAACAACGTGAGTATCCCTTCCAAATATAGTATTAAACTTTACCACTAGAACCCGTAACTCGCGAACATATTCGTTTCACAAATGTCCTAGTGACTGTGGTGGAGGATGTGCCATAGAAAAAATGTAAACTTGAAGTGATGATTAAGAAGAAGTGAATTTAACAAAGAGAAAGAGGATGCTGAGGTGGTATAGGACACTCCAACTGGAATGCCCACCCTTGGGTTCGAGCCTTGGCCACCACGGAATTTACATGTGGGTTGCAGCACCCGAAACCGAAGACTGTTACACAGTGAGCCACATGGTGACGTCCTGGCAGCATCCATGCTCACTTCGGTCTCTAGTCTGGACCACCTCGGTGGAGCCCGGATACTCGGTTAGAAAAAAAAAAAAGAGGATGCTGAAAAATAATACTCAGATGCATGTAATTTTCTACTTTTGTTTGTAGAAATTGTCAAAAGCTTTTGTCAAAAGAAAAAAAAAGAAGGAAATTGTCAAAAGCTAATAGAGATCGTTGTCATACGGTTTTGTGTTTGATACACAAGTGGTTTTGGTGAAATTGGTCAATAAGCAAGTGAACGAGCAAGGACCTCGGATCAAAGTTTTCACCGCTGACCTCGGACAAATAAAGTCAAATAAAAAGCAACCTAATAATATTTTGCTTGTGTTTTACTTATGCTTTGCTTTTTTTTAGTCTAGTTTTGTCTGTTTCAAAAAAACCTTGACTAATAAGTAATAGCCTTTCTTTCTATTTATGAAATAGATCGATGTCATACCGTTTTTGTTTTGTACCAAGTCATGAAATATGACACTATCTATTTATAATTATAATTGATCTTTGGACTATAATCTAAAATGGCCCTCAAGGCTTAAAAATTATGTTACAACCTAAGTTATTCTATATGGATTTTTACGGTGCAATTTATGTTTATACCCTAACTGTAATGCACAAGAAAAGGTTTTGGATCAGCATTTCCACCCCTAAAATTAAAGAGAAAATGTCAAACTACAAGTGTCAACATGTGCAAAAGAAGAGAGATGATAAATATAACATTTACTATGCAATCTCATGGATACGATAAATGCGTCTAATTAACCTTTTATTATCAGCCATTGTCATTTCCGAGTAGCGATAATTAAAAATAATACTAATAAATACCGAATTGCGCCCTTCACCGAAGATCGCAGTCTTTTTAACTTTTTCGCCTGTCAAAATATAGAACCCTTTTGTCTTGTTAGAAGGTCAGACAAAAAAAAACAATTTAACACATAAACCCACATCATTCTGATAGATCAAAGTGTATGTTTTTCCAACAACTATACCAAACTTCACAATAAAAACTATTTCATACTCCCTCATTTCAATATAAATGATATTTTAAGTGATTTTTGTTGTTTCATAATAGATGATGTTTTGAATTATCTAGGTAATTTTAATTTTATCAAAAACTGTATAGTCAACTATCTTTTTACTATTTTTATTTAAGTCAGATAAATTAATTTTAAATGATATTTCTGATATTTTTTAAAGAAAAGTAAAAGTTTTAATATGTATGTAAAGAGTCAAAATTTCATGTATTATGAAACGGACGAAATCTTATTATACTATTAAACTACAAATTTTGTTATTATTTAATATTTAATATATAATTTATTATTATTATGTAATTATATTATATAAAAATACATAACAACAAAAAAATAAATAAAATATTTACTATTTTATTATATAATAATATTTAAATAAACTATTCCTCTTTCTCGCTGATCTCTTCATTCTTCATTTTTGTGTATAAGCTTACTAGAGAACAAAAATAGCAGATGGATTATATAGTGGAGCGATGAAGTTTTATAATTAATTAGTGTGTTGACTCTATTGACTAAAAATGTTAATTCCTTGTAAAAGGTGTAGAGTACAAATTAATTCCACTGAAACGTGAACTTGTTGACTGGAAAATATGTGGAATGTATAAGGGGTAGATAAAGTCTTTTATTATTATATTATGCATATTTTTTAGGAAACGTTAAGTATTTTTATACAAAAGAAAAAGTTTAAAACGACGTGTATAAACGAACGGAGAGAGTATCACATTAAATTTAGTGTGTATTAAAGTGTTAGGCTAAATTAGTGTGATTTTAGTGTTGCATTGAAGAAATTTTTGTGCTGAAATCACACCGGAATAGAGTTCTAGTGTTGAGGTGGAGATGGGGTTAAATAAAATTCTAGTGCGGGGTTCTAGTGTGATATTATAGTGCTAGACTAAATTAGTCTGATTTTAGTGTTGCGTTGAAGAAAATTTTGGGTGAAAATCACACCGGAATAGAGTTCTAGTGTTGAGGTGGAGATGGGGTTAAATAGAATTCTAGTGTGTGGTTCTAATCTCAAATATCAAGTCCGGAAATGTGAAGTAAATAATTTTTTTCCTTGTGTTTTACTTATATTTTGCTTAATTTTAGTTTAATTTTGTCAAATGTGACAAAGCACAAAAGATATCTAATGAAAATAGTGTTTTCATCATCTATATTGCTAGCGTATATGATACAGACCTGGATGAGGATTCATTTAAAAATTGGTAATTTCATCTTCAGTAAAATCTTTGCAATCATTTGGTTTTGTAACTAGCTTGTGTTTATTGTGTATTACATTTTCTTCTCTTTTATAGCCCTTAAGGGAGTAACCACCTTCAATTTCTTTTGTGCATATTTGCAAGTATTGGCTTTTGTTTGGAAACTAGTCAATTCTTCAATCTTTGCAATAAATTTAGTTTTGTTAAGTTAATTTATGTTTCTTGTGAGATTAATAACAATGCGTTCATTGTCTTCTTTATTAGTCTTATTCTCTTTTCATTTTTGAGTACCTCCCAATCAATTCACATTGACGGACTAAACTGCACAACTCGTTAAAAAGACCTGAAGTTCTTAATACCAAAAGACTCTTGACAATTTACGTTGACTGGGGCATTTTGCTCATCAAAGTCAGCTTTAAATCCGTTAACGATGTTTTTTTCTCGTTCACGGCCATTTAAACTTGTGTCTTCTTCCTCTTCCTGTTAGAAACGAATATATTTCCAAATCTCCAAACAAAATTCTTGACTAGTGAAAATAATCTAATTGTACGAGGTTCAATAATCTAGTTGTATGTTTAAATAGTTGAGAAATTCTCCTTCTATGTTCCATCCGTTGAGGATCCTTGTTATGGAACTTCTAAAATTAATCTCCTAAACCCACTGAACGAAAGGTGTAAAGTTCAATTAGGATTAAGCCCATGTTTAACTCACTAAGTCCTCTGATGATCCTGGAGTGATGGAGGTCACACACGCAAGCGGAGAATGAGCTTTTAAAAGACTTGTAATTGTAGTAACCTATTATTCTAATAGAATGAAAACAAACGAAAAAAACACAAGACGCCTTGGTGAATAATGACATTTTTATAATTGCAGTTTTTTTTCTTTTCTTTGTTTTTGGTAAAATGTTAAATATTCTACCAAGTTTTCAATCTGAGACAGCGATTACAAAGGTAACTAGTAGTTGAATGCGAGAAACTAAAGTAAACAACAAATACAGAACGAAGACAAGAAACTGAAGCGGGAAAGCAAACCTAGTGACCAGCTAAGCAGCGGGATGAGCTAAGACCAAAGTGAGCAGGAAAGGCTGGAGAAGAATAGCTGGTTGCCACGAACTACCGAGAGATAGGCGCTCTCAAACCTAGAAGCTACGGCTCCTGCAGCTTCCAACAACACAGCCCACACAAACCGACTCGAAGAATCAGAGCACGAAACTACCTAAAATCCCGACAAACAGAATATCCGACGGCACGAGAGAATTAAACCTTCATGCGAAAGCAGATCTGAAGAACTCCGTATCCAAACCCGATCCACCGTGACCGTGTACACTCATTCAACCGAAAACTCATATAGTTAGCGCAGACCGCAACGACTAACCCTCCTGAAGCACTTCTGCGAGAGAAGAAGCATACCGAGATATGATTGCAGTTTCCACAGCACATGAACATAATGTGTTTCCTACATTAAAGTTTCAATCTCAAAGATTTAAAATAAATCAAATATTAAATCATAGGTACAACCCTAGATTTCTATACGTCAACAATGAAGAAAAGATATGACATAAGATGGCCGTGTGTGAACCAAAATAACGGAATTAGGGTAATGGCGTTACACTAACGGGTTATTCAGAAAATTGTCAGTATTATAAATTTATACCCAAATTAAGCTTAAAATCGTTTTTGACGTCATTGTGTTACTCTATAAAATGACCACACGGCCAATCAAGAACACAAATTATATATAGACACACATTTATACATATATATAGCATGCTAATAATGCATCTATATCAAACCCTTTTTCGACAAGAAGTAAGCTTAAGGAGCTTGCGAGTAACGGTTTGTGAAGGATCTCCAAACCAAAAAAAAAAGATAAAGCTAAAGATGAAAACAATAAGAAGAAAGGAATGATTCATATAATTCTATAGGTAAAGAAAAGAACTATTAAATCGATCAATTTAATACAATAAAGTTTTTTTTTTTTCAACCAAATATTTCATAAAAGCTCAAAGCTAAGGGTTCAAGTAGTACATGGCAGACTTTGCTAAAGCATCTGCAGCAGAATTCAAATTCCTAGAGACATGGACAAAAGAAATAGAACAAAACGAGGAGGATAGGTTCTCGATATCCAAGTTGATTCCGTAGAGTTCCACCGGATGTTGCTTCGAGTTTAGTGCTTTGACAAGCACTTGGTTATCTGATTTGAGGCAGATATTGGAGAGATGGAGGGCCTTTGCGTGCAGCAGGGCTTCGCGAACAGCCAAGGCTTCCGCCATCAAAGGTGATGCGACACAGAGTTCAGTCGATGTGCCACTCGTTGTTTCTCTCTCTTGTGGATTATGTATAATCCAGCCGCATCCTGCAGTTCTATCTTGGGCTTTCCATGCCGCGTCTGTGAACAGAGTAGAAACAGTCATCGATGTGAGCTCCCGTATATGAGAGTTGTTGCCTCCTAAGTTGTGTGCCGGGAGAGGTTTGTGTGCTTGGGCCTCCTGCCATTCTCGCGCAAGTTTAATGGAGGTGCAGCTGATGTCCTTAGCGTCTAGTGTTCTGTCCTCGAAGACCAGGAGGTTCCTTGCTGTCCATATGCACCAGCATACCCAAGAGAAAATGTTGCCCGACACTCCCGTCGGAGGGAGGCATACCAGATCATGTGAGGCTGCCAGGCATTGGTCAAAAGTGGAGTTCGTTCCGATGTCTATAGTTCTCGTGAGTGGGATATTATCCCAAACTTGTCTCGCGAACCTACAGTGTAAGAACAAGTGATCGGCTGACTCCGGAGCTCCACATCGCGCACAAGTCACTGGATGTGATAAGATTCCCCTCCTCTGCAGCGCCATTCCTAAAGGTAATGCATCCTGTATAATCTTCCAAAGAAAGACCTGTATTTTTGGCGCCGTTTTTACCGACCAGATATGCTTGTTCCAGTTGAAGTTGTGCAGTCGGTTTTGTTGATTGCCTTGGATTATGCCATGTTGTTCTCCCTCTTGGTTTTGTTGTTTAACAGCCTCATAGTATCCAGACTTTGTTGAGTAGGCTCCTGAGTTGTTAAGTGTCCACACCCACTTGTCCTCAGCGCCTAACCGGCTTGGTCTCATACATAAGATGGTCTCCGCGTATCCTGGGAGTAGCTGTCTGATCTTCGGTTTATTCCATTCACCAGAGCCCCGCAATAACAAGTCAGAGACAAAGAGGTCAATTACTTCCTCATTAGCTGGTCCCATTGGGCAACTGAGGGTGTCTGTTCTGATCCAAGCATCCTTCCAGACTCTCGTGCACATACCATCACCTATAGCTTTGCCTATATTCGGAGCAAGTAGGTCTCGGCCATGTAGAATCCCCCTCCAACCATGAGAGCATGAAGCCTGTGCTTTGACAGTGAGGAAAGAAGCGTTGTGGCAATATTTACCACGCAACACTCGTGAGAGGAGACAGTCCGGGTTTGTGAGGACCCGCCAAGATTGCTTTGCTAGGAGGGCTTTGTTGAAGAGTTGTATATCGCGAAAACCCAACACTCCAAGCTTCTTCGGTTTTGAGAGTTTTGCCCAAGATGTCATGCACATCTTTTTCTTGTTATCATTTCCATCCCACCAAAAACGTGTTAGCGTTGACTGTATCCGCTTGCATAAGCTCACCGGGAGCTCAAAACAGGACATAGCGTGTGTTGGAGAGGCGGACAGAACCGCCTTCAGCATCGTCATTTTCCCAGCACTCGACAGAAAACGGTTCGTCCAGCAGCTAGCTTGTTGTCTGATCCTATCCACGATTGAAGCGAAGAGGTCTCTCTTCTTCCGGCCGAAGTGCTCGGGGAGTCCAAGATACTTTCCAACTCCTCATTCTTTTGCTATACCAAGGTGAGATTTGACTCTAGTTCGAGTCTCTTGGGTTATTTTCGCAGAGAAGGTAATAGCGGATTTAGTCGTGTTGATAGTCTGTCCCGATGCAGTCTTGTACTGCTGTAATATCCGGTGCAGTGTGCTGCAGCTCAACTCATCCGTCCTTATGAAGAACATCGTATCATCAACAAACAAAAGATGATTGACTCGAGGAGATCCTCTAACCACTCTAATACCGGATAACAGCCCCGCTTGCTGAGCTCTCTTGCACAGGCCCGATAGGACCTCACTACATAGGATAAAGAGGTACGGTGAAAGCGGGTCTCCCTTCCTAATTCCACGAGACGGCAGTACTGAACCTTGGACGGAGTCATTCACTAGGTAGGAGTATGACACTGTCCGGATACATGTCATGATCCTCGCCACCCATACATCATGAAAACCCAATCTCTCGAGTACAAGTTAGATGAAGTTCCATTCCAAGCGATCATAAGCCTTGCTCATATCCGTCTTCACCGCCATTGAACAGTTCTGTATGGCATTGGAGGTCTTGAGATAGTGTAGTGTTTCATGTGTGATGAGCACATTATCTGATATCGCTCTACCCGGCACGAAGGCCGATTGAGTTTCCGAGATAAGTCCATGCAGAATCGGCTTCAACCGTAAGGTGAGGATTTTTGATATCAGTTTATAGACCACATTACAAAGAGCAATGGGTCTATAGTCTGATACCAGCTTTGGACTCTGCACCTTCGGTATAAGTCTAACGTGAGTGTTGATGATCTGTTCCGGAAGATTGCCCGTCCTGAAGAAGTCTTGTGTCTCTTTGGTGATGATAGGACCTACTGTAGACTAGTTAGCTTGGAAAAAACATGATGAGAAACCATCTGGTCCGGGTGCTTTCTCCGGGTGGATTGAGAACATAGCCACTCTAATCTCCTCCGCTGTTGGTACCTTGATCAATGTTTCGTTAGTCTCAGCTGAGATACACGGGCAGATAGCTTGCTCCACAATGGCAGAGGACTCGAGCGAGAGTTCTGGGTTAGAGGTCGACGTAAATATTGTTTGGAAATACGAGGTTATTTCTTGAACAATGTGTGGTTCCTCATAGAAAATAGTACCCGCCGAGTTCTCTAGTACAGCAATACGATTCCTAGCCCGTTTTCCTCTACAAATGGCATGAAAAAACCCTGAGTTCCTATCCCCAGCTGCAAGCCACAAAAGTATGCTCCTCTGTCTCCAGAACTCTTCTTCATCCTTGTAGGCTCTGAGGAGTTCACCGTTGAGATGCGATATAAGGGAGTCATTCTCCATTGGAGCCGACATTGCAGCTTCGACTTCCCCTTTTAATTTCTCGATGCGTACTTTGCTGTTTGTAGCTTGTTTCTTGCTCCAGGCAGAGATAGCGGAGCGGCATCTGGATAGCCGTTGTCTCACTGGGAGATCTGTAATGGAGTTCCACGTTTCCATGATGATGTTTTTAATCTTTGGGACACTGCTAAGCCTTCTATCGTACCGGAAGAGCCTGCCTATCTTCTTCTTTGTCGGATCAATATATGTGATGATGGGTCTATGATCAGATCCTCCAAATTCCATGTAATGGCATCTTCCGGATGGGAAAAGATCAGACCAGGCACTGTTGGCTATAGCCCTATCGAGTCTACAATGAACCAGGTGATTGTGTCGTCTTCCCCGTCATGATAAGAAGTTTCCGGAGTGCTTTAGATCAAAAAGGTCTATACTAGATAGAAAGCTTCGGAAGTTGGTAAAAAAACCCTCAGTTCTAAGGGGTCCGCCACTCTTCTCCGAATTGTTGATGATCTCATTGAAATCACCCGTAAGTAGCCATGGGGTGTCCCTATTTGCCGTGATAGTAGACACATGATTCCAGAAGGCATAGCGATGTGATGTTTCAGGCTCACCGTAGATGAAGATTGTGTGGAAGGAGCTTCCCTTATACCTGATCATCGTATCAATGTAGTTCGGAGAGGTAGCTAGTATTTGTATATCAATCTCTGGTCTCCAGAAGAGCGCGAGACCACCGCTCCCTGGTGTAGTCGGCGGTAGAAGGAAGCGTTTGTCTGTGCTTAGGAAGTCCAGTTCTTTGAGAACAAAAGAATCAGCATTCTTTGTCTCAGATAGGAAAATTATATCTGGGGAGATCTTCTTCCGGATCTCTTTGAGCCGTTGGACTGTTATGGGATTTCCCAAACCACAACAGTTCCAACTTAGCATCTCTAAGGAAGAGGAGGCGACTGCCTGGGAAAATCCCGAGGCTGTCGAGCTCTTGCCGGAAAGGGCTGAGTCTGGGGTCTTGATGTCGATGTACTTGTTCCTGCTCCTGCTGGGGCATTGCTTGTGCTGACTACTCTCCGGGTTGGACGGTTCAAAGTACGGCTCAAAGTACGGCTCGTTTGGTTTGCTGGTGACGCCATAGCTGCAGTCAGGTTGCGTTTCCTCGAGTTTGATCCTTTGAAGACTTTAGGACTTATACGAATCTCTCGTTGCTTAGCCTTTGGGGGTCTTCCTTTCCTTTTGCTGTTTTGCGGCGGCTGTGGTAGCACAAGAGGTAAGGTAGCGCTTTGTTCAGTCTCCATTTCATTTTCCACCTCTATTTCAGCCACCCTGGTCGTGATGTATGCTTGTTGTGCCTCTTGTTCTCTCGCTACAGTAGTTGCTGCTGTCTGTTCCATGAGACCGTGTACTTCTCCATCTAATAATCTTTGTTTTCGCGCAGCACTCTCCACTGGGTCGGCACAATTTGTGTATTGGTAGGTAACTTCTCTCAGTTCCTCCATAACCTCTTTAGTTGTTCGGGTCGGTGGTACTTGTGCAAATTGCAGTGGAGGGAAATCTTCTTTATCCAAGTTCCCCTCCAAAGGAAGCCGATGCTCATCTGCAGCGCGTTCCTTGCCTTCATTACGCTCAGTATGCTGTGCCTTAGTTGCTCAACGGGGGATCTGGTGCCCTGGTTCAAATGTCCCCTGTTTGAGACGACTCTACGGTGTGAGTACTGTGCAGAGACCTCGGTGATTTCGTTTCTGCGTGGGGGCTTCGTTCAGCTCTCATGTTCCTCGGGCCCTCTGTGTCTACATTTGGAGTGATTTTGTTCCTGAGTGGCGGGGCTCTAGACTGGTAAGTAGCCGCACGGTCTCCAAACGGTCTACCATGCCGATCAACACGCTGATGGAACGTTGTTTCCCGAGGGAGTTGTGGAGGGGGGGTGAGTGCCTTCTCGATTCGCGTTGATTGTAGTAGTGGTGGCTTGGTGGGAAGTGGGATCTAGGTGGTCCCATGACCGAGTTGAAAGATGTATCTCTCTTGCGAGGCTCCTGGCTCTCAGAGGTTTGCTTAGAGGGGCAGTCGTGGGCCAGGTGTGAGAGCTTGAGGCAAGAATTGTGTCTTGCGGGAGTGGCTTGAGTCCATCCATCATAACTCGAACTCGAGCAGTAGTCTTTGTGAGAATGTAGCTTTCCAGATGTCCAAACTCTTGTCCAATGTCTCGTAGTATTTTATCATCCAAAAAGCGTAGGGGGATACCTTTCAGGCTGATCCAAAACGGAATCTGTGACGGGAATGTTGGTGAGATGACCGGTTCCCATTGTTGAAGGATGACCATCCAACGGTTGAACTGGTAAGGCCGGTTTTCCAGTACTGTGCGCATCTCTTCTTCCTCCTGAAATCTAAACTGGAAGCAATCGTTGCCCAAATCAGAACCGTGGATTTTTCCCACTAGGTTCCATTTTCTTGTTAGGTAAGGAAGCAAAGACGCCATGTTTTGTTCTCTTCGGTTTGTCACTCTGCCGATAAGAGTGAGGGCATTTTCCCTGATGAATCTGCTAGTGTCCAGGTCGGAGGCTCTGATTCTGATTCGTGGTCGGGTTTGTTGTTCCCCAACTTTTGCTTTTCCTTTCTCCTCTTCGGTGAGTCTTCTCATTCTGTGTTGCGGTGCAGTTGCCGGTCCTTTATGAAGCTGATGTCTCAACGAGATTAGTTGCCGCTGATGTCTTCAGTAGGGATGTGGGAGGGGAGACTTAGAGGAGTACTTTGTCGACTCTAAGCTTGGTCTTCAGGCGTAGACTACTTTGTTTTTGGGTGTCTTCAGGTTTGTAGTTGGGCTCCGGTACAGAGGAGAGCCTACCATGGTGGTTAGGCCCTCTCCGGTGATAGCTCCGGCCACCAGCTGACGGATGAGTTGCTTTATTTTGAATCTAATATCCAGTGGATGTTACCGAAAGAGGGAAGCAATTCGAATCAAATCGGGTGGCAGGCCTGCAGGAAAGAGAGCGAAACCTCAAAACGGAAAGAACCCCGCGGGTAAAGGAGGGTGATGCACAAAGTCAAAACTGTCTAAGGACCACTCTCGAACACAGTACCTGGGAGAGAAATTTTATACACGACTCATTCGGCACGGTTAACGTACACTAATAACGTCAACAATACAATAAAGTTTATGTATATATATACACATATATACAAATTAGGTAAGAGAAGAGAAATGTGGAGTACTATTTGGTTTGGGAGGAGATTAGACGAGGAATTTTGAAAAGAAGATATAGTACTAGTTGAGTACAAATCAAGAACATCATCGCTGGGAAAACGCTAGACCGTATCCCTGCATTTTGTATCAGATTTATTTTTCAGTGTACGATCCATAAGTTCTGGATGGAAAGGAACACACGTCGACATGGAGAACCGGCGAAGACAGCTACCACGCTGGTGAAACTCATGGAGTAATCAATCAGAAATCGTTTATATCTTCTCACAAAATCGGATGACAGAAACTATAGGAATGCCTTATCATTCGAGTTTGGGTTGAGATAGCTTACCATCAAGTGAATTAAAGTTTTCAATTTCTAGCAAGTAGGAAACAAACTTTAACTTCAGCTGCACTTGATCTAAAAATGGGGATTTTGATGAATATAATTTAGCATTCATTTAAAAAAAAAAATTAGCATTCATTTTTTTTTAAAAATGTGGAGTACTGCTAAGAACCCGATGTTGTAATTGTCTGTGAGAGTTATATATGGCTCCGATCCAGTCGGATTACCTTCAGGCTTCAGATATCATCCAATGGAGGAAGAACTCGTAAACTGTTATCTGAAAAGAAAGATCAATGGTCAAGAAATTGAGCTTGCTATAATCCCCGAGGTTGATCTCTGCAAATGCGAGCCATGGATGATGGGACCTCGCAGGTAAGTTATGTTACATTCTTCTCGCTTTTAGTTACTAAGAAGTTCATGGCTGTTTGGTCCATAATCTTATAGTTTAGTTGTATTGTAATGAACTAATTATTATATGATCTTTACTTTTTTTTTTTTGTTCACTTAATACTTTCATTAGAAAGCTAGAAGTCTGGGCCTGGCCCAATTACAACACTAAAGCTGAGTTGAAACAAAGAGACGATCGAAGGGTCGCCTTAGCTAAAGAATCCGAACGAAAGTTTTCGGATCTAGGAATATGAGAGATAGAGATAGATGCAAATTCAGAGGAAATCATGCGTATATCGTGGATGATGCCGACGATTTCTTTTCTCTGGAGGTTGCTGTTGATTGCTCTGACGAGCGTTAGGTTATCGGTGAAGGCCTTGATCTTGTGGAAACCCAAAGCCAGGGCCTTCCTTAGTGCTGATCGCATCGCTACTGCTTCAGCAATCAGTGGTGAGCTGACGGAGTGTTGGATCGCGGAGCCTTGGAGCCGATCTGGGAGTCCTTGTCCTTCGAAAGTCCAAGCCAAGCCTGCCCGTTGGGTGTCTTTTTCCCAAGCCGCATCTGTTGTGCATATGATCTTTACTTCTTATGTGCATTTATGTTATATTTTCTTTTTTTTTTCATACTATAACTAGGATTTTTTTTTTGTATTTTGACTCATCAGTCTTATCATTTAGTTTTATTGTTAAGTATGATATTATTTGTAATTTCTTATCATGGAGAGAATTGAATAAAAATGTAGAGAAGTCGTTTCTACCAAGTAGAGATCCATAATGGTATTCTTTCTTCTCCTCTAGATCATAATAGTTAGTAATGTACTGTTATGTGATTTTAATACCAATTAAGGCGTTTAAGCTGCTATAAATTGAGATATATATTCGTTTCTAGGTGTAAGCTGACAAAAGCTTAGGGTTTTGCTATGGCTTTACTCAGGGACGAAGCTACTAAGGAGAGATTGGGTGCTCATGCACCCATAATACTTTCAGAAGTTAATGTGTTCGTTAGCTAGTTTCATATATATATACACGTATTGTCATCAATAAATTTACAATGTGCATGTGCACCTAGTCAAAAATCATCTTGGATTCGCCACTGGCTTTACTACGTCGAAGACAAAAGCACATTAGTTCTCAAATAAGACAAATGCTTTATCCTTTTTAATTACATTAGTAGACTTTCGACTCTTGGCATAAGTATACATTCTAAATATTTAGTGTAACTGGTTCGTTGGTGCAGGACTCGTGTGCATTATGTAAGGTGTTCAAGAAGAACGGAATATGCTCAGAGCAGGAAACAGAACAACAATTACAAATTTTGAAAGCCATTTGTATCGTTTATTGCCAAATCAACCCACATAGAGACATCATACAAGAAATTGAAAACAGAAGTACCTTCCAAAAAAAAAAGAGGAAATGGCATGAAATGGATTTGTAATAAAACAAGAAGAGCCAAAACTTAAACTCGCAGCGGTCTGAATTCAGAAGGAACCGAGATAAAATTTGGAAGATAAACAGAGTGAGAAAACCTAACAATCCCAAGATCTATTTGAATCTTCTTGCACATATCTTCCCTCACAATATAGAAGCAAGCTGCTCCAGTTTCATCGTCGCCACAACACATAATTAGAGTCTTGTCAGAGATGAAGTAACTAACCCCGCAGAGCTTATTAATCAGCATCGGTAAATTACTTGTCGGCAAAGTCATCAAGTTTATCCACTCCACTTCCTCTTCGCCTATCTTGTTCTTGGTCACCCAAATCTCAATCAAACCTGTTACATAGCATTGCTTCAATAACGAAAGCCCATCTCTCTTATAAAACGCAAGGAGGAATTCATCGCGAGAATGGTTCTTCCGACAAGGGAGGAGACAAAAGGTTTTGAACATCTCACTCGAGAAATCAAAGCTTCGGATGACATACTCATGACGATGAGTGTCCTCCGGGTTGCTAGTGACCCAATAAAGATTCCCGTTCAAGGACAAAGGTGCCATATTGGGCCACTGCTTGAAAGGGACATCAAGAAACTTTAACGCGTGAGATGCACACTCGTAGACCGCAACTTTTTTATAACCTACTTGGTAAGTGTTGCTAACCGTACGGAGACAGTTAAAGTACCCCAAGATCTTGTAACTCTTGTCGGCTCTTGTCCTATCGTACCCTACACCGCAAAAATGGAAGTCTTTATCAACGTACTCGATCCAACCAACTTGTCTTAGCCACGGGTTCCAAATCGCAACACCTTGCTTCCAAAAGTCACGAAACAAGAACCCATCGCAAGTTGTGATGGTTGTATGCGTCAAGTCCGTAGCTTGATAAGGAAAATCGGATGGTATCTCACGCACCTCTATCGTTGGATCAACGCCTCCTCTACAGAGATCAATGTCAATGGAGTAAACCTTGGAATCGGTCAGGAAAATGATTTGGGGACGGACACGAGCCAAGTGGTTGTTGATGAACCTCGTGTCGTTTAAAAGAGCGTTCCAGTGTTGAGATACGGTTCTGAAACGAACAAGATATAGAGGTGGAAGCCCAGAGAGTATCTTTTCCTCCAAATCCCATGGAAGATTCTCCGGCGCCATTACACTTTTCACTTATATAGATTTCGTGTCTATGACTCGAATACATAAGAGATGAGCAACAACATATTTATAGATGTACAACAACAGGAGAAACCATGGATCTAGATGGTTAGCTGCATGTAGCTGATTATTTTATTTGGCACACTAATTCATGATGTCGACAAATCTTATCCTTTTTGTTCTTCTTTTGTGTAATAATTTATGAAACACTGCATGTATGTTATGGTTTGATAGCGGTGTTGGTCAGGGCTTGGACCTCTTGGTCACAGGAAGCCATAGAAATATGAGCTTGCGACATTTTATATTGTAAACTATTTACAGTCTTATTTTCATTTAATTGTTTGATGTAATAGTATATATATGTATTATAGTTCAGAATGCCATATTCCATAACGCGATCTCTCTTTTTTGTATAAAATTTCTCTCCCAGGCACTGTGTTCGAGAGTGGTCTTTAGACAGTTTTGACTTTGTGCATCACCCTTCTTTACCCGCGGGTTTCTTTCCGTTTTGAGGTTTCGCTCTCTTTCCTGCAGCCCTGCCATCCGATTTGATTCGAATTGCTTCCCCCTTTCGGTAACATCCACTGGATATTAGATTCAAAATAAAGCAACTCGTCCATCCGCTGGTGGCCGGAGCTATCACCGGAGACAGCCTAACCACCATGGTAGGCTCTCCTCTGTACCGGAGCCCAACTACAAACCTGAAGACACTCAAAAACAAAGTAGTCTACGCCTGAAGACCAAGCTTAGAGTCGACAAAGTACTCCTCTAAGTCTCCCCTCTGACATCCCTACTGAAGACATCAGCGGCAACTAATCTCGTCGAGACATCAGCTTCATAAAGGACCGACAACTGCACAGCAACACAGAATGAGAAGACTCACCGAAGAGGAGAAAGGAAAAGCAAAAGTTGGGGAACAACAAACCCGACCACGAATCAGAATCAGAGCCTCCAACCTGGACACTAGCAGACTCATCAGGGAAAATGCCCTCACTCTTATCGGCAGAGTGACAAACCGAAGAGAACAAAACATGGCGTCTTTGCTTCCTTACCTAACAAGAAAATGGAACCTAGTGGGAAAAATCCACGGTTCTGATTTGGGCAACGATTGCTTCCAGTTTAGATTTCAGGAGGAAGAAGAGATGCGCACAGTACTGGAAAACCGGCCTTACCAGTTCAACCGTTGGATGGTCATCCTTCAACAATGGGAACCGGTCATCTCACCAACATTCCCGTCACAGATTCCGTTTTGGATCAGCCTGAAAGGTATCCCCCTACGCTTTTTGGATGATAAAATACTACGAGACATTGGACAAGAGTTTGGACATCTGGAAAGCTACATTCTCACAAAGACTACTGCTCGAGTTCGAGTTATGATGGATGGACTCAAGCCACTCCCGCAAGACACAATTCTTGAATTCTCTGCAGGCGAGGAGTGTGTGATTACTCTTGAATACGAGAAGCTAGAGAACTTCTGCACCTATTGCCTCAAGCTCTCACACCTGGCCCACGACTGCCCCTCTAAGCAAACCTCTGAGAGCCAGGAGCCTCGCAAGAGAGATACATCTTTCAACTCGGTCATGGGACCACCTAGATCCCACTTCCCACCAAGCCACCACTACTACAATCAACGCGAATCGAGAAGGCACTCACCCCCCCTCCACAACTCCCTCGGGAAACAACGTTCCATCAGCGTGTTGATCGGCATGGTAGACCGTTTGGAGACCGTGCGGCTACTTACCAGTCTAGAGCCCCGCCACTCGGGAACAAAATCACTCCAAATGTAGACACAGAGGGCCCGAGGAACATGAGAGCTGAACGAAGCCCCCACGCAGAAACGAAATCACCGAGGTCTCTGCACAGTACTCACACCGTAGAGTCGTCTCAAACAGGGGACATTTGAACCAGGGCACCAGATCCCCCGTTGAGCAACTAAGGCACAGCATACTGAGCGTAATGAAGGCAAGGAACGCGCTGCAGATGAGCATCGGCTTCCTTTGGAGAGGAACTTGGATAAAGAAGATTTCCCTCCACTGCAATTTGCACAAGTACCACCGACCCGAACAACAGAAGAGGTTATGGAGGAACTGAGAGAAGTTACCTACCAATACACAAATTGTGCCGACCCAGTGGAGAGTGCTGTGCGAAAACAAAGAGTATTAGATGGAGAAGTACACGGTCTCATGGAACAGACAGCAGCAACTACTGTAGCGAGAGAACAAGAGGCACAACAGGCATACATCACGACCAGGGTGGCTGAAATAGAGGTGGAAAATGAAATGGAGACGGAAAAAGTGCTACCTTACCTCTTGTGCTACCACAGCCGCCGCAAAACAGCAAAAGGAAAGGAAGACCCCCAAAGGCTAAGCAACGAGAGATTCGTATAAGTCATAAAGTCTTCAAAGGATCAAACTCGAGGAAACGCAACCTGACTGCAGCTATGGCGTCACCAGCAAGTCCTCTTCACTGATTTTGTTCTTTGTCACCCAAACTTCTATCTCACCCGTTACATAGCATTGCTTTAACAATGAAAAACCATCTCTCTTATAAACCGCGAGGACAAGTTCATCGCGAGAATGGTTCTTCCGACAAGGAAGGAGACAAAAGGTTCTGAACATCTCATTGGAGAAATCAAAGCTTCTGATGAGATACTCATTAGTGTCATCAGGATTGCTAGTGACCCAATAGAGATTCCCGTTTAAGGACAAAGGTCCCATGTTGGGCCACTGCT
Organism: Brassica oleracea var. oleracea; assembly: GCF_000695525.1. Classification (NCBI taxonomy): domain Eukaryota; kingdom Viridiplantae; phylum Streptophyta; class Magnoliopsida; order Brassicales; family Brassicaceae; genus Brassica; species Brassica oleracea. The sequence goes on from NC_027750.1 coordinate 27,432,031, forward strand.
TGAAAGGGACATCAAGAAACTTCACCGCGTGAGATGCACACTCGTAGACCGCAATTCTTTTGTAACCTACTTGGTAAGTGTCGCTTACCGTACGGAGACAGTTAAAGTACCCCAAGATCTTGTAAGTCTTGTCGGGTCTAGTCCTATCGTACCCTACACCGCAAAAATGGAAGCCCTTATCGACGTACTCGATCCAACCAACTTGTCTTAACCACGGGTTCCAAATCGCAACACCTTGCTTCCAAAAGTCACGAAATAAGAACCCATCACAAGACGTGATGGCGGTATGCGTCAAGTCCGTAGCTTTATAAGGAAAAACAGATGGTATCTCATGCACCTCTATGGTTGGATCAAGGGGTTTGCCGAGATCGATGTCAATCGAGTAAACCTTGGATTCGGTCAGGAAAATGATTTGGGGACGGACACGAGCCAAGTGGTTGTTGACGAACTTCTTGTCATTTAAAAGACCGTTCCAGTGTTGAGATACGGTTCTGAATCTAACAAGAGATAGAGGTGGAAGTCGAGAGAGGATCTCTTTCTCCACATCCCACGGAAGATTCACGGGCTCCATTATAATTGTTATTTAGCTTTCGTGATAAATAAAGAGATGAGAAACCATAAATCTTTTATATATCATACAACTTGGCTGCATTTCCACTGACTGATTTTTTATTTATTTGGCACACCATTTCATGATGTATTTGAAATTTCCACCAGAAAAAATAATGTGAAACTTTGTCTTAGTCTGCTTTTTGGACCATGTAAAGTAATATAAACAAACATTGCATGCGCTGGAAATCATGATTTGATAGTGGTGTGCCGACAGTGTTAGGAGAAAGGCATTAGCCTCAGCCGCCATACGATTTATAAAGTTTGGAGGCTCCAACTCTCTATAAAAAAAGAATATCAGTCTAAAATTCTCATTTGCCATTTGCATTTGAATATTATATCTAAATGCTTCATTTGCCGTGAATTGGTGATTATCTATGTATGAAGTTAATTAATCCTTTTTTGGTAGAACAATTAATTCTATTGTGTTATAAGATAAACTTTGAAATGATCCTCCACCCCTTTACCAACTCAAGTACTATGATCATCTACTCATCAAGCAATATGATCATCTACTCATCAAGCACTATGATCACCCACTCATTTACCAAATCAAGCACCATCTTTGATATTTTATGCATTGTTGTTCACTATAAATACCATCACTCATCTCACTCTTTTGTACACCAAAAACAAGAACAAGAGTTTATAAGAAAAGAACCATTACATCTTCTTCTTCTTACTTATAATAAACTCTCTCACTCATAGTAGTGTTATTTGCTTCCTACGGGTATTAAATTCTACTCTTATTTAAATTTCTCGATACTATAAATTATAAGTTATTTCATAACACGTTATCAGCACGATCACTCTACGATTCGGTAAAATTTAAAATGCAGAGTGAGTTACATGGATGTGTAAATTAGATCATCAACATATACCGCGATTATCACAAATCCGGATGTTGTTTTCTTGATGAAAACACATGGGCATATAGGATCATTCACATATCCTTCTTTTGTTAAATGTTCACTGAGACGATTGTACCACATACGTCCAGATTGTTTTAACCCATATAATGATCTTTGCAATTTTATTGCACATAACTCTTTAGGTTTGGAACTTAATGCTTCTGGCATTTTAAATCCATCAGGGATTTTCATGTAGATATCAGTATCTAATGATCCGTATAGATAAGCTGTAACAACATCCATGAGACGCATCTCTAGATTTTTATCAGCTGCTAGACTCATCAGGAATCTAAATGTAATGGCATCCATAACTGGAGAATACGTTTCTTCATAATCGATTCCAGGTCTTTGAGAAAAACCTTGAGCCACTAGACGAGCTTTGTATCTCGTAATCTCATTTTTCTCATTTCGCTTTCGAACGAAAACCCATTTGTACCCAACTGGTCTCACATCTGCAGGTGTGAGCACAATAGATCCAAATACTTTTCGTTTATTAACTTACGATCAATTTTCCTAGAGAACATGCAACACATGTCATTTTATTCCCTTGAGAAATCTCCTGGATTTTCAGTGAATGACCATGTGAGCTCTCTATGATTCTACGCATCATTGTAGTGCCTGGATGGCCAAGGCGATCATGCCATAATGTGAACTCTTCTGGGTTCCATTTTACTACAAGATTTGATTCGATCTCATCGATATAAGTATGATGTAATCCCGAAGGAAGTTCTGGAAACTTTTCCAATATGTGTTTTCTGCCACATTTTTCAGAAATTACATACATGTATTTCTTTCCATCCTCAGTTGCAGACTGAGTATCATATCCGTGAAGATATATGTCTTTAAAACTCAACAAATTCCTTTTAGAACTCGGAGAATATAAAGCATTATTTATGGAAAATTTTGTTCCATTCGGCAAAGTAAAGTTTGCTTTACCAGTTCCTTCAATCACGTCTGCAGGACCTGATATTGTATTGACGACAATTCTTGTCAGTTTTATATCAGAGAAATATCTCTTTTGTCTCAGAATAGTGTGCGTTGTTCCACTATCTGGTATGCATATTTCACGAATCCGTTTCTTGGATTTTGCTCCATTAGTATTTTGATTCATTTCTGAAATTATCATAAACATTAAATAAAAGTGAAACGTGAAATTTATTCATTGATTATATAAAGAAAACACTGAATAATTATATATATATACATATATATATTGTTGTTAAAACAATATTATTCTTTGAAAACATAATTATTATACATTACAAATGAGGACTATTCAGCAGTCTTATTAGAAACATTTCCGTACTCTTCAAGAGTATTCTTGTCCAGCTCATTTGTGAAATTAGAGGATTCAAGGTATGAGGTCCCTTCAACGTTTTCCGTGAGGTTCACCTCTTTAGCCTTTCCTTTTATGGATTCTTGATATAACTTGCACAAATGTGGGGGAGTACGACAGGTACGGGACCAATGTCCTTTACATCCACATTTGTAACATTTTCACTCTTCAAGAGCGTGAGGGAGATTGATTTCCTTCTGATTATCGAATCTGTCTTTCAAGGCTTGCCATAATACGGCTGGGTCCTCAACGTCTCCATAGTCGTGAGTTAGATTCTCATCTAAATGCTTCTTCAGGAAGATTATCGCTTCGGCTATACGCTCGGGTGGCGATTTGTTACCGACTTTTATCGCTTTGATTATA
>NC_027750.1:27438964-27441756 GCF_000695525.1 Brassica oleracea var. oleracea
TAATTCCTTGCTTGCTGGTGAGAGTGAAGAGTGTGTGATCCGCTTGAGACTTCACAAATCCCCTTCCATTCAATGTAGTGCTTAGCTTGTGGTACCAAGCTCTTGGTGATTGCTTCAAGCCATAGATTGCCTTTCTGAGTCTAAGGACATTCCCTGGTTTCACCATTTCTTCCATCCCTGGAGGTGGTTTCATATACACTTCATCTTCTAGTTCTCCTTGCAGGAAAGCATTCTTCACATCCATTTGCCAAAGGTCCCATTCTAGGTTCACTGCTAATGAGAGTAGAATCCGGATTGTATGAAGCTTGGCCACTGGTGCAAAGGTGTCTAGATAGTCCTCTCCATACACTTGTGTGTATCCTCTTGCCACCAGTCTGGTCTTTTTTCTTTCTGGCTTCCCATGTACAAGATACTTAATGGTATGTATGAGTCTGCTGGTCACGACTTTCTTTCCTTTTGGAAGTTTTGTCTCATACCAGATGTTGTTCTTCTCCATGGCCCTCATTTCATCATCCACCGATTTCCTCCATTCATCATCTTCCATAGCTTCTGCGTATGTTCTTGGTATCCATTCCAGGTCCAATGAACTCATAAAGACTTGACGTTCTTCTGGATAGTGAGCTAGGGAGCATAATCCACTTTCTGGATGTGCCACAGCTTGAGCATTGTAGTAAACAAAATCATTTTTAACCCAATCTGAGGCTGGTCTTCTTATCCTTGTACTTCTCCTTAGTACTTGTGTCTGCTCAGGTTCATTATTGCTGCTTGGTTCTCCTTCTTGAGCTTCAGTGTCTGGTGTTCCCATCTCATCTTGATCATGAGATAATACTGGGTTTTCTTCAGGTTGAGCTTGCGCCGGTTGATCTTCATTCCCCCCTTCATGGTCAGGATGAGAGTCTTCAGTGTTATGAACCATGGTCTCTTTATAAGGAGTAGTGTCCCGGCCTTTCTCTGGTTCCTTTTCTAGGTTAATACCGAGTCTTTCCATAAGAATCTTCAGGTTGTTAGCTCTGTCCGAGGCAGAATGAGATAGATCTTTGAGTTCCTCCCAACTCTTCTCATCATAATAGGCCTTGGATTCCATGAACTTAACATCTCTGGATACTAGGACTCTCCTTGTCTCTGGTACATAGCATTTGTACCCTTTTTGGTGCGTAGAGTATCCAATGAACATTGCCTTTGTGCTCTTTGCCTCCAGTTTGTTTCTTAGTTCTCCTGGAATCAAAACAAAGCACACACACCAAAACACACGCAAATGATCAATTGAGGGTCTAGATTTGTTTAGTACCTCATATGGGGTGGCATCAAAGAGGACTCTTGTAGGTGTGCGGTTGATTAGGTAGGTGGCTGTGACTACTGCATCCCCCCAAAACCGCTTGGGTACATTTGTATGGAACATCATACTCCTTGCCACTTCCATCAAGTGTCTATTCTTTCTTTCAGCCACACCATTTTGTTGGGGTGTGTAAGGACAGCTGGTTTGTTGAATGATTCCATGTGAGGCTAGATGTTGTTTGAAGGCTGTGCTAGTATATTCACCACCATTATCTGATCTAAGAATTTTAATCTTAACATTGAAATGGTTAGTAATATAGGTCTTAAAATTTTTAAATGCTTGTAGCACCCTATCCTTAGATTGCAACAAAGTGATCCGTGTGTATTTAGATTTTTCATCAATGAATATCACAAAATATTTATGTTGTTCTCTAGATACACATGGAGCAGTACACACATCAGAGTGAATCAAATCAAAGCAGTTTTCATATTGGGTTTTTGATTTAGAAAACACAGTTCTGCAATGTTTTCCTAATATACACGCTTCACACTCATTTTTAAAAGAAATACTAGGCAACAGGATGTTCAAGGCACGAGAATGGGGATGTCCTAGTCTAGCATGCCAGATTTCATCTTTAGGGAATTCAGAAACAGAATGAAACACACACGATAATTGAGATACAGGTCTTGTGTCCTCAAGTAAGTACAAGTCTCCCTTGGTAACACCTTTGCCAAGCAACTTACTAGAATCAATATCCTGAAAGTATACACTGTTAGGCGTGAAAGTAACTTGACAATTGAGATCATTAGTTACTTTTTTAACAGACAGTAGGTTTGAGGCAAATGTAGGCATATAGAAAGCTTTAGATTCTTTATCAAACAATCTAAGTTCACCTACACCTTTTATTGGAATTTTATCTCCATTTGCTATCATCACATTTCCTAAAGCCGGTTCTATGTTCTTAATCAGTTCTAAATCACTTATCATGTGATGAGAAGCACCAGAGTCTATAACTAAGGGCTTAGCCGATTTAAAATTATTCATAGAACCATTTGCATTGTGAGAAGCATTAAGGGAGATACCAAGAGTTTTAGATATACCAGATTCCTTGAGAGCCTTGATGAGAGCGGTTAAGTCAGACTTCTTGATGGTCTCATCTAGATTGGCTCTTGGCGTGGCATAGCCTGATGTGGAGGCAGTAGCTCTTCCCACACCTAGGTTGCTTATACCCATGGTGATTGGTGTTGTTGGCTCAGCACCATCAGTTGAGAAGTTGGCTCTTGCATCTTGGTATTGAGGGCGGTTGTCCCTAAATTTGTTGGGCTTGAGGTGCGGATGTAGTATCCAGCATTTGTCCTTCATGTGGCCCTTCTTCTTGCAGTGATCGCAGGTCAAGTTTTTCTTCTCATCTAGCTTGTAAGCTGCCTTGTTTGACACAGCTTGTTCAGCTTGATGTGCCATGTTTAAGTCTCCCTTGCCTCCAAATAAGCCCACAGAGCCTTCTTCCTTCTGAATT
>NC_027750.1:27441822-27442177 GCF_000695525.1 Brassica oleracea var. oleracea
CAGGTAACTTGTCAGCTCTCAGGATGTGCTTGATTAAGCTCCCATAAGATGGATTAAGAGTGAGCAGTAGTCCAAACACTATTTCCTCTTCACGCCTGGTTAAGAGAGTGGCGGGGTCGGTAGTATGTGGTCTGAGTAGTTCCATCTCTGCCCAAAGAGACCGGAACTTGCCAAAGTGAGGCTGGAACTCCATATCTCCTTGGTTGAGGGTATTGATAGCTCTTTTTACTTCAAAGACCCTTGTAAGGTTGGAGGTATTTCCATACACTTTGTAGAGTGTATCCCACAGCTGCTTGGTAGTTTCACAGTAGGAGTAAGACTCCATGATGGCGGGTTCTAGGGAGCTAAGGAGCAC
>NC_027750.1:27442587-27446490 GCF_000695525.1 Brassica oleracea var. oleracea
GTTTTAACCGTGATGAAGCACACGAACAAAGTAAAAAGGAGTGAAGTAACCGTAAGTATTTGAGAGAGAAGAGAAATTTGCGAATTTAAGAGAATGAGAGGATTTGTGAGATTGAGAGAATGAGAAAAATGTTTGTATTAAATTGTGTGTTTAATTGTGTAACATACATGGTGTATTTAAAGGAAACAAAAGCAATAAGCACTCAATGGTGGAAGGATAAATAACTAGTAGTGGACTAGCCACTCCTCCCCATTTGGTAAGTGATATGGTCACTTCTCCTACTTCCTCCACTACTTCCCTTTGTTTAATTCTTCATGTCAACAATAACAACATTCCAACTGTGGAATTGGGGGACACGGAAAGCAAATAGCTGAAGCCAAACCGGAAAAGTATTGACAAACAAAATCGAACCGAACTGTATAACCATTCTGAACCGGAAGTTAATACCAACGAATCCAGAAGTGGTCTGATAGTGGGCCGTAAAAAGCCCATCATCTAAAAAGTGAAGGAACCAAAAAAAAGTCAAAGACCGGCCGGCACATTGCATACGGCGTAGATACGTGTACGACGCGCGCAGAATCCAGATCATAAGGATCGAGAGAGATCCAGAAGAAGAAAGATATGGCATTGCAATGGCTGATTCTATCTTACGTTGTTGCTGCAGAGGTCGTGATCGCCGTGATCTTGACTCTCCCTTACCCTATGCTCCTCAAGAAACGAATCGTGTCGCTTGTCTCGCTCATACTCCAGCCTGCCGCTTCCATCGTCGCCTTCGCTGGATTTCAACTCCTCGGTGATAACCTCTCTCTCTCTATCTACCGTAGATCGTTTAATTTCTCACCGTTTCTTGTTCGGGGGATCGATATGGTCTTTCCATAATTTGGTATGTGCTCATGTGAATTGCTTGGGTCACACGTTTGTTTCAGATCTTTACTGGAAGAATGAGCATAGACTAATGTGCTCATCTGAGGTCTGCACTGCTACAGAGCGTGATCGCTACGAGAAATCCGTAAGTATATCATCACATTTGGTAATAGAGTCAAAGCGTGTTTTTGTTCATACTTGTATAATCATCAGATATGAAATGTATAATCATTCAAGGATTGAGATTAATTGCTTTTGGTTTATTGAATAGATATAGATGTCTGAGAATGAGACAATAGTTGAATTCTTAGTAGTTTTACAAATTATATACTTTTTTGTAACAGACTCCCAAGAGGAGTTAGTAGTACTAGTGGTTAGTATTTGTATCTTCTTTTGCTTAACTTAGCTGCGGTTTAGAAGCTAGAAAATGTTGCAAGGGGACTTGTTTTAGTGGAACTGGTGTCATGTTCTTTTTATGCCCTCTTCTTGTGAGAATATCTTGGTTGTTGATTGTTGATGCAACTAACCGTTCCTACTGACTCTGTTCCTGAAACATCGAGCTTTAGTCAATTGTAATGATCGACTCTTGGGGATGTTCGATCTGTTATTTGCGTCTTGTATTCCATCCTCCCTTTAGATGTCTCAGGTCAGCATACTTACGATTTTACTTGTTTGTCAGATCTACAAGGCTCAACGGAACGTGGTTCTGTGTGCAGCTGGGATCCTTCTCTACTGGTACATCACCAACTATTACACACCAAACATTTCACACTTGTATAATTGAATTGACTGATATTTTCTAACATTCACTGGCAGGTGTATTTTCCGCATCTGCAAGTACAACAAAGACCTTGAGCATTTGGAGGAATTAGAGAAAAGATGCAAGGCAGAGTAGTAGTCTCCATTAGTCTGTTCTGTTATAGATATTATTACTTCGGCTTGTGAGTAGTCCAAAAAACTGAAACAAGACCAGGATGTATCTAGATAAATCTTTCCACAGACCTTGTTTTGTGTTTATTCCTCTTGCAGCTTTGTGTTACTTTTCTAGAAACAACCCAATTTTATTGTGTCCCGACTTGACATTCACAGATTAATTTCCTAGAAACTAACCTTTCTTTCTTTTTCTCCACCTTTAATATCTTTCGGTCACTCAGTCACTCAGTTACTCAGATTAATTTTCTAGGAACTAACAGTTCACTCATTCAGCTGCAGTGATTGTCTTTTAAAATGTCTTTGGTGAGGTTTTGCGCAAATGGGTTACTTCTACACCGCTTCTTCACTCCTCTGCTTAATCATAACTCTTAAAATTTCAGTTCCCTTGTAATTTGTGTAACATACAGTTTAAGATTCTTCAAGTCCTATTGCTTAGTTGAGCATCATCCCTATCGCTCTCTTTAGCTATAGATGCAAGCTCTTAATGTTAAATTAGTCATTTTCATTACAGACCATTTTTAGTTCAGTACAAAGTGGTACCTATTATCTACATGGCTCTCAACATTCCCAAAGAAACGACCCGAAAGTGACAGCCTCCAAGACAAGCCTCTTCATTCCACCAAAGCTAATCTTTATCTGTTCGTCCTTGGATAAATCAACTGTCCCTTGCGGTCTAATCAAGATTTGACTAGAATCATAGAATAAATTTTGACCGGAAGACTTTTTTGGCAAAAGACTTTTAGGAAAATCTTTTAATTAATATTAAATGTTTTACTCTTAATTTGTCGATTGCAAAACTAATTTACGCAAATTTCTTGCAACAGTGAGAATATTTCGTATAAAACTTTGCTTAATTGCAAAACTAACATATCTATATGACAATAAAAGTTAGAAAACTTTTAGAAAAAATTTCTATAAGAAACACACAAAATAGTTAATTGTAAAACTAACATATACATTGATTTGGAAACTTCTAGAGAAATCTTCTTCGAAAATAAATTTGAAAAAAAAATCTGAATTCATACTTTGAACTCGTGAGTTATCTTGTTTGAACTCGTGAGTTATCTTGTTTAACTTCTCCAATCACGCACAACTTCACCACGAAAGTGATCCACAAAGTGACTCACTCATTAATGACCAAAAATCACGAACTTCAACTTGATTGTTCATGGTAGTTGATGTATTGACGTTATTGTAAATACTTGATGAAAATAAGAATGATTGAATAAAACACTCATTTTCGTAAAAAAATAGTAATTGCATTTTCGTGAATAACACAAATTTCTCGGGTGAATACATCAAATGAAAGTTTCAAAAAAAAACACAGGTCATTTTTACATTTGACATGAAGTTTTTAGTCATATTTGCAAAAATCCATGAATTTTAATTAGGCGAAAATATATTAATTAAAAGCAAATCTAAATTAATTAAATTGGTACTATAAATAAATCTAAAATCTAAACTTTTTTACACTACTGAGATTTTAAACTCAAAAGATAATATTATCTATATATATAAAGTTGGCTTTTTCCCTTTTTATGACATGTGGAATGGGGGTTTGTTGACATGTGTCCTCATATTTTTTTTTGTATTTTAAATCCTTTTTCTTTTAGATTATTGCAATTTGTTCTATCAATTTCTAATTATGTACTATCTAATCCTTCTCACACTTATTAGTCCCTAAAATTCAAGAAATAAATAAAATAATAAAAATATATTTTAAATATTTAATTTATTTACAATTAAAAATAACATAAATTTTCACCATTTTATTATTTTTACTAATTTTTATTATTTCATTTACAAATTATATATTTATTTCACTATTAATATCATAAGATAATCAAACTAAGAATAAGAAACTAGAGCACCAACGCAAATAACCAAGAAAACGAGCCAGAAAGAGAATAATAATCGAAAGCCCAAAGCCACCAAGAAGCAGGAACATATATGCCTAAAGCACCGGAATCACAATCAGTAGCTAAAAGATAATAAACACCTTACAAACTAAACAAGAATATACAACACGGCCATGCAAGTGAAAAACCACAAAGCTCTGGATAGAATGGACCAAAGCTCTGGATAGAATTCTCCGCACACCTATAC